>NW_028262302.1:3928125-4275000 GCF_047370975.1 Nipponia nippon
CTGATGACACTGAAGTCTCTGTGAGCGAGCCTCTGATGGAAAAGAAACATAGTTCCAAAAATTTTTGTGGGATTCTTCCAAAAGAGGACTAAGAACATTGTATTGCTCGGAAGCTAAAGACTCAATGTCTTCTCTTGCCCCTTGCATGGAGATACAGAATACACTGCTAGGTGATGGATGTGAAAGGAACCTTGGTACTAATCCCAACATCACTGTCCATACTGACAAACCAATTAAGGAACAGTGGTGCATCCAAACAGAGGATTTAACACCTTGTCCAACAGTGTCATTTACAGGGAACTAGCAGTTAACCATGATGCTTGCGGCAATTGTGTCACTTCATAAGCCCATACCTCATTAACCCCTCTCAACTGATTGTTTTAATTGGTTTCAACTGAAAAATCTTCCTCCCTCTTTGTGGAAAGGAACATCGAGGAAAATTCTGTTGGATCTCACTGGAGCAATAGCGCAGATGACCATTCTGGTTATCAAGGATTCGTAACCGTAACTGTGCACCAAGGAAGTGATCCTGCTGTCCACCAGCATCTTCAGCCACATGATCTGTGCTAAAACCAAGTACCATCTTCCTTTGCATGAGCCAGATGAATTGTATTTGTCAGTCATCTGCAGTGGGATCTACTCTGGCACACACATGGAGTAATCATTTATCCTATGGTGGTGCTTTGAGATGCTGCAGCCAGCCTCGACACCCACCCACACCGCCATAGATTTTGAAGGGTTTTCAGGAACTTCCCATACAACAACGGAGACCCTCAGGGTGCACCACCCACCCCAGGGAACATAAGCTCTGGAAAGACCCCATTATCCTACACACCTACAAGGCTGTGAGAGTCCAAGGCGTGCCTGTTACAGCTGAGTAACTTGCTGCTCTCCCAGTGCTTTACACCAGCTGCTTCTATACTGCCTAACCAACATTTAGGAGCTGAAAAGGAGAGAAGAAATGGAAGGTGTTCATTGGTTGCAATTGAGCCAGCAGAGGCTGATAACTGTTGTCACAAATGCTGTGTGTAGGTCAGAAATGTAGCTTGAAACCACAGAAAATGCAGGTGAAGGGATTGGAAACTTGGGAAGAAGAAAACAAGCTTCAACAAGCTAAAGGCTGCAAAACCACAGGGAAAAGAAAACATTGCTTCTTGACACTGGATTCTAATCTGAATAAAAACAGAGTTCAAGGCTTGCTACAAAGGATCAAAGGGATCAGATGACTAACTGGCAAGAATGAAAATGAGGATTAGAAGTGGCAGACGGGAACCTGAACTGGAAAGCAAACCAAAGCTTTCTGCAGCTGAAGAGGCTTGGCAAAAAGGATCAAACCATCATGGAGAACGAAAGCTTCAGACACAATGAAGATGAAATAACGCTTGCAAAATCCCAGGTTGTGATAAAGGAGGCTGATTGCCTAAAACCATACCTAAAGTGCCTGTCTCTGCTACTTGGCTCTTTTGTGGAGTATTTTTGATGAGTTAAGGTTTGGTTAGTATATAGCTTTGAAATTTAGGTTATGAACTAGATAATACATTTTCTTGGAGTTCAAATTATTGAAATCATGCATATGTTAGAAGCAATTCCATCTGTTACAGGTACAATAGCTCCAGGGGGCTGGTGGTGTTTGACGGGACGGAAATTGGGCAGCAAGGCTAAGTGGGTCTAATGCACACCTTCATGAATAGGATAAGTGCCCCTCTCTTTTCACAGTCAATATAATCCAGGTAGCGTGGGGGAACTGAACTCTTGTCGGCTCTGTTAATCCAGTTCCTCATTAGCCAGTTGGTGCTGCCAACTCGGTACTTGCCCTTTACCAGAAAAGCTGCTAATGTATTTGTCTTTGCAGAGGTGTGTACATATCTGGTGAAGCTGGTCAGGGAAGGATCTGTATCTTGGCTGCTGACTGCTCAACTGCTCCTACCCAAATTGTCATGTGGACCACAGCTAATGCATTTATCTCAGGACTTGAATAGACCATCCTAGATTCAGTGGAGAGCTTCCCTGCTTCTGGTGTCATTAATAGGCATAAAGTCTGTGGGACCACCAAAATGTTTGCAAGGTGTTTGAATTATGGCTTTCTTCAGCTTTGATCCCTCCTTCTGGCTGTGGAGGCAATCAGCCCTATCTCCAGGTTGCTGAGTTTTGACAGCTCTGTGGTGCGCTGTGATCTGCAGCGCTGCTGGGCTCTTTAGAGCTCTTCTGCAAGTGCTAGTGGCTGCTTTGTCTTTCTGGTGTCATCCCCTCATGCTTTCCAGGACTCATAGGAAGCTTCCACTGCTAGCTGGGGTCACAAATAAGCAGGAGAATGCGCTATTACCAGCGACAGCAAGGAGGAAACTCAGAGATCCCAGCAGAGGCTGGGAATCACGGAGACACTTACAGTAACATCTTGAGAGGGCTTGGTGGCATCTCTAGTTGCAGAGAAAATCTCAGTAGTAGCTGGACCTGCAGATACCTGTTTCCCTGCAGAAATAGCTAAGTTCTGCTGTTTGCCCTCAAGATACCATTGCAGTGATCTGAGGATCAGAAGTCATAACAGATAGCCCATTACAGAGAGAAACAGGGATTTGATCTCTGATGTTTCAGGCACACCTTTGACACTTTCTGCAGGATTTTATAACATTTCTGGTCCCAGCTGTGGTTATCTTGCAGACCTCTTGTTCTTCCCTGCTTCCTTCTGCATTTGGCATGCTGTGGTGAGGAGAGGTGTGCTCAGATCGTTGCTTCGCTTCAGTTGCCTGCCGTTGATGGGACAGCCTTCTGAGGCTCGTTGCAGATAAGTAATTCAGAAAAACTTCTCTAAATTGTCCTGACGACTGAATTAGCTTCTTGCTTTTTACTGTGAGAGAGATGTGGATGGATAACAAGGGTGACAGAAAATTACCTTTTTCTTATCCCTTGATCTGGTCCTGAGTACAGCTTGGCTGTAACTGTGCAATAAAACTGGCATTGGGATTGATTGCAAGTTATTACATGATCTTTCTGTAAAAAGATTTCTGAGGTGAGCCAGGTGTGTTTCAGCAGGAAGGGAGGGAATGGAAGAAAGAGGTGCTGTTTCTTGGGGGGTTCTTTTTTACATTTAAAGTACCTCTAAATACAGTTGCAGAGGCTGGTCCATGAATTCCGCAATCAGGTGCAAATATAAACCAGTGTGAATAACAGAGCGAGTGGAAATAAATATTCTTTACAATGCTGGTTGAAAATTTTTGCCTGAAACAATTCTTCAATGTCAGATAAGATAGCCAATGATAAAATGATGATTTTTTTTCCTTTTCATAATACGTGCTTTCCTTAAAAATGCTGAGATTTCTGGGAAAACCTGAACATGTCAAAACCCAAACCAGGGATTTGAAGTGGTGCCTTTTTGGTGACTGATGTTGTTGAGGCTGGAGTTGAACAAAACTTCAAAATAACTAGAGAATTGTAGTTTTGGTTGGACCAAAATCTTTGCTTACTACCAAAATTATGCATTCAGGAATTCCCACCTGGAAATTGTGGCTTTTTTGTCTGCTTTTCTCTCTGAGCTGGACTCCCCTATCTGGCTGACTTTTGTAGGGCACATATTATCAAGGCTGGGAGTGACGGATGTTTCAGCTGGACGGGAAACCACCTTGTACTGAGCCCGGTGCAAGGTTCCACAACATGAGAGCAGCTCTCTGGTAGCACAGTTAAAAATGACATAGAAATGTAGAGAAATTTTGGAGAATTCAGCTTATATTATTGTATTACTCCATTACTGAAGTTGTGAGGTGCCTCTTTCTCCTTACTGTTTGTTACTCAGCCTGTTTTTGAGGCTAACTGGTCTTGCTCTTTGCTCTGAACACTAGCCCAACTTTGTGGCAGGATCAGCGCCTCCTTGGATCTGGAAACCTCCTTTTATGAGAGCACCTTTTTGTCTTCCTCCAAACATCAATGCAAGGGTACTCTCTTCTGCTTGAGGTATCTTTGGCTGTCTCATCCCTTGATAATTTTCAGTGACTTCTTGGGTCCTTGCCTTGACCTCTTGGGTTTTGTTTGATTTTGGTTTGTGTGTGTACACACTGTATTATCCCAGATAAAATATATGTAGCATGGGAAGGGCTAAACTTCCAGTTTATGTTGTGATATGTGGAAAGAATATCTGTGCTTTTCAGAATGTCTGATTGTGTTCAGATGGTTCAGTTGACTTATAAACTAAATAGTGACATGGACATGCAAAAGGAGAAGGATAAGGAAGAAGTGTTTGTGGGTAAGCAGAGCCATACAGGTATACATGTTTCATGATTTGAATAGAGACAATGTGGTCTGATAGCGATAAGACTGGGGTTTTGTTGTTGCTGTTGTTGCTTTTTTTGCACAGTTCTGACAGTGACTTACTATGTGCCCTTAGGTAAATCACTTTCTGAATTTCTTTCCCTGTCTACTTTGCATTTGCTATTCGGATTGCAAACTCACCGGGGAAATGGAGCTTCTCCCCTGGCATATTTGTACGGCAATGAATTCAGTAGAACTGTGTTCTTAATTAGAGTGTTCAAATATGAATGTAATACAAATAATAATAATAATTAATTAAGCATTTAATCATCATCAGTATTTACATAACATTGCCGGCATTTCATGCAAATGTTTTATCCAAATATTTTGTGGGAGTTTTCCCATGTACTCTTATCACAGTAGTGCTACACATCTTCATAAGGGGGAAACAATATTTAGTTTTTTATGGTTTTGAATCTTTATCTCTCTCTCTCTTAACTAGAACGTAATATTCTCTTTTGCAGCTAATAATAAAATTTTTCCATCCACTTAAAAAGGCTCTCTTCGCTTGAAGGACATTGAACATTAGACCATAGCCAGGCTGCCTCTCATGACAGTCACTGTCCTTATGAAAGCACTAAGTAACCTAAAATGTAGATTCCCCCAAAAAAGTATCTTGTAGATGCTGGAATGCACAAATTTATTTCATTGCTCTTGGTATAGTTCAGCCAGTTGATTCTGTATAGCATGAACTTTATTTTAACAAGCTGAGTATGGTGTTATCGCAAAAATTTAGCTGAGTGCTGCACATACTGTTGCTAACACTGGTGAAAAGAGTGCACAAAAGTGCCAGACCTCAGGATGGTGGTCAATCCTGAAAATTATTCATGTGTATGACAACCTTCTGTAGCAGTTGAGACAAAAATGAAGGTTTACAAGATGAGAACAAATAATGCCAATACTGTAAATGACAAATTCTTATGAAATGGCAGAGATACATGGCATATTGCCAAGGCAAAAGCAGTTTTGACTGTATTGGTTTAACACTGATGGCAGTGTTACCACTCTGTGTCTTGGCCTGAGTTCTACATTACTGCTGGATAGGAAGCCAGATTCTGTTATTGCCAACACAACACAGAAGAAATATTGTCTCGGGCAGAAGAGCAACAACAGGTTTAATTATTGCAATTTACGTTTGAACCTGGAAACTGCCTAGGTGCCTAGGCACCGGAGCATCATGGCAGGAGAGCATGCACAGGGAGGCACAGTGCTCTTTGTCCTCTCTTTGCAGCAAATCTATGTCTGGTCTGTAGGTAGTTCCCAACACGCTGGCACAGGATGAGTCAAGGCCATCTTATCTGAAGGCTGGAACAAGGACTCCTATTAAAAACACTGGTTGCAATGAGATTGCTGTAGCCTTCGAGCTGCCCTGTTCTGATGGAAGTGTCATTCTTAGCACTACTGCCCACCAGGAAACATTGTCCTTGTCAAAATATTCTGAGGCCTGGTTGGGTCTTTCATTTGGAGCTAACACAGGGTTTGTTAGCAAAGTCTAGATGGAAATGTAGGAAAGACAAATATGCTTCTTAATTTGCATAATATCAAATCAGGAATTAATGAGATCACATCTGCTGTTTGCTCTGTGATACCTGGTATATGATGTTTGCGTTTCCTATTTCATATGGTGGTTGCTGGGGGGTTGCTGGAAATGGTTATTTTCTTTAAATTTGCTTCACTGGTCCCTATTTCTCAGAAGGACAGTGGGGCTGTGCCTCCCCCTAGCAGACCCATTAATCTGCCTCCACACCTCCCATACATTTTTTCCTTCTTTGCAGACTAGACCAATTTCCAGAATTTAAACCCCTGCACATTAGTTGTAGTTTTAACTGCTGCATAGGAGTGACATTCATGATGAAGGGGGGAGAAAGGAGATCTTCCTGTTCCTTCTCCCTTTTTTACGTGAGAAGCAACTGTTGAGAGAAAGCTCCATACTGCTACAATCCAAGGCAGAGTTTCACAAAGAATCCACAAACATTGTAGTCACTAAAATATTGTCCCTTCCTCATTTTCCAAAGCTTGCCAGCAGGGCTTTGGCAAACTTGGACAACACAGTTTTTTTCTCTGCAAACCTAGGATTCAGTGCTTGCAGGAACATTGCACGTGTTTTGGGGAATGTATGCGCTCTCCAAGTGAATGAGGCACCTTGTGTTCCTGGGTGGTCCTGCTTTATCACAACATATAAGTTAAAAAAAGTAATTTTACTTTATTCTATTAAGATAAGGGGTAAATAATATGGGATCTGCAACCATGGGAACAAATACAAAAGACAAGAGAACACAATTTTAGATTGTTTATTAAACAAGCTCTTTTTTTCATTGCTTTAGCATCCCAGCTATCTTCAAAGACCGGCTGTTAGCTTCTCCATCCTACTCCAGAGGGGTGCTAGGCACTCTTAGATCTACATCTTTCCTGTTCCTATTTTCACTCTACCAGGGCATCTTTTCACCTTCCCTGCACTGGAATATCCAACTTCCAAAACCCCTCATAGTAACTGGGCAACATCAGCAGTTATTGTGGTGGATTGACCTTTTGTCTTCCTCAAGCTTTCTGAAAGAAAGCTGCTATTGTGCTGCTTAATTTGTATGTCTTTCCTTGCCCAGCTGGCTTTTCATTTTATAATTTCCCACAAGCAATGGTAAAACTTCCTGAATTGTGTATCTTGAAAAATAAATATTTGTTTAGACTTATTCTCTTTGGTATGGGCATCATTAGAAGATGAAATATGATTCAAGGCACAGTAGCATGGAGAAGAGGATATTTGGGCTAAGAAACAACTATGTACTGTTAATTTAGTGATCTGTTTTACAAGAGATCTTTATTCCATATCCCACTTCAACAATGAACAGGTCTGTGGCATTGAAGGGGATGGTTTTTAGTAAGCTTGTCTTTGGCAATCATAGCCAAGCTATTTGGCACACTGGTTCTTTTAATTTTAATTGAACAGAAAATGCGGTCGCTCCTTTATGAAAGCAAACAAAGCAGAAAACAGTTAGAAATATTGCAGAAAAACTATCTTTGAAAGACTAAGGTGGTAATTTTTTTTGGAAGGGGGGGATTACCATTGTTTGGTAACACAGAGCAAAGGCAGTGAGTGAAACACAGCTGTGGATGTTTGCTCTGGAAGCAGAAAGGCAGGAGCTGCAGCAGGAGAGGCAGGAGCACTCGGAGCAGCATTGGCCCTGAGAAGAAGCCAAGACCAAGGTTCTTTTGAACAGATTGGTGTTTGAAAAGGCAAGCTTGGAAGTGTGCCCAGATGAACTGTTTCTTGTCTGTTCCTATTGTGCTCAGGGAAGCAAAATGATATGTATATTCTTTGTGTATAAAAAGAGTTGTAGCAAAGAACTATCTGACTCGAATCACAAGCTTCGCCACCTAATGGAAACAATTCAGCAAATCCCAAACATCGGCTTATTACTAGAAGGGGAAACAATAAAATAAATAAATGTAGGTAGGTATGGCTTTTCCACTGGAACAGTCTACTGCTGGAAAACACTGTTTCTACAACATGAGTGATTTTCATTAGAAATCTCTTCTTTGGGGATGTTTTTAATTTAACTAAATGTTTTAACTAGAGTCGGTTTGACCCTAGGTAGAATGTTCTGTTTCATGTTGGTTCGAGAAAATATAAACCTAAATTTCCATGGCAGTAAATTGCCTTTAGGAGTAAATTTTCAGGTCCCCACTAGCTCTCCACTGCATCAGCTTGCTGGAGGACTACACGTCTCCTTTCATCTCCCTGTGAGTTGCACGACTTTGGGCGCACCTGTTTCTCCTGCTCCCTCCTGGAGTCCCATGAGAAAAAATCTTTGCAAAGTCTCTTTCCCAGAGAACAATGTGTTCAAAGTAATTTAGGTTAAGCTGATGCACTAGGAAGTGCTTTTTAGGCATTTGTAATGGATTTTCAAGACAGTGGAAGTATCTTCCTTCGATTAGAAATTTCAAAACTTTTGGCATTTCATAACATATTTTTTACAGTTTCAACTTTGGAGAAAAAATAATCATTCAACATGGATAGTCCTAAGTTTGGACAAAATCTGCCTCTTCCTTCAGGATGGACATTTCAAGTTCCACTCAAAGTACTTAAGTCCTAATGATCCCCACTTCTGGTCTTCCCAATGCATCTTGTATATTCTTAGCTGGCTTGTCTGTAAACCCTTTGGGAAAGCAAGTGTAATTTTTCTTTAGCATCTTCTGAGGCACCGTTAAAGCTCAGACAACAACGGTAGCAGTAAGAACTTACTCATCTCTCTCCTGCCTTCTCCCCCTTTTCCTCAGGCATTTTGTGTCATTTGACTTCTCTTTTTGGAAGGAGAGATCTGCAAGTTTAAAAATTATGTAGAAAGCCGAAAAGGGAGTCCACCACCAGGGAAGCGGAGGGCTTTTCTTCTTCACACATAGACACTGACGCTCATTCCAGGTGGCAGGGACAGTTGCCTATAGTACCTATTAAGAATAGAGTTCCAAGTCCGGATGGAAATACCTAAAAATGAATTAATAACTGAGTTGTCTTAAAATCTGCTGGTGGTTCAGAGTATCATTTAGATGCCCCTCAGGCTGAAGATGGAAATGCTCAGCTCCCGTCTCCTAGGACAGTGACCTAAACCACTGAGAAATGTGAGGCTCTCCTTTTCCTTTTGTTGGAAGCTTGTCCACTGTGCTAAAATAAATGCAGGATTCATGGCATCCGAGAAAGCAGCGGCCAGAAGCTTGATGGGCAGACAGGGAGGGAAGCAGGGAAGTGGCCAGTTCTTACCAGTATCAGTTTGGTGTAAATTGCTACTGTGCAAAATTGTCTATGCTGGATTTTTGACCTCTAGCCAGTCTGTCTGTTTAGATGAGACTGCTGTTCATTTAAACCAAAATAACATTGCAACAGCATAAGGAAAATCACAGTTCTGGGAATCCTTCTTTTCACCTATCCTGTACCTAGTTGTCTTTTGTATTAGCCTTTACTAGATCATTAAAATTGTTCAAGAAGGCATTTTTTTGTGGAGAAGGAAGAGCCACGATGCTAAAAAAATAAGTAAATCAGATCAAATCTGGCTAAGATTTTGGAGGAAAAAAATGGTGAAAAGGTGAAATACTCCAGTATTTTCCAAGAAAGATTGTGACTTACCATTTTGAAATGGCTTTTGGATTTTGAAATTGGCACATCTCTAGAAATTCGTTAAAAGGCATTGAATATTCCAAAAGATTAAAATAAAACTACTTTTTCGTATGTGTCATCTTTGGATATCTTATTTTATAACTTCTTGGATCTTTGTCAAGAATATATAATGTGTATTGAGAGTTATTTCTTCTTCAGATCCAGAACAGCAATCCCTGTTCCCACAAAATCCTGCCTGCCCAAATCAGTCTCAAACACATCTCACCTTTTTTGTGGAAATTGCAGCCAGGCAGAATTTTTTCAGTGAATGTTACATTTTGCTGAAAATGAAACATTAGGGATAGGAATCCAAACTTTCTATAATTTTTGGTCAAATTTAGTAATGAGTTTGGACAAAAACAAGTTGGAAAAGTTGTTGAAATTCTTTCAATATTTTCAAAAATAAATCATTTGATATCTCATTTTGAAACTGATTTCAGAGTCAAGACACTGAACCTGGAAGTGGTTTCTAAAAATGGGCTAGAAAATGCAAGTTTTTAAAAAACAAGATGGAACTATTTCCCCCCCTTTTTTCAGTTCAGCCATTGAACTGGTAAACCAGAATTCATTTTGGTGGTCTGACTGTGTTTCCCCCGTCCCTGAAAGTGGCAGGCAACTTTAGCAGGCATTTCTTACGGTCTGAAATGGTGAGTCTAACAATTTTAGATGTATAATATTATTCTTTCTGACGTTCATCCCTCTAAACTCAATAGCAAAGCTGTACTCACATGGTGCTCAGCCTCTGCCTTCTTCACCAGGCTGGCAGGAGCTTAGCTGGCATAGGTGAGGTCTCATTTTCCCCTCTCCCCAGTGCCCAGGTGGGCATCGCTGTGCCCAGATCACTGAGCACAGAGGAACCACCCCAGGCCTGGGCCAGGGGTCCCCTTCCTTACCCTGGCACCTGCCTTCTGCTGTGGCCTGGGACCTTTTAATTTCCCCTGAGCCATGGCTTTAGTTAATGGAGTGTTTCCTCCAGCTCCTTTCTTTAAAATAAAGCTGAAGCTGTTTCTGATGCTGCTTATTTAAGTGTTTCCAGCTATTACAAGGACATCTCCAGAATGATCTTGGTGATGTACTGTAAGCACTTGCTCTGGGGAGGCAGGTGGAGTTAAATTAGATCTTTTGTGTTGTTCAGATTAAAGATTTTGTTGTTTTGATGGGTTTAATATTCTCAGCAGCTGATGAAAAAGCTGTAAGCAATTAAAAACTGTTTCTATTAAAACCTCTTGTATGCCTGTTAATGTGAAGTTTCTATTTCAGATCAAGGTGAAAAGAACTTTGTGATGAAGTTCAGTTTTTATGCTGTTTGCTGCAAAGTGGGCTTTGCTAATGGTGATACTTTTTACTCATGATACTGCCAGTCACTCCTTATGGTCTGGAGTGATTTGTTTGTTCTAAAATGAACTAGAGATTATAAATATCTCATTTTTTCCCAATGGTTAACCTAAGAAATTTGACCTGAGAAAAATCCATTTACAAGTAAGAGTCAGACTAGCTTTATCCATTGCATCAGAGAAGATCCCAGAGGTGGTCATTTGGGAAAGATTATAAACAGCAGTAGAACTGGCAATGATTTGGAGGAATCCTTGCAGAAAAAGAGGAAGATTTCATTTGGAAAGGTGTTAATGGGAGCACTGGGTCATGGCCATGAGAAGTGGTTACTCCTGTTGAGTACTGACTGTGTCCCACTTTGGACATGGCACTTCCAGAACAAAGCAGGTAACTGGAGAGAGAGGCCACAGGAATGATAAAAAAGTCATATTTGCTAAACTGTGTGGAAAGCAGAATGTGTCTGGATCAGTTTATGCTAAAAAAGGGGAAACACAAAAAGGAACAAGACACAGTTCCTTCAGTATGCCACAGATGGTTACGAAGAGGATGACAATCAGTTATTCTTTATATCCGTGACAGGGAGGACAAGGAGTTTAATGGGTTTTCTTCAAATGGGTCAGTGATAGTCACTGCATAAACCCCGAAGGCTGAAGCATAACCAGAACACTAATTGCAATTGATTTATCTGCTTTTTCAGCTTCTGTGTATTGCTTTAATCATGGTACTTGATGTTCTTAGCGTTTAATCTTCCTTACTTTTTTAACAACCAGTTTTATTAATAATTTCTTTAATTATTTGTATTGTTATTCATAATATGAATATTCATCCTCACCAAAGACATCTTGGAAAGTTTGCTTAGACTCACCCAGATAACTGACAACTATGCCATCATTCTCATTTTAGCGTGGCATTCATGAAGCTACTAAAAATGGCCACTGCCACTGCGTGGTAGATGGTGGTTTGTACCATCTGAACCAGAGCATCGTGGCATCATCATTCCTACTCCTGGGACTCAGGTTGGCAGAACAGGGTGCTCGACATCCTGCTGTGCGGAGCAGGGGTGTTCAATATGTACAGAGGCACTGTGACTTTCAGCAAGGTTTTTGGTTAGGCAGGGAGCCCCCAAATCGGTCAGATGCTCTCAGTATCAGCTGCTGGGCAGGGATAATTTTTAATTGCAGTTTTGGAGTTTGGCACCTGAAGTTTGCCTGAGTTTTGTATTAGGGTCTGGGTTCTGTCAGAAGCCTGGTACTAAATGTTGGGCAATGAGAGATTTGGTAAGGAAAAGGTTGTAATGGAATCAGAGATGGAGCTTTTGGGACATCTATGTAATGAGGTTACAAGCATTTATCCCAAGAGCAAGATTTTATGTACTTTCGTATTTTACATAGAGGATCAGTCATGTTTAACCTTTCACAAAGTAACATTCCACATGGTAATTCCATGCATTATGCCCATCTTAATTAAAATGTAAAAAAGGGGAACATTTTATTCACAAAATGAATATGAGAAAATTTAATTACAACTGATACTCTAGCTGATCTTTTTTTTGAGATGATTAATTCTGTGTGACCAGGCTGAACATAGGCTCTGCCAATAATAATGAATGTTAAAGAACTCTGTTAAAAAGGGTAGTATTTTTATAAAAAACACTGAAAAAATGACACACGGCATAAACCCCCTGGAGCCAAATGACTCCATTCACATCAATGAAAATCTTGTCATTCACTTCAGTGAAGCCAGGTTTTATCTGGCATTTCACCTCACATTATCTTATAATATGAAAATAAGTTTCTGCTACCTATATAACTAGAGAATTAGAGTACAAGATAATCTCCTTTGTAAAATGGCGGGCTTTTGTTCAAAATGTCTACATTCATTGGTTTTTATCTGCCTTATCATCTCTTTTCCTCTCTGATGAATGCAAACTGTTTGGGTAATTTGCTTTGACCAGATCTGTGTCTGTGAGATCTTAAGTGGAAAAACTATTTGCATACTTAAGAATCCTGAGAACAGAGAGTGACATTATAGTTTGGGATTTGGTTGGGGGTTTTTATCCTCTGTGCTGGGCCAAGAGAGACATTTTACATTTATATGTAGCAATCACCATTCCTAATTTTTGTAATTAAACTGTCTTGTGAAAAATTTAACGTATAAAGTGGAGGCTGCCAGGCTAAGCTCCCTTGCTGTTTGCTTTAGTCATTTTTAACATACCAGTCCATAAAAGTTTGGATGTCTGTTTCTCTCCTCTCCTCTGACTTTTGTTCAAAGTTGTTTTGCAAAGTATCTTCTCTCGAAAAATGTGGTCTCCATAGAAATGGTAGTTCACTGGAACTGATATGCAGAAATATTAAGGAGTTGCTTCCGTTAGTTTTCCTGAATTAGTAATAGAAATTGAGTCACACACACACAAAAAATTGCAATATAATGGGAATTGCAGCTGATACCTTGTGTCATTTTTTGATTGAAAATGTCAGTGCCACTAAAGAAGACTGTGAAAGAAGTTACTGACAAAAAATAAATCTACACAATAATACACGCCATGACAGAACTTGCTGAACTGGCCAGAAGTGTGAGTGTGTTTGACAAAATGCACAAATCCGCATGCAGGCAGGACCTTCGTTGTGATGGCAAGAGTGATGTGCTGAATAAAGCCCACCGCTGTGGCTGCACCAATACAGAGAAGTTCATGGAAAATGACCACGCTCCTTTTGCCTTTGAAAATTTTTATTTAAAAAAAAAAATGTCCAAACAAGAACATACTATTAGCAATTTTTTTTCATTTGTTTTTAATCATCCAAGTACAATTCAGAGGCTGAAAGAGCAGCAATGTTAATTGGAAATATTCTCTCTGCAAAAACTGCAAAGCAGAGACTAATAAACTCAACTGGAAGTGGCAGGATGTTTTTGCTGATCATATTTGTGCACATTTCATTATGCTTTTTGACGCTGGTAATTGGTAAAATGTAAAACCTATCATTAAAAATATAGATTGTTTTATGGCTGTTGCTGGTAAGAACTGAAACAGATGCATTAGCTTCCACTAACAGCTTCTCACTTTTTCACAGGGCTGCAGTGGTCTTTAAAGAGTATGGGAATAAAAATCATGTTTCTTTCTGTATCCTATGGTTGGGTTTCAGATTATTTACAAACAAAAGTATTTTAAATAATGTTTTGAACTTGTGTTGCTTCTCTTACTCAGGAGTGAGATACTGTAGTTCTACGAATTTCACTTCAGGATGTTTCAATGCAAATGCCAAACTATTACATTTTAGACTATAATTACATTTAATTAGAAACTCACATAACATTTCCATGGTGTATAAATATTTTATAGCTAATTCCCATTATCTCTTATGTAGCATGTGTAACCCCTTATGTGGATATATGGTGTTGATAATTTTACAGATATCAATTTCACAATCCTTTGATTTTGTGAATTTCAGTAGAAATGCTGTGTTCTGCATGAATTTTCAGGAGCATTAATTTTTTCATGTTGCTCAGGCTCACAGGAAAGAATTTGCTTGCTGGTCCTATAAAATAGAATGGGCTGTATCAGTGAGAAAACAAGATCTTATGTCCAGAAGCTTTATAATTTATATCTGTTTTTTAAACTATTGAAAAAGTGCAGCCTGTGGGCAGAGAAATCTCATTACTTAAAATCTGCACTTCAAGAGAATTTAAAGTTGTACAAATAGATTTTAAGTTTGATAAGAAAATTGATTGGAGATTGTATATTGTGAATACATTAGGTTTATAAAGACAAAACATGCATGAAGTGCAATTACTGCTAGTGTTGCTATATTAGTATGAATGTTAATAGCATGTTTGTTTTTGAAATGGGTTATGCATTCTGGTAAATGTCTGCTTGAATCTAGTCATCTGTGTATCACTTGTCTAAGTACTCTCATTTAAGATGCCATATCCCTTCTTGTAGCAATAAAGGGGTAAAGCAACATTAATATTAAATAATTAGAAAAACAAAAGGGGAATGATTAAACATATTTACATAATTGAAATAACACTGAGTCGCAGTGGGAAATCGGGACAATGTTGTCTCCTTTCAAAGTAATTCATAATTCAGATTTTTAATTATGGCATATTCATTCATTTAAAGATGATTCTGGATGAGAGGGCCACTAATGAAATACAATCATTAGCATCTAAACAAAGTAATTTAGAAAGTCTCCTTTCGGGGAAAAGATTTCTAGAACATCATCAATCACACAAGATATGCAAAAACAAGCAATTAAACCACACACAAGAACTACAACAACCTTATATATTAGTAATGTACACATGAAAACATAACTGATTACAATGATTAGAGTAGGGTAGTGTGGTTAATTTGTATGTTATGTAGCAATTTCATGGAAGAATGTACCAGGACAGACACATCGCACAACAAATGAATGCCGTGTCATTGATATATGTTTTAAATATATTAACATCCTTGCAGTCAGTGCCAAGTTATCAATAAAAAAATCCGGTGATGAGAATCTGGAACCGTGTTCTTCAAAGAAGCATAACTCCCCTAGTATGAACCCTGGGCAATGGTTTTGGTTTGGGGTTTTTTTTGTTTGTTTCTTCTTTTTTTTTAAATTTGTATTGTATTTGATTTTGTTAAATTGGCAAAATATAGGCTTAGGAAGATATTTCATGAAAGAAGCAGGTGCTGCATTAGTTTCTCATTAACTACTCAAATCCTGCTTTGGGCTTATAGCAACAAAGTGCTCATAGACCTAAATGGATCAGTGATTTACAGGGTCTTTCCATATACACAATTACAATTCATTAAACATGCAGCAGCATTAAATGGATGGAGTAATTCTGCACGACTTTTAATGCCTGTGTGCAGTGTCCTGTTAAAGGGACACAAAAAGGCTGGCTTTAAACACCTTCTTCTTTGGGTTAAATTATAGTCTTGTTGGAAACCCGTACCATTTCCTCCTCTCCTGTAAAGAAAAGGCAGAAACAGCGGTGTGTGCGTGCGGGGAGCATCCTGCCGCAATGAGGCAGGAGCGGCTGCCTTTGATAACCACCAGGCTTAGAAGCCAAAATATGTTCTATTGGGTACTCAAAGGATAAAAATACTGGTTAATTTTCAACAGTGCTCCTTCATTTGACTTTACAATTTATAGCAGTGAACATTAATGCAAGAATAGCTTGGTCGAGGAGGAGTTTAAAATTAGAGCACCTCTTCTCATTAGCCCCAGCAGCCTGACCCAGGGTGAACTGAGAAGTAATTTGCCGCCAGATCCTCATTTTGCTTCTGTTATCACTCCTTGTAAATGAAGCGCAGCAATTTATTGTAGCACCTCAAGGAGTCAAGAACATAATGTGTAAAACACATACAAAAAAAATCTTTCTTCACATTCATTAACACCCAGCACATAGAGGCTGTTCACTTTTCACTCTAATGAAGGAGGGGGATCTTAAATCTAAAGCTTTCCAGCCTGTGAAGAAGGCCTCTTCAGGTCATTAGACAGAAGCTGAGTTGGACTGAAGAAAGGTCATTGACAAAAAAGGGAGAATGGCAATATGATGAAAAATAGAAAATGGATAAAAGAAGAGACTTTAGAAAGCTCAGAGAATGGAAAGTACATTTTTGGCATCAGTGATCAACCCTTCTTGTCTCTATGTTCGTTTTCTGTTGTCAGTGAAGAAAAGAATATCTGGCTTTTTATTTAGCTGGGAATTGCTCTCGTGTTTGGTCAATTCTCATTTCATCACCCTTGATCTGACCTTGCAGAAAGCATTAATAGGCTTATTTTTAAGGGAGCTTTGTCTGCTGGCTATAAATTCAGCCCTTCATTTTGCTGTTTTTTATTAAAACCATGCAGGCTACTAGATTTTAATGTATTCTGATTATGTAACTGACAATTTCCCTTTAGGGAGATCTTTTGTCTCACTAGTCCTGATTAACACTTTGGGTTTATAGCTGTATATTAACTCCACATTCAGGAATATTAGGAAGCTCCTATATGCAAATTAGTTTATATTGGTAATAGAAATAGAGGAACTTAAAGAGGAGTTAGGATCACTCCCTGAACACGTGCTGAATGCAGAATGTAACATGTACTTTGGGGTGGAGGGTACCTAAGCCAAGAGGCATAGAAACTCATAGAAAATACCCAGTTTTATTTACCCAGTCTCCAATGGCAGAAGGGTTAAATCCTGCAGTTCTGTAGCAATCACCATTAAGCGATTTTTTTTTTCCCTACAGATGCATATAACCTGCACTAATATAACCAGTTATTGACATGTACATGTATTGTGAGAATAAAGATACGACAAAGTAGTCTTTGTTTGTGTGTTACCATTTTTGTTGTTATGGACAAGCAAATATTCTTTTTCTAATAATATATTTTCTTGTGTTTGCCCACATCCCATTGCTGGACCTTCCCTTTGTACAAGCTAATCTCATAAATTAGAGTGTATATATTTTACAGTAAATGCTTTCCCATTTAGTTAACAGCATGAGACCATTATCTTGTGACAAAACTCTGTTCCAGTGAAGTCTCTTCATTAAATAAGTAATCATCCTTTACATACAATGGAAACTGGAATTAGTAGTATATAAATATACCATGTTGAAAAGCCATCATCTGACAACAACATGACCTACATCAAATTATGCTTTATTCTCCTAATCCTTCCAGAAACTGGTGTGCAGTCATACCCCTTGGATAGCCTTAGACCAAAAAACTGCAATACAAATGAGCTGTCAACATATTCAGCATATCAAAGAGAAGGTAGAGATTATTTTGGAACTCCACAAGGGTTTGGTTTTACTTTTCTCTAAGAAGCACCCTCATGAATTATGCATGTAAATAATGCTGCAAACTGGTTTAGTTGCTGCTGAGCTGGAACAGCAGGTTGCCCAAAACTAATTCTTCACTGTACCCCCAGTTCTGTCCGCTTCGTTGTTCAGCTGCTGTCTTGGTATTAGGTTGCAGTATTCTTTTTAACCCAGACAGTTTGGCAGATAGAGGTTAGGGAATGGTCAGATGAGTGGTCAGACAGGCAGAGCCTCTGGATTGCCAGCACTGAAAACCATGTGTGGATGAAGAAGGCACTAACCCTCCCAAGCCAGTTCATTAGCAGTTAGAACAATTTGCTTGTTTAAACCATTGATTTCACCTTACTGCTGATTATCAAGCAGACTAAAACCAAAGGGAGTAGGGATGTGGTCTTCCAAAAGCCTTGCATGTTGAGCAGATCTAAATAGCGTGATGTAGTTCACGCTGACCTCTCTCCCATGCATCCCCTAGGTCCACAAGCATTCCAGCACAGGTGTTCATTGGCAGAAGCATCGTTACACCAGTTGGGTCAAGGCTTTCAACGAAGTTACGTCCATGCACAAGTATTTTGTGGGGTCAACTAAAGTACTCCTGGGGTACCAGGTTTTTTCTTATTTGACAATATTTTCCATGGAATAGATATATGTTGTGCCTTTTCCAGGCAGTGCTGGAATTATAATTGTTGCTGGAATTATGGTTTTCTCTGAAAAACCTGCTACATCCTTTTGCTTGTCTGGGACTCAGCTGAGCACGTAGCCCTTTTGCTGAGCCCAAAGGAGTATGTCCTGGAGCACCAGAGGACAGGGCTCAGCTGGCTGGAGAGAAGAGAGGGAACGTTATCTGTATTGTATCTAAATGTCCAGAATGGCCAGCTCTAATTGGGAAACCATCATTGTTCCAAATGCTGTTTATATGGCTCTGTATGTTTGTATCACATTCTGTAAGAAGATAATGATAACATGACAGCAGCAGTACTGATATCTGTTCAGTGGTGCAACAGTACATTTACAAGATCATATGACATAGAGCCATTACAGACAATCCCAGGGGTTTGTAGCGTGAATTTGAAGTTGGAGTATTTGATGAAATACCCACATATGCAATCCCGGACGTTAGCTAGGTAACATTTAGCCTGAAAAAAAGCAGGGCTTCCCTCCATGACTGGAGGTCCTGTTTGCTCCATGGGTAACTAGGGGGATGGAGGAAAGAGGTCGTGTCTCACCCTCGTGAGAGGAGCCTAAAGGCATCACAAATGAGTCTTTCACTCTGAAGGAAAGTGCTTGTGCCTGATGTCATAAATACCATGGCAAGTTATGAGTCTAAGTTATTAAAAAACTCTCCAAACTAAAAATCTCTTTTTTTTTCCCTACTAAAAGGTACAAAAGTGAATTGATGTTATTCAGAGAACAGTACATAGCTACTGTCTGTGTTTATAATTTTTTTTTTAAATACCCAGTGAACAATGTAATCTGAGAGACCTTTAAATGGGTGTAATATTTATTCATAACTCAGTAGGGTGAGGCTGCAGCATTCTTTTACCTGGTATCCAAACCCAGTCATTTTACTTCCTTCAACCACTTCCTACTTTCCTAAAAAATGATAAGACATCTCATGTAATTTGTATCTGAGGCATACACCTCATTTCTGTAGGTACAGGTAGACTATAGCAGCTCAGACAATAATTAACAATGCTGAATAAGAACAACAACATCTCACAGAAATATCTGTACTTCTTGAATAGTACCTTAAAACCAAGAAAACAAAATGTTTGAGAAAGGAGGGACTGACTAGTTTCAAAACCCTGAAACATTTGTTCAACAGGTGTCCAAATGAAAGACTTTTGCATTTTTTGAAAGTACTCGAGAGAATGCCTCAAAATTTCACTTTGGAAATTCCTTGGCGATATTTTGGTCTTTCTGTTCCTGTCTTTTTATTTGAAATTGATGAAGAAAAAGGAAAAACGGAGATGGAAGGGAAAAACAAGACACAACTTACCAACCATGACCTCTATTTTTTCATAGTCCAGTTACATAAAAAGACAACATTTCCAAAGGTCAAATTATTTTCATATAACAGCCTTGTCCTTTTAAGGTCCAAAATACTTGTTGTTGAAAACTGCCAGTGAAGTCCTAGAGACAGATCTTTCTCTTATCATCAAACCATTTTGGGGGATAGGGTGGTAGCAGGTATAAAATTAATTATTTTGACAGTTTGTATTCTAACCATGTATATGTATGTTCATTAAAACAAGTATGCATATACTTGCTTTAATTTTCTTGTACAATTCTTTCTGATCTTTGCCTCCGTTCAAACCTCTGCTTCCTCTGCTCTCTTTTCATCCAGCTCTGTTTTTCTACATTTGTAGCTCACCTTGAGGCTTAAAACAGTGAAGGCTGTCTTCTTTTTTCCCCAGAGAGCAGGATATAAAGAGCTTTTATGCTGATTGTCACCCCGTGTGGTGGGGAAGGAAGAGCGAACCGGGAGAGGTGAGCCAACCAAGGCGCAGAATGGGGAAATGGTCCAGCTCCTGCCCTCTGTAATTCACGGACTATTTTAGACACTAAAATTGTGACAGCTTGCTCTTGTGATAAAGATGTTAACAAGAAGAGAAAATGACATTAATTTAATCTATTCTTACAGGTCATGCTGAAATGAGACTGTGATGATACAAAATTATAATAATAAATATGGTAGTAATTTCACAATTCTTTATAGATACTGTTCACAATCCTTTCACATGCAAATGTCCTATCCCGTCCTTCATGACAGTGATTTTTGGTGCCATCCAGACTCTAATTCAGCATCTTCTAATAGTTGATTCCATAATTACTTTATATTGCAAGAACAATATAAAATACTATCCCAGATTAGGATCTCAAGATGGCTTTACTTTTATTGCTCTTTCTCCTGGGCTTCTAGGAACATTTCCAATTTAGACATTTTCCATATTTTCAGAAGCAGATTAGATCATCAGCATTCTCAGCTCATAGTACATTAATAACCAGAGACAAACAGTGTATAAAACACAAAGTATTGTTAAAAAAAAAAAAGATTGAAGGATATTTTTATATGAATGAAAGTGGTGGTTTTGATTTGTTGATATTTTCATTAACAAGAGAAACCTGACACATTAATTCCCAAATCTTGAAAAGTTTGTGGGCAAATGATTATTTAAATCTGAAAGTGATTTAGTTATTTAAAATTCAGCATTTTTATAAGTGCCTCATTCAGTCAGAGAAATACTATCTCTTCTAATGAGTAATTCAAACAGCAGTATTAAAATTATTGAAAAAAAATTCTAATCTAATCTAAAACTCTATTTCTAATCTAATTCTAATCTAATTCTAAAATGGAAATTATGTCATCACAGTGTCTCTCTTTTTTCCAGATTAGTGTATCCCAGGCTGATTTTTACTAATCAGTGTTTGCAATCTACACTGGGAATGGCAGCGTCTCCACTGAACAAAAGATGCTGAGCTGCACCTTCCAGGCAGGAGGAGTGTTACTCTGACCAGAGATGAGCCCTCATAGTGTAACTTCAGCAGCAGCATCCCCAACATGTGTTTTGTTGAGTTTACACCTTCTGTATAATCTGGTAGATACACAGGGTGGAGCTCAGCCTCTGCATTCTGCTTAATAGCCTCAATTACAGGTGGAAAAGCATATGGTATGTAAATCAGGACACACTAGATGTGATATAATTGCAAGGTCAGTGTGGACAATGTTTTGCTGAAGTGCTGCTTTAAGTGAATAATTTCAATGATGAAAGTGTATTTTTTCATATTTGAGAGCTAATGTACTGAACTGGTCTTTCAGAAACATTGCTCCAGTTGCACTGTAATGTTAGACAGCAGAGAAATATTAACAGCCAGATTTCCCCAACTTCAGCACTAAGCACATATCTTAGTAGGTAATGTAAAATCTAGCTACCCATAATTGTATCAGGATTTGAAATACAGTGCTTTCAAATTTAGGATGGGGAAGTCATAGGAAAGGACTCTGGAGAGATTTAATAGTCGTAAGCAAAGAAGGCAATGGAATAGTGTCTGTTCACCTGGGATGCTGAAAGTATTGTAGGAGAGCACTGAAGCATAGTGCAGTCGGTGGGCCTTGGTGTATGCTCCTCCTTCAAGAGCAAAGTTTCAGGATGCCTATATGGATTTTCAAAAAGATAACTATGCTTTTCTGTAAACAATATTAAATTGATTTCAACTCTTAATATGTAATACGTAATGCATTCAATTTTGCTTTCAGCTAATGTCGGGATTTACTTCAGTTAACAACTTCCACTGACTTTTAAGAGTAAGAACTCACCTGATGTATTCAGGCAGAAATTGTCAAGATACTGAATTTAAAATGCTTTTAAACAAGGTTTACAGGAGAGTTGCAGAAGGTCCCCTGCTCTCCTTTGAAGAACTAATTATTCCCATAAAACAATTAAGCATCAATTTGTTCTTTCATGTAAGTGTAAAATAGGTGATTCAGTGAACAGTTGCTTACAGACTCATATGCAGAAGTACTAACAATTTTAGCAGGATTACTCTTGTGGGGGAAATACATATAATAACGAAGAACAGTAGCAGTCAAGAGTCACGATACAAAAAGAAAATCTGGCAAGTTTATAACAAAAGCATAAACAAAGAACATAAACTGTATGTAAATAAATATGTGATCATGTGGTATATTTGAGAGCAATATATTTTGTTATCTGCAGCTATCTGTCTTTTTCGTCATTGCGATTTGTGGTGTGAAGACTAGGAGATAACTATTTAAATTAATTTACTCTATTTTCATAATTCTGATTTATTAAGGTATGTTTAATTAAGCTGATTATTACCCAGTAACTTCTGCTGAACACTGCAGTTACTCTTTTGCTTAAGTTAATTTTGCATCCTGTTCCACGTAGATTATTTCTGATTTATTATGAAATTCAAGAAAGTAAGCATCTGGGTAAAAAGGATGTTTATCAGCAAGGGCCTAATCTACTACACATAAGTACCATTATTCATTATTACTCTCATTATAGTGCAAAAGACTTGAGTTAGCCTTTCAAGTAATACAATTTAACTAGATGGAGAAGGTTAGGAAGAAATACAACTCATTTCTCTATTCAAACCAGTGGTAGCAGGAACCATTCCTGGAGGAAAGCAGCAAATGGGGCCTGGGATGGTTACATTTTTTCTCTCCCTCCTCGCCATTTGCTCTTCGCTGTAGTGTAATGACTTTTCCTCAGCCTACCTGGCTGGAAGAGCAGAAGACCAAGCCCCATAGGAAGCTCTACCAGACCTTGTGGTGCTGCTGTCAGGTGTGTGTTATGTGCACTGTGATGAATGTCATGAAACTAAATTAATTAAATGTCATAAAACTAAATGAATTAGTTTCAGTTACAAAAAGTCTGTGGAAAGTTTCTGCTTTTACAGGAAATGTTGATGGAGGGGATTTTTTTATATTTTATTTTCTTAATGTAGAGCTCCCTGTTTTTGAATACAAGACCAAAATTTTTAGATAAAGAAGAAACCCTTCTGTAATCAAAACAGAAAAACATACGTAATAAATTGCCATGGCTTTCAGATCAACTTGCTTTCTGCTTCAACTATTTGGTCAGGAAGTGAGCATATTATGCGCCCTGATTACAAACAAAAGGAGTGACACTGACAAAAGATAAAGCTAATTTAGCAAGGGTTCTTTTACCCTGTGGCCCAAGCAGTGCAAACAGCCCCTCCCTTGAAAACATCCTGGTAGCATCAATATTCTTCTCTGCATGGCAGCAAGACCCACACTCTTCCCAGCTCAAGGAGGGTGATGTTCTCTCTTAAATCCATGCATCATTTTTTGTGCTATTGATATTTAAATGACAATCATTTATGCAAAATAAAATTGATTTTCATGATCTGTTGCAGATAACAGGAACCACTGGAAGAGACAGACAGCTAGAGACACTGGAAGCCCTATGGTGGCCATCTAGCAGACACATTACAGCTGCATGGACGCAAAGGATGCGCCCATGGCTAGGCGACAATGCTTAAAAGTAGCCACTTGCATGCTGCTATGAGGTTAAAAAGAGGAACATGCCTGGGTGCTTGTTTTAGTAATGCATTTGGGTGAACAAATTTCAAAAGTTGTCTATCCCTTGTTGATACCAGCCTCCTCCAGACAGGAGAAAAAATTCGCTTAAAATAACCGCCGGTATTAGAACAAGAGTAAAACACATTCACCACATAAATGAAATAATTGTAATCAGAAGAGTGGAGTTATCACACTAAGAGGATTTCAGTGAATAGATGAATTCTGTGTACAACATAATCAAATTGTCAACATTGTTTAGTCTAGTTCTACTTTTATTAATTTCCTGGATTTTCTGATTAATTTAAACAATGGTTAATTGAGTAATGAAACATTCAGGAAAGTTCAGCTAGAAGAACAATTTGCTAGAGACAATTTTCACTTGTTCCTGCTAATAAACAGTTCACTAGATTCAATACATTAGTAAAAAGTCTGAAAGACTGTTAGAAGAAAACTGGTATTTTTTCGCTGAGGGGTGCTTAAATTGTGAAGCTACTCGAAAGGGCTCGGTAATGCCTAGTACCAAAGCCCCAAAGCGCCAATAAGATTGGTTTTATATGTTATACAAGAAATAGAAACCTGGGGATTTCCCAAGTGGGAATATCCAAGGGCTGGGAGAAAGAGGAACCTCTTTTATAAAACAACTTTCCTTCTGATCATTTTATTTGCTGATAGCGCTGAGTGACAATGAGGAAAAGCCAGTAGCAAAGAAAAGTTTATTATATTGTTCTTGTCCATCAGCTTTTGTCTTCTCCAAGTTCAGCAATCTCGTTTGGGGCCAGGGAATCTATTCACGTTCAATTAGGCTCAGCCCAGACTCGGGAAAAGAAGCAATTCTTGCAGGCAGGGAAAGTGGCTAGTCGTGGTGGGGAGGGCAGCAACAAATATTGCAAAATGAGACAAAGAACATCTGTTTGCACAGGGTGGGCAGGCACGTGCGCCCAGAAAGCTACCAGCATCTGCACAGCAATTGTAAGTGGACCCTGCAGTTCAGCAGGTTGATTAAGTTAACTCTTTGCTGGAAATATTGTTCTTTGTCATTAATTGTGACCCTACTTCTTGTCCAGACTTTTTTTTTTTTTTTTTGTGAGAACTTAATCAAGCTTAAAGAATAGCCTTTCCAACTATGCAGCTGCTTTTTCTTTATCTTACTATATACTCACGGACTGGTCTTAACAATGCCAGCTAGAAAGAGGATAGTATGAGACAATCCATTTAACCTGACATTCTGATAAAAGATACCGTTGAAAAAATTATAATTCTTTGAAATGGAAGCTGATGAGGCAAAAATGGACAATCTAAATACCATCGTTCCAAATGGTTGAGGTGGACAAACGACGCTAGAGTACATTATTCCACTCCACTGGATGAAGTGACTTTCAAGGACTGATTAGCTCCATGTCTGAGAGGGTTAGCCCCCTGCCTGTTATAACAAGTGCCTATGAAAGGGAGAGCTGATCTGACAACTAGCTATGCCAACCGTGAAGTTATTTCAATACTTTCTCTGCTAACAAGTTGATTAATCCCATCATCATTTTGAAAACCTATTTTATATTGAATAAATCATTTTCTAATAAAGAGCAGTTAGGAGGTGTAAAACTTTGACTTCTTCTCAACGATGCTATCAGCTCCTCTGCAGATTTTACCATTTCTGGCTCTCTGCAAGTTCTCTGTGTTGAAGATGATTTGTTTAATGCTGACTGAAAAGTTTTATTTTAAAAATGCAACCTTTGATATCTTAGCGACAACATCACTTAATGCATCTTCTGCAGTGAAAACATGTACAGATTTTACTGTAAGCACCAATGTTAAATGTCTCTGTTATTTCTATTCTTTAGCCTCATTTTTTTCCTTGCTATTACTCTTAAGCCAAACATGATACAAACAAATGACTGCTGCCTCTGGGGCCGCATGACAAATACATCACTACGCACAAGGGAAAGCTCCAATATAATGTCTTGCATTTGCGACACCACATAATTGTTTGGAGCATTTAAGAGATTGTAGACAGCCTGTGAGGAAGAAAAAGGGCTCCAATTAGCTAGAGAAAGTGCTCATTTATGTACTTGGAAATGCAAAGATTTGAAAAATATAGAGCTTAACATTCAGTGGAATTGCAATAAGGCAAATTATAGACATCACAATAAGCATTTTGTTTTTGTAGAGCAGTTCCTATAATGACATAACGTTAAAAACCATCCTGAAACCCAGGAAAAAAAAAAAAAAACAAACAAAAAAGTGAACCTATATTTTTTTATAATATAAATAAGTCCAGGATTTCACATGCGTTTAAATACAAATTGCTTTTTAGCACAATTTTGTACTGAGAAGGTGTCAGCTTAATAATTTAGAGGAGATAAAACGAGACAAAATTAATAAGTAGCATCTCAGAGAGAAAAAGGTACATTAGTAACCATCAGAAAGGTTTAGATCCCTATATTGTACATAACTGATAACACTATATAAATCAAATATGTCCCTGGGAGCTGGAAAGTGGAGATGTTCTTCCTTTAGCTTTTGGATGGAGTCCCTCTGCTTGCACTAAAAGAGAGGTCTTTTAGCTGACAGTAGTTGTGAACCCTTGAAAAACCTCCTGTGGGTATTCCAGTCAATCAATTCTCCCCGCTCACGAGTGAGTTGTCTGCCCACATATCGAGACAAAGCTTGGTTGGTGAAGAGGTGAATGGCCAGTCAGGCTGGGAAAGTCCAGTCCACCTGGAATATGAGGCTCCATCTACATGAAGGCTTCAGGTAGTCGTGCAGAGCTCTTCTCCTGGTAGGAATGAGAGTTTCATTCCTTTGTGAGTTATTTATTGTTTTCCGACATTTTCCGCAAGCACAGAAGGCGTTTTTAGAGTAGTCAATTGGGAGAGCAGTATGGATGTCAATATTGCAACTGCCTGTTGAGTATGTGGGAGGGAACAAGTGGAGAAAGGGGAGATCTGAATTTTGAAGAACTCCCAAGCACAATTCAAAGGTGTAGCTATAAAAGATATCCCTCTTGCAGAGAAGAGCCTTTTCTCACATGTGCAGTGTAATGATAGGGAATGTGCCCTTGGACCAGAGTGATTAAGTCCACACCACTTATCAGCCAGCTAGAGAGAGAAGTATTTTTTTGGTGGGGGAAAGGGGACCGGAAAAGTGGAATAAGTGAATTTCTACCTTCCCTGCTTCCCCCTGCACTTTTACAAATCTTTGTGTTGTCTATTTTGGAGTTTATCAATAAATAATTGTATTTGCCTGTATTAACAGTGGTTTCAAGATGACTGGTTCTCCATTTCTGGTCATGATGAGCCTTAAGATTGTGGTCCTGAGGCAACTCTGAAGCACATTGCTCCAAGCAACATACAAAGTAGTTGAAGACACCTTCCCTAAGCTACAAATCAGCAGTAGTGCTATTGGGGTGACAGTGGAGGAACAACCTTCTGGTGACTATTAAGAGCCAGGAGAAGGTGTCCTGGCTGAGAGGAGGTTGTGATGTGCATTTGTGAACCTCAGGGGCATGAGATGTTCCTCTGCAGTGATTTCAGCTTTGCCTTAGTCTGGGTAAGAGAGGTGTTGCTGAATTTCTCTTTTACAGAGCAGCAAAGATTTTTTTCTCTGCCTTACCTTCAAGAAGCTATCTCCTAGTGTGAAATTCTGAATCTATGCTATGCTTTATTGTAAAGTCCATGCAACAACACAGTCTCTGTGTGTAATAACCTTGGAACCAGGCTGGCATCCTTCTTCCTTCATTGTTTCTCATAATTATCAAAAAAAGCCTCCTACACACAGGCATCACAAGCCATAGCCTGGACTCAGGTCTGTCCTCTGCCCAAGGGAACTCAAACGCAGGTTTCTGATGTGCAGTTATCAGTCTGTACAAGGGGTGGGGGACAGCACAAACTTTCTGTTTCTTCTGAGGCATTCAATTCTGTAGGAAGATCTAAAGGTTCCCTGGGGTGGGGAAGGAAGAACAGGAGAAAGGACAGCTCTTCAGCCCAGCGCTTGGGATGTCCACCTGCTTAAGATCGGCTTCCCGATTTCATCCCTTGGTTCAGGACTGTTTCAGGATTTTATTCATTGACTGTTTAATGTGTCCTTTGCATGCTGATGAAAACAGCACTTGCTGCTGCAGTTTTTTGCAGTAGTCCTTGCAAATAAGAAAGCTGCAACTCCCTTAGCTCATCCCGGTGAATCAGGGCCTGCCTCACGCAGCACAGTGACAGGGCAGGCTTTGGATTGGGAATACAAAAAAATCAGATATTTGTAACACAGACTGAAATGCACACATTTTTGACTGACACAGTGTCTGGTATTGTGAAAATTGTTTCATCTGTTTCAATTATTTCAATTTGTTTCTTTTTTTTATGACAAAGATATCAGTAATGCACCGTAAAGCATGTTTTTAATTGTTTGTATTAAATAAGAAAATCACAACACTGAAAACTAAAATAATGAAAATTCCTCTTCAAACATTGGATGTTTTTTTCTTCTACAGAAATCTGTGTGTGTATTTTTAAGCTATCTGATTAGTTAAGCAAGATATTATTTACCCGGGACTCTGAAAATTTTTATGGTATAAATGTGGAGATGTTCCATTAAAGGCTATTTTGCATTTTTAAGATCTCATATTCTTAGCTAGCCTTTTTCAGGGCATGAGCACATCTAGTTAAATACATATCCAGAATTACAAATTTGTTTCATTTGCCCTATCTCATTCTTCTTAAACTAGAGGAAAGAAGCACTATCACAGTAATAGCAATGACTAGAAAAGAAGAAAATAAAAGCTGAAAGTTCTAATCAAAACTGTAATCAGAAAGATGACAAATGGTGAAGATTATTAAATTTTCTTTGCTCCCTTGATGAATTTAATAAAGAACTAATCAAAGATCATTAGAAGGCTTTTGTGCTTGGTGTGCATTGTAACCGGATTGCAATCGGAATTTATGTTTTAGTGGTTAACTAGGGTTGAATTGGACATGTAAATATAGAAAAGAGATACTTTTAGCATTTTTCTTTGAAAATATTTATTTTAAAATGTCAAACCATTGTATGTTGCTTCTATGCTTTACACAATAAAAGCAGAGCATCTTTCACTGTGGTTAGACATTTTAAAATTAATATCAGTGTTTACTTTGAATTTTCTAATGATCTTTGATTATTTCTTCCTTTAATTTTTCAGGAAAATTAGAAAAAAGACATTTATTTCCCAGGCAATTATGTAAGTATTCCGATTGCTAGGACTACTGACAACTCGTAGAGTGCCATAATAATATGGAAATTCACCTATTACAAATCTTGAGGGTTAATTTAGTGTTCTTAAATTTTAAAGGGTGCTTTTTAATCTCCTTTTCATATTCCCTATTTGGTGCTGGAGTAATAATACTTATTAGATGGTGTAACTGAACGTGTTCTAGTATGAGCCATCTATTTTTTTTTCCTTCTGACTCTCGATATCTACATTCTCAGGTTGGATGATGAAAGAGAGATTTTACTTCTCTCCTTTGGATGAAGTATAATTAAAAGGATAACTAATGCTTGAATATGCTGGAAGAACATGTACACTTCAAATACCTAATTTATAGGTAGCAAGAGTAATGGTATGAAAAAAAAAATCTTCAAGCTGTTTTTAAAGTAACTCTTTGGAGAGCCTAGTTAGCGGGTGATTTATAGCCAACTGATTGGTTATGACAGGGTAGAGGAGCTGACTGTTGATTTAATTTCCACTCGCCCTTCATGTCACTTGGACAGTTTCTGTCTCCCTAGTTGGAAAGTGCTTACAATAGTGTGCTTACAATACCTGACATCAACATCTGTTTTATTTGTCTGCCACTGGATAGAGTTTTGCTCTTACTATTGCTTTAGTATTTGGGGAGATTTCTTGCAGTAACATGTAAATATTAAATTAATTAAAGAATTAAGTGTTGTAGATCTGGTGTTACAGAATAGTGTGGGATCTAAAGTGGCCTAATATGACACTTCATCATTTCTGTGGGAACAACATAGATATTTAAAGTAAAATTATTAAGGCTGTGAAGGACACATAAAAATTTATTAGGGCACTCTGGCAAGAAATAGCAGAAGGTTATAATGAAAGAGGCAAGCATGTCCACTCCAATGGAATCTACCCCAAATCTAGGCATTACATATCACCACATTAGAAATCCTTATTGTTATTACTAAATGGGATGCTACAGCTTGCATTGGGTTTTTTTGAGTTAGAATGTAAGAACATCTGTATGCGAAAGAATAATTAAAAAAACCATCGATTTGCTACCCAAAAAACCAAAGGCTACTTTAAGTCTTATCCAACTCCACCGAAAGGAATGGGAGACTCCCCTTGATAATGGTGATGTGCACAGGATTCTTAAGGTACTTATTATGACATGATTATACTGATTTTGGAGTTACCCACCTTGTCTCTCATGCGGTGAGACCTATAGACATACATGCGGAAACAGATCAGCTGTTCAGGTGCTCAGAAAGATATAACATTATCACCCAATATCTAATACAGATGCACCTATATCCTATTGCTTGAATGTGCAGTGTCCAAAAGTATGATCAGGCTTTTCAACAGAAAAATTGTTAAAGAAAAATGGGATATTAGCCTCCAAAATAAGTGCATGATAGCTTCAGGAATAACTCTTTCTAGGACTAGTAAGACATGGGATCAGGATCAGAAGGTAAAGTTAGCTTTGGCTTGATTCCCTATTATTGAGAAATTGAAAGTGAGAGAAAGCTTGGCCTCTGTGAATTAGCAGGGGATGTAAATTACTACCTGTGTAATGAACAGGTCAATAATTTCAAAGCTAATGTAACTCAACCACATCATCAAATCTACAGACATTGGAAAATGTCAGATAATGGTGAAATCCTAGCAAAAACACCTTCTGGCATTCAATCTGCATAAACTGTAATTGTCTGCCAAGCAATAAATCATTTCAGCCTTTTTAACAGTGAAAGAGCATATTTTCAAGTATTACAGACTTATCTTCTTTGGATGTGAAGGACCGTTCAAGGACAGGGGCAGCCCCTGGCCCTTCAGCCACGGGTGCAGAGATGCTTGTGCCTGCGCTCCCTCCTCTGCCTCCCCCTGGGAGCAGCCCCAAGCTTAGTCTGTGCAGGGCGCAGAGCTACCCATGCCACGAGCACTGCTTGGATTTCTTCTTGGAAGGATGTGGGAGGTTTGCTGCAGAGGGGTCCATAGGCAAACGAGGGTGGCTGCAGGGTGGTTAGCTGCGGGCACAGGAGGGACACAGAGAGTGAGCCACACTCACGGTACAGACACAGTGTTCGCGTCCCTTCAACGAATAGGAGAGCAGTGGGAAAGACCCCAAACCAAGTACCTCCCTTGCCTTCATCATCTACACGTTTTAATTATTTTTTGTGGTCTGTAGTGTCGAACATATATGTGGTTAACAACTGCTCTATAATTCTGTTTGGCCACTCTGTCTTTAAGGCTGTGGAACAAGCTAAAAAAGAGGTTTTACATCCCAAAGCTAGGAATCTACTAATAGAGATCTACGTAGCTAAAAAAATGTGAAGCCAGGTACTTTGAGGGTGGAGAAATGATTTAAAATAACTTAAGCCTCTGCATGGCCATGTGATTTCCCAGGACCAACCACAGAAAATGAGATATTGATGAACAGTAAGACAGAGGATGGAAGAAGCATTTTTCTTGGGAACTTGCTTGAAATAGCTCTGGTAATCTTCTTAAAGAATAAGAAACAGGCAATATACACCTTTGAGAACTTTCCAGGGCTTGCCTGCCAGACTTTGGAGAATAATTAGGCAGTATCAGGAGCTTCTAAGATGTTAGAGCAGGTAAGAAAAATAATCATAAACTTATGAGAAATTTCTGAAAGTATAGTTTCTTTAGTTTTTGCAAATGTGTTGTGGTTTTGCCATTCTGTGCTAAAACAATAAAATATTTGATTGCTGAATCATAGTTGGTGATAAATCCAGCTCTGGGGTGGTCTGCTACAAGAAGACATTTTATTTCTCTAGATTGGCAAAAAAATCCAGATTTAGATTCCTAAATACAGGCAAGTGGGGAACTCTTGTAGTGCCTGGCATTTCCATGTATTTCCATAAGACATTCACTGGGTTACGGAGATAACAGCACTTCATGAGCTGGTTTAAAATCTGGTAAAGCATGAATCTGTGTTTAACAATTGTCAGCCCTGGACCACAAATAGCCAGGAAAGATCCTGCACATCATTGATATGAATGGGAAAGGTACTTGATGTCAGGGATCTCAGAGGACTTTCCAATGGTGAATGAAAATTGTTGCTTCTTCTAGGTAGCAATAGTTCATGGAAAGGGATAAAAGAAAGTGATCAAATATTTACAATGGGAAGATAATGCCAGGAAAAGTGGGGCTTGTGTAATTTCTAGAAATACTATAAAATTCAGTACCCAAGCACCAGCATTTTTCCAAGTGCCCTCCAAAAACATGTAGTGTGGAGATGATCTGATTCATGTTGACAGTATTCAGCACAGTGTGTGACCATTTCTGCTTGTTTGCAAATTATTTGCATGACTGCATTCACCACATGGCACAGTACTGCAGAAAAGGTTTTAGAGAGGCAGCTTCTTTAGGTTTTTCTTTCCCATGTAGAAGAAACCCTCAAAAGGAGACACAGTTCCTTCTGGTTTATAGTCTGTGAATCATGGAGACATGGAGTGAAGCGGTTATAACATGTATGCAGCTGCATCACGCCCCTGTGTCCTCCTATAACGTGCCAAGTGAAAAGAAGGTCTGTGGTGAGGATGGGCCAGGTTGTTGTAGCAGGACCTACAACATGAAATCCTGCCTGCATAGCACAGAGCTGCTGTAGGTCTCCTCTGAATGACACCTAGTTGGAAACTGAGCATGTTCCCAAGAAAGCACAGTTAAACTTGCTTTATAATTCCCAGAGAGCCACCACTATCCTCAGCAAAGTGTTTCAGTGACTAATTAGCATCATTACAAAAGTGCCATACCTCATTTCAAGCTTGAATTTGCCTTGATCCGACTTCCAGCAGTTGGAGCTTATTGTACCTTTCCTTGGCAGACTGCAGAGGCCTTTATTACATTTTTGATTCCTACACAGACACTTGTAGACTGTGATGAAGTTACCCCTTAGTATCTACCCCCTGTAGTTAGCTGAATGAATACAACATATTTAGTCTTTTGCTCTAGGACATATTTACCATCCTTTTCTTATTGCCATGCATCCACCCTTGAATCAGGTGAATGCAAATCTTTTATTTAAGTCCCAGGTCTTGTGTCCACTCCTTTTCAGTTTGACTGGAAAATCCAATAAGAAATGATAGACCTGCATCTATTATTCACTTTTATTTTATTGGGGGATTTTCTAAGTGCATCTGAGCGTGCAGGCACTGCGGAGGCCAAGGACTGAGTATATCCTGAATCTGAGACGTTAATAGATTGATTTTTTTTTTCTTTATAACTGTCATTACTTTAAACCCACTGGGTCTCCTCCAAAAAATGGAGGGCTTCCAAAGGAAACAAAGAGATAGGGCATGTAAAATAAAAAATCCTCACCTTGCAGCAGCAGGAGAGACTCAGTGTGCTTGTGTGTGGGGTTGTGCCCTCGTGAATTGTGTGCATTGCTCCTGCGGCAGTGCCGACGCCACTCGCATTGCCAGGGCCAGGCGGAGGCAGAGGAACAGGGGACAGGAGCCGGTGGCTGTGGCAGGGAAGAACAAAACCACTGCCTTGGATCTGTGCTCGACGTCTGGTTTGCTTTTGCTGTGTCAGGGCTGCACAATGCTTTGAGCTCAGGCTGCTGTGTGAAATTTGTCCTCTCAGCAGGGATACGTCCCCTGGCTGTGGAAAGCATCCCACGCTCATCATGGTACCCGCGCTGTCGTATGAGGTCCCCTGTTCACGTCAGGGCTTTGTCTTCCCTTGGCAAAAGCCGGAAAATAGTCCTGTAGCAGAACAGTATGGGGCCGTGCCTGGCTCTGTTATAGTGCTTTCTGCCTCAAAATGTCAGGGTGCCTTACCAGGATCAGCCTCCCAGGTCAAACCTAGATTTAACTGGGAACAAAACTCCAGTTCTGCCTGTTAGTTTTACAACTGATGATGTTTATTTAATTTCTCACCTATCACTGGCCTGGGATTGTATTGCAGCACAGTAACTATGAGCACAGCTATTTATAGATATAGCAGTAAAGGGATTTGTACCCACTCAGTATTTATTTCTAATTACTGCAATGTTTTGAATCAGAGTAAATGGGTAAAAAATATTAAAATGAGTTTTCTAGGCCTGTGTCATTACATCTAGGTAAAATAAGCGTGGCTGGGGAGAAAAGTCTATGTTCAGATTTCCCCCAGAGCACAGAGAAAGCAAAGAGGTGTGAGCCAAGCAAGAGGCAGCGGGTGCGGTGTCGTAGCTTTCCGCCTACGCTTGGGAAACTGCCGCCGCAGAAGATACGTCTGCGCTGGAGTCGAAGGTGCAATGGCAGCAGGAGACTGAACACAGACTTCTGCAGGGGCTGCTGCTCAGATCGCTGGGGTCTGGGATCTACTCTGGTTGCTGAATTGCATACTTGCACTGCTTTCATTGCCAGAGCTAGTTGGATTAAAGCTGGAGTGGGTGTATTTCCAGACACCGTAACACTCCCTTCACACTGCTCTGCAGACACACACATGCATGTGCACACAGACACGCATGCACGCACGCACACATAGGCAGAACTTGGAATCACTCACCCCTGCCTGGTCCTCTCTTTCGTTCCTGCAGCCAGTGCTCTTTGCTTTTGCTAGCGGCATTGCACGTACAGGCTGACTGCCATACCCCGGCTGCCTCTTGTACCCAGGGTGTTCTTATGCTGCAAGAGTAGTTAGCTACACAATACGGAGTGTACTGTTAAAAAACGCCCCCATATTAAAAATCATCACAGAACTCATTCAGACACAAGCCTACCCTGAACTCAGCTGTGGGTTTGGTAGACTGTTGCCTTGCACTGTTTGTAACTGAGCAGAATTAGTGCAAGATGCTACTTTTTCTGGGGTTTTTTGTTTGTTTGGTTTTTTTAAATATACATCTGCATGGAGAGGTGCCTTTCTCTCTCAGTTCATCACCAGTTTATGTGCCTCCTGGTACTACTACACAGCAATAAGTAAGTGTCTGTTGTTCAGATGTTATTCACCTTTCCCTTTTGTTCTAACCAATTTTGTTGATAGAGTGTGAGAAAACAAGTCAAGAGAGAGGGTTATAATGTTCATTTCTAAGAGTCTTAGTGAGTGTTACATTTGTACTTCTGACTTGTTGTCTTTTATTGCATAATAAAAAGTGAAGAAGCCAAGTACTTTGTTACATGAGTGGAAAATACTTGTGCCCACAATTTAACCCTTCAAGTAATATACAGGAATCAAAGTGTAATCCATAGAGTTTTTCAAGTTATTGAAGGCATTGTAGTGCAATACCTCCTATAGTTCCACAGTCCCAGCAAGCTGGTTGCAAAATATATCTTACTGCTGTTATACTTTTAACTGACATTTCTTTACACGATGATTTACATGCTATGCATTGCATAGCATGCTCAACCTGTTTGTAAATTAGGCAGTATAACTGCAATAGAAACCTTGAAGAAGCTTGAGTCTTGGACTGAATGTTATCACTCCATGTGTCAATAATGACTTTAATGTGTTAATAATGACTTTAATTGAGCAGACATTACTAGTGAGCACCTTATGGCCATTGAAGGCATTTTTTGTTACTCGTCTCCTTAAATATCTCAGATAAATTATGCAGACAAAATTACGTCCTAGCCCGTTACATAAAATCTGAAGAAATAATTAAGGAGTTAAATGAAATATTCCTGTTGAGAACAGAAGGAGTTGTGGCTGCTTTTAATGTAAAATATCTTCTCATTTACAAATCTTGTGGAAAAAACCAGAAAGCATTTTTTGAACTTCTATCCTCTTGGTACATTTTTAGCATCGGGTACAACTTTAACACAGCTCATCAGAGTAATTAGCTATTTGCCATTTAAATTGTGGTGAAAATATCTTAAAACTTCTTTTGTGCTCTTATCACTTTTTAAGGAGCACATTTATACACAAATTGCTTGGCATCTCTGTATCAAGGCTTTGATCTCCTGCACTATCAATTGTTGGCTCAGGTACAAGAGACTGTAAAATATACAAAGCTGTCTGCTCTAGACTCCAGTGGAAATAAAAAAGGAGGCTGTTTATACACAGCCACTCATTAGCTAAGTCAGTCAATATTTACATGTTGCAAGTATAATGCCTTCTTTATGTTAGATAAATTATTTAATTCAACCTCTATGAAACTTCCTTTCAAGAGACTAACATTTACAAATAAATAACTTTTTAGTTCCTTAACCATAATCATAACCTGAATATGATCCTTTTCTGCCTTTTCTTTTTTATCCCAGCTTCTTGATCAGCTTTGGTAAAACATGATGGAGTGTTTTACAGTTGATACATAAAACCATTTATGATTTTGTTGCCATATAATGTATTTTTTTTTAAATGTCATCGAACTGGGCAACTAGCTTTTGTGTTCTGTAACATATGTTTTCCAAGTTTGCTGTTAATGCTGTATGCTATAGACTTAGTACACCATCATCTTAGAACTACAGTTCCAGCCTATAGGATCTGGCAGTTGCTAGCATAGCCAGTGTCTTGCTGACAGAAATGCACGTAATGCATTAGATGACATACATCTGCTGGCGATTTGTTTCTTGATTAATGCTTTCCAACAAATTAGGGCTAGAATCAACAGTGCCTTTCTCCATTTGTGCCTCTCTCTCTGTTAGGACTTTTTGTTATCTCCAGCCCGACTCCTTTCTGGCCCACCAAGTCAGCTGTAGGCAGAGGAAGAGCTCAGCTTGGTGTCTTCTTTTTATTTTAGTACTTGAAATGGCACACAAATGTCATGATTGCAGATGACTATAACAATAAACAAGACAGTAGCAGCATCTCTCAGAAAGAACAGGGAACGAGGAGGAAAGGATTTCTGGCCTTATGTACAGACAAGAAAATACAGACATGTGCTCATGCGTTTTCAGATACAGAAGGTGTTAAATCCGGAGCTCAAGTTAGGTTTCCAATATTCTAAAAAATAGTGTGGGGTTGGGTTTTCTTTTTGCATTGATACATTCAGGCTGCTTTCAACATGTGGCTCAGAAGCTGCTTTTTTTTTTATTTGTATATGCACATAAAGAAAAATATTTTCCTTCTATTATGTATTTCTAGCTGGTTTTTGTATAGTCCTATCATCCTTGTAACATTTCGGTGGTGAATTATGTTAGTGGCATTTTTGTGTAAGTGCTTCAAAACATGTTTCAGAGATGTAAGAATGCAAGTGACGTTATTTGCAGATGTCACCTCTGAGAGTTTTAGAATTTTTATGTGTTTCTTCAGTGGCTCTAGTAATGACTGTTATCTTCAATATTATTATACCCAATAGTTGATTGTATATAGCCATTATTTCCTTAGTGAAAGTCCTTAGCAGTATGACACTAAAGCTGTGTATGTCCTAAACAGATAAACAAGGACTGTTTTGTATAGGGATATACACAGATATAGATTAGGTTTATTCCACAGAGAAGAGTAGAACATTAAGCAATATTTTGCTTTTTGTAGCCCCTAAAGAAGGGAGAAAAAAATGGTTTTATTCTTGCTCCACCCTGAATCTTCTATTTGCGGATATTCCTAGAAATTCCACTGGTGCCAGTGATTTATTAACACCTGAAAGATTTATGAGCCACCTACTTTTCATCTGTTGCAATTCATCTGCTTACTGATATTGCAGCCCAAGAGAGCTGTATAAAATTAAACACATGCAGGTGAATTGTTAGAAGAAGGGATGTGACCAAAAGAACATGGTCCAATTGAATCGATCTGCTCCCAAGCTATCTGAGGGGCCGAGGCAAACCTCCCTCGCAAAGCTTTGCTGGTTCCTAGCAAGCTGAAGGGATTGCTCGTGTGGCCTGCAAACACAGTGAGTCCTAATGGCTTGGTTACTCCCTGGTCCCCTGGGGGCGTCACATCTTTGCTCTGGGTCCCCCCTCCACCAGCCTCCTGTCACCTCTCACAGAGCCCAGCCGCAGCAGGCAATGAATGGCTGTGGTTAAATGCCCTTCGCTGCCAACTCGGCTTGGATGGGTGAAATCAGGCTGGGTGAAGGAGGTTTGGGAGATCAAATGAAACAGGATAAGCAAAAAAAATCTCATGCTTATTATGAGGGGAAAGGAGGGAGGGAGGGAGGAAAGGATGGGGGAAAGGACAATTATTTCCAGGCTATATGTAAATCTGCAGTGACTTGGTGTTTGAGACTTATCTCCTATCAAAATCGTTGCTTGAAAAAAGAAGGATACAAACTTTGTGTTGGTTGGTGAGCAGTTCCCCCTCTCATGCAGCTTTCCCCAGCTTGGATGACAACACTGTGAGCATCTCGTCCCGCATCTGCATCGCATGTAGGTGGGGGTCCTTCTTCAACCGCCTGAAACGTCCCCCTTCATTTTGTTTTCTTTGTGGATACCTAGTGCCAATATTTCATTTCTGACCAGCCTCGGTGTCAAGTGAGCCTCACGGAGCCTGAGTGCAGGAAGCCTGAGCCAGCACGGGGTACTAAACCGGGACATACCTCTCTGCCACTTGAGAGGTCGGAGTGGTGGAGCTGACTCATACCTTGTAGCCATCAGGCTCCTGGGGGCTGGAGATACTGTGGAGCCAATGTACTTGATTTTAAAGTGGGAGAGAGCTGCAAGATCCTCTCTTCGCACAGCATTTCCTTCTTGAAGTGGTATTACTGTTGGCTCTAAAGAAAGCATGTTCTCATACTAAAGATTACACTAAACCCCACCATGTATTATTTATAGAGTAGCTCCCAGGGAATATTTCCTAATTTGAAGGAAAAGCTTGTGGATTTTTGATGGCCAAAAGATTTTCTACTCATTTGACCACTCATTTTCTACTCATATTTGACTACTGTGAAATGATTTCCTGTTATTAGCATAAAAGAGATCTTTTGTGCTATTGCTCCTTTTGCCTTAAAGATGTGAAAATACAGGTTTAAGATGTCTCGTGAAGGAAAACAAAGTCATGCATTAAGGTCTTTACTATGATCCTGTGAATTTGGACCTGTGCTGTATGATGAAATGTAATAATGTCCTTTATATTTTATTTATGTGAAAAAATGTCATTACATCTCATGCCTGACAACTGATCGGTAGCTGGTAGGTTTGCGTTATTTCTCACTAGCCATATGTACTGCGTACGGTCTGTGAAAGCACAGGAGCATACTTTTAAGTTGTGTAGACAGTATATCAGAGAATCTCCCCATGCTACCAATTAATCTCATAAAACGTTAATGTAATCCCTTCACAAATATGTAAATGCAGTGCCACTACGGGTCTGGCAAATAATAAACAATAGTTATCTTATCCTGGCCTTTTCCTTCATGTAATTCTCAGCAATAATTTAGTCCTTGTCTTCTACTCTGAAGGATTTAAATGGAATGACCTTAATTCTGGTTTTGTTTGCTCTCTATCTACTAAGCAGCTGCAGTGAAGACGAAGACAAACAGTAGATTAACAGTGGTACCTTTTATAAGGCTGATTAGTTCTTAAAATATGCTCAGTGGAAACAAAAAAGCATGAAATGAGGTCTGAGAGAGAGGCTTTTACTCTTTTCATTGAAACTGCTACATTTCTTTCAGTAACCCACAGATACTGACTTTTCAATGAAATATTTTCTTGGAGGGCGGTTGTTTTTGCCAGCACAGCCTGTATAATATTTCAGAAGTGCAAGGTACGTACTTCTAAAATCATTTTATCTCATTTATTTTTCTGGTTCAGATGAGAACTTCGTGGTGAATGAATTAAAAATATTTACTGATATTGCATATCATCCATTTTTTGGTGATTATATGTATAATCAGCCGTTAAAACCAACACTAGAACTGATAACGGGTGATAGCTGTAATGGGTGCAGCTGGTATTTCTGCAATTTATAAGCACTTTGCAGAAATATATTTTTTATATATCCAAAGTGTGTAGGAGAGAAAGGACTCGAGACAATGGGTTGACAACATGGTTTATGGTGTGGCTTAACCGCACCTGACAACACCCTGCAAATTTTAGGACTGGATGTGGGAAACAGTTTATCCATCAGTCAGCAAGGCAAAATGTACTTTTCTGAGCTGGTGTTAGTTAAAACCACTGCCTGATAAAAGGGTAAAATAATGCCTCAGTTGGGATTGCTGTTATTACAGCTATCTCCCCAAAACGGTTACCCCTTCTGCAGCACATGGTCTGCTCCGTTTGCCCCTTACCGAAGTGGAGGGGAGAGCAAGCTTGCTGATTTAGCCAGCTTGGTAAATCACCCACATCCCCTTCCTGAAGCACCTAGGCATTCCTCAGATGTCTCCTATCAAAATCCTGACCCAGCCTGACCCTGCTTATCAACCGCTTGTTGTTCTTTCAAAGAGTTGAAAGGATTACGGCAGATTAGCTAACACAGCTCCCTTCTTTATATTGTTCTGTGTGACAGTCGGTTCTATAATAAAAATAAAATAGAAATTTTAAAGCAAGTTTTAAGAGTGGACGTACTTCTAATTTGCCGAATCTCATGTTTTTGGTACAGCTGAATCTTTGCACTTTTTAAATCCGTGTTTATCAGTAGCTAGCTATTTTTTCCCCCATTTTTTTTCCAGATCTGGTTTAATTGCAATGAAATTCACCTCATGTCTAATAAAATTCCATCCTCTGAGAAGAAATTTTCCCATCTGATGCAAAATATATGTTTGTGTTCAGTATAAAATGTGCATAAATACATTTTTCATCTGATTCTCATGTTTGTTTTGATTTTTAAAATGTATAGTTGTTCATGTACTTAGCACCATCAAGAATAGCCACAAGGTATTTGGGCATTAAAAACTGGGGAAGCACTTCAGTTTGGAATTGTAACTGAAATCACATGAGAGCGATCCACACTCTGAATTTTTTTGGGGAAAAAAAAAGGAGATAAAATAAAATGAAAACAGAAAGGAAGAAAGTAGCTGCTACAAAGCTGGGACAAAGGCATCATCAGAGAGAAATTCTAAGGGAAAGTCAAGCTCCCGAGCAAGTCATGAACCTGAATTATTGAGTTTGCAATAATGTCAAGTTTAAAAGAAGAAAGTCGGGTTGGACAGTAACTTCAAAGCCTGTCTCTCCAATGAGAACTGAAGAAGTGAGGTCCTGGAGTTGCTTGTAGACAAAACCAGAACAATATTGCATCAGTTCCCTTTTTGAAAACTAATAAATTATTCCTTTAATTCTTATCTCACATTTGGTTTTGACTCAGAGGGTTTCAGTGACATTACTCCTTCTTTAGCACGGATGCTTATCATCCTGAAAAGTTTCATGTGTTTTTTCTGGCATCATAACTTTCTTGAGATCAGGTTGGAAAACAGGAACCACTCACACACAAAATTCAATGGTGCACGTCAAGCCTTGTTTGAATGTGCATCCAAGGGGGTGGCTTTGAGATGAACAGGTTGTGATGGTCACCAGCCCCCCTGCCTACAGAGCACCAGTGGCTCCCCGCTCGGTGCATGGCCCATGCTGGCCAACCCATCCTGCCAGCCGGCTGGGCACCTCCTGGGCTCTGTGCCTGTTCCTATGGGTTTGCGGTCCCCTTGGCCTACAGATCTGGCCTTATTGAAGACCCCAGGCCAGTAAGGACATACCCAGAGAGCCAGAGTTTAGTCCTGCATCTCTTAATGTTGTGTAAATAGTTGTAACAACTTCTTGTCCTTTTGTATGCCAAACTCTGTCCTCAGTTTTTTTAATTAAAAAAAAAAGTGTCCTTTGAACTTTATTTTCATCTCTCTAGTCAAAGAGAGTTCCACCTGCTGTGGAAAACTAGCAAGTGGTCTTCATCCTCATCATCTTCAGCCCCACTGGTCACTGTGTTATGTTTGCATGGCACAGAGCCATGTAGGACTGTGGGCTTAGGAAGCTGTGTGTTTTCTGCTTGTATTACGAGAGATTTTAGAAATTCTGGAAGGGGAGTCACTCTCATTTAGAAGTTGAACTGTGGGTGTGAGAGATGAAATGTTGGCAGTAAGGGCTGAAATCACCTTTTGAGCTTGAGCAGTTGCATGGGAGCCAGCTGTTCACCACCTACCTGGATGGGTGTAGAGAGGTTCACACCACTTTTTGTGCACTTCAAGTTAAAGAGATGTGAGACAACCCTGGTCTGGGAACTGCATAGCCACAGCAGCTGTGTCACTGTGGCCCTGCTGAGGTGCAGAAACACAGAAGATTCAGCGGTTCTGTCTTTTTCCTTGGTCGCTGTCTGGAGCAAGTCCCTTTTCTCTCTCTGTCGCTTGTGACTGTTAGGTATGCAGAACAAACCTTTATTTTCTTTTTGTTGCCAAGTTATTAATTGATGTTCAGGAGAGGATGGGAGGAAAGAAGCTTTGTCTGGCTCTGAAAAGCACCAGATGTGCTTTTTTGAATTGAGGAGAGGAATTAATTAAAATGAGGTAATAATATTAATCTGTCAACTGCGGTTAAGGTTGACTGTAACAGGAGGGGGAGCTCTCAGCGCATCAGGCAGGGGAAAGGGGGCTGGTGGGGAGCTCGGCTCTCCCAAAGCAGAGAGGGGCTGGGGGCCCTCCTGCGCTGCAGCGGTGGGGTGGGGTGGGGGGGCTTGTCACCCCCTTCACCGAAATACCTGTGTGACTCTGCTGGGCTGCTGCCACACTCAACCCAAAGGCAGAAGCGGGAATGAATATTCAGTGATGAATGCGGGTGGAAATGCTGATGGGAGGAATGAAGCACAAATTAAGAAGCATTGGGATTCTTCTTAAAGTGTGTCTGTTTTGATTGCTATTTCTGTAGATTTTTGCTATGTATTATATTGTTTAACAGAGCAAAAGAAAAACAGAATACATGTTTACTGTGTACTAAGCTGTAAGTACCTTTTTCAGACATCAGTAATCATCCTTTCCAGCTGAGAAGGCAATACACTTGCAATAGAGCTCTCCAAAAAACAGCAATTGTCCTATTTTAATGTTTCTGAAGCTATCCCTTATGGAAAAGCTCTCCTGAATTTAATAAGGGTAAAATGAACAGGGCTATATAGTAATTTCATAGAATTAAAAGAGAATTAGGAATTTAGCAGGAATTATACCTCTGCCATAGATGAGGCTGGCATTGGCTGCTGCGAGGCTGTGTGCAGACCTGCCTCTGCCGTGTGAGTAAATAATCTGTGTGCATGTATGCGAGCGTGATAAATGCTGATTTATTACCCAGTCTCAGAGGGGTTTGTGTGCACGTTCTCTGCCGGGCACGTGTCCGGAGCACCTCGCAGCAGAGGAGCAGAGGAAGGCAGGATTGCTGCTGCAGCCAGACCCTGCTCCAGTGAGCACTTGCCAATTGCAGGGCCAGCTGGAGTCCAAGGTGGACTCTAAGAGAGTCGCTGTACTTCTATGTCCTTTGGTAAACTGTATGAAGACTACCAATTTCTCTAGCTTTTAGAAGTAATTTCAGAGAAAATTAGAAATTTCTGAGAAAACTAGAAATGACAAGGGATTTGGGGATGTAATACCCATGGGAAGTCATTGTGGCACAGATGCCCAAGTAATTTCATTATTTTGAAATCCCCACTCTTAAGCTTTAAAAGCACATGGACTCTCCATGATAGGACAATCTTTTTTCCCCAAAGGACAAACCATTTCTCTATTACATGTAATAGTTATTAAAAAGTTTCATATCCATGGCAAAATTTTTTTTTTTCCATCTGCACCTAAATTATTTTGGCATTAGTCAACAAGATACTCCTTGGATTACGTGCTTGTATTGATTCCCCTGGAAGGAAATCAGCATCTCCTACTTTTTGTTTTTAGATTCCCAATCTGACACGTGGAGGTGCTGAGCACCTGAGAGGCAAAAACTTCTTTCAGGTGCTAAGCATGTGCCACCGGCAGTCCCCAGTGCAGGCGGCACACGGGGTATGGGATGGTCCCAGCCCTGCTGGGCTCAATAAACAGTCCAGACAAACAATTCTGGCTAAATAAGGAGGAAAAGGGAAAATGTCGTTCTCATTTTACAGATGTGAGTGGGGAAAATTTATGTTAACAGGTATGACCACCCAATTTAAGCCACTCTGTGCAGTTTTTCAAAAGAGCCATTGCCTGTGCCTGCAATCCAAATCTTGCCTGACTCCACATGTGGCATATTGGGCAGTTCAAAGCCACGGCACATGGACCGCAGTGGCTCCACTGAAGACAGTGAGCACATCCATAGCTGTCTGAGTGCAGGTTCTGGTCCTGCCAGCTTTACAGGTAAACTGGGTTACCTGCAATACTCTTTTTTGCTTGCTTTCTTTAAGACTCTTGAGTTTTATTGATAAATTAGTGCTGTTTTGCCTGCGAATCCATGGAACTTTGGTGACATCCAGTGACAGGTTCTGCTGAAAGGTGTTTTTCCCCCTGGAATGACAGGAGAGAAATGCTGGTACCCTGCTGGTTTCCCCTAATGGGATCAGCAGATGGATTTGAACACAGGCTGAAAATCAGACTCTCAAAACATAGACTATTGGTTGTTTTAAAGCAGTTGGGATTTACATTAGGTTTACCTTCAATCTTCAAAGTGTAACTTGCTATTGAAAAAGTGTTAATTAATCACAATTTAAAGCCAATATCTTGTCTGGCAATCCATTGAAATAAGGTAAGGGTCTTCGAAGAACTTTCTCAGGGCTTCTCCCCTAATTTTCCTGAGATATCACTTAAAGAAATTGTCTGAATGTCAAAGTCAAACCTTTGAATAGTGCCTGATGTTTTAATATTTTTTCAGATAGTTTAATTAATATTGGAGTAAAACCTCATTTCTTGGAGAAAAAAAAAGAAAAATCAGTGATTACATACTCTGACGGTGATATAAAAAGTAATAAAGTAACTATGGTAGCTTACTTAAAAAGGCAGACATACCTAGATTAAATTTTGAAAACCAAATTATTGCATTCACCTCCTAAAGTGTAGTGTTTTAAACTAAATAGAATCTGGGGTTAAATGACATTGCAAGCTGGAGAGAAATCAATGAATAGTTAAAAACTATATTCAAGCTAAATTGCCAAATGGTTAGCATTGTATAGTAACATTCAAATCACGGCAATTGTTCTTGTAATAAATATAATTTCTACAGCATTTCCTTAGATTATTCAGTTAATCGTCAGTGCTGTTTTACCTCTTCATAATAATGTGCGCTTTCTTTTAAAAAAAGAAAAAGAACTTGGTTATTTCTTTGGTCAGGGACTATTTGCTCCTTTTTTATGTGAGATTTTCAATACTCGGCAATGATGCCGAGCAAAAAAGGTCCATCCACTTCACTTGTGATGCCTCGTGCATTACCTAAAGCACAACAGAACAATGCCAGACAACAGAGCCTTTCTCCCCGCTAACAATGCAGTCACCATGACAACCAGCAGAAGAACGTTTGGCCAGAAAAAGCTGGGAGCTTGGCGGACCAGCCTAATCAAAAAATGGAATAACATGACAACAATTACACTGATGAGTGAGAGGGAAGCTACAGATGCATTCAGACACCTATGGCACTGCCGGCTGGATGCATTCAGCATTTTTTTTTTTGTTTAGTGTCTTGTGTTTTTTAAGAGCAGGTAAATAGACAAGATCGAATTGTGTAACAGAATGTCAGTGCTCTAGTTAAATTGAAAATTCCTTTTCTTTTGCTGTGCTACTTCAAGCACACTGAAGAGGCTTTAGGAGAGATGAGGTTTTGAAGTGAAATATGTAATAGATACAATATGAGTGTCACAAGCCAACTTTATTTAGCTTTAAAAATGTAAACTCGGATTTTCAAATATGCGGATGCAAATAAATATGACCGGATTGTGCAATGAATAACCGATCTCGCCTTTCACTTTGATTTCAGAGAACCGAACACGTGTCAAGCATTGATTAGAAGTGATGGCTTGTTGTTTTTAAACCAACCCCTTCTGCATATTAGTATCTGCTGTAAAATTTATCACGGCATTTTGTGCAGATCTCTCTTCCAGCTCCAGAGAAACGAACTGCAACCGTACATGTGCCACAAATCAAGCAACAGACATAACAATGTACTTCTTCTCTGAAATATCCCAAATTTAGCGTCGTGCTAATAGCCTCCTATTATAAGCTCCCAATTGTATGTTAGAAGTTCTGGTATTTTCTTTATAGGAAAGGGGGGAAGGGAATTTTCGCTGCTATTACTGAAAAAAATGTCTGTGATTTCTACTGTTGAGAATAATTTATACATTTTAGGGAACGGGATGGAGGAGGGAAGCTGCTGGTTTTAAATTGTGAGGTATTTGGGGATAGCCAGGAGGTGTTTTAGCGATTTGAAAACAGCGGTGGGCACAAAACCCTGGCCATTTCTTTGTGTTTATCTAACAATGGCATGCTAGAGTCCTGCAACCAGTCCTTTCCATACTACCCCTGCCTTAGTCAAAACTGCCTCTATTACCCCTCCTGCCCCCTTTCATGACCTTGCTGGCTCCTGGGTAAATCTTGCAGCCAGCTTTAGGTAAGATATCACGTGGAATCATTTATTACTTAAATGCATAATTAAAACTGCTATCTGAAAAAAAATGCTTGGGCAAACCTTTGCCCTTGCTTGAAGCACTTTGAACTTGACTGGTTGTATAAAGGAGCCTTCAGTCATTGCAAAGAGAAAGCTGGGGAATTCTTCCACCAGGAGCAAACCTTTGCCTTGCACAGCCATCAGCACTCACTGCTGAGCCTCCACCACGCAGGCTGGGGAGACTGCAGGGTGCCAAGGACAGGCCATGCACAACTCAACAAACTGAGGGTGTAAAACAAGCTAGTAGCAAAGCCAAGCGGTGCTTTACCTGCAGTGGTCATCACGTACTGGCAACATCTCCTTATGTTAGCAGTATAAAAGGTTTTAGGCTGCTAACTTCTACTCTGCCACTCTCCCACTAAATTCTGCTATCCCACTTGCCCGCCAGATTCCTAGCACCAACTTCACATCTGAATTCAGTAGTCAGCTAGAGATAGCTCCATAGAGATCCTTAACCCCACATGCTACTTCTTTTGTACATGTGCAAAACTCTTTCCCTCTTGCTCTTAGCGATGTCTGCATTTCACTCAGACACTTATGATGACCATCTCCTCTGTGCAGCTGCCTAAAACCCACCATCACCACCAAAAATGCCTTAAGCCTAGTTGAGCTTAGGCTTTTTGGAATTAAAGTTCGCAGACCAGCAATGAGCTCATCCCTCAACATAAAAGTGCTAACCCTCAACACACTTATCTTGGAGTTGGGGATATTGGTGCTACGAGGAGGGACAGAGGCAAATTAGGAGGTGAGCTTAGGTTGTTTACTGGGTACCATTTAGGTTAAATTAGATAAGGTGTTGGAGAGATTAGATAGAATAGGTCTGGGTGATAATGGTAAAGCTTAGCAGAAACCTTAGGAATAAGGTAGAAAGGAGGGAAACGAGAGATTAAGAGAACAGAGACTGTGTTGAAGACAAGTTCAGTCAGCTGTGCCTAGGCTGGAGAGTGGGGACAGAGAACAGATTAATCCAGAGGAGGCTAGAACAAGGCTGGGACCATAATCATGGTTGTACAGCAAGCTACCATGCTTGCCCTGGCACCCTGTTGCCCTTGGATCTCTCCTTTCCTATTACACCAGGCCTGTCCTTGTTACACCTGGCCTTCTGCTTGCCCTAATTAGTGTTAAATTTTAGAAGAGCTGTTTTTTTCTCCTCTCTTCTTCTTTCTTTTTTTCTTTCCACAGAAGACTGTGCCCCCTTGCTCTACTTCTGGCATCCATGAAGGAAAGCACAGAAAGAAGATATGTCATAGGAAAGTGGGCATTTTTTCTACTAGAATTGGGGCAGCAAAGCCTCCACCTGCCTGTGTGTGCCCTGTGAGATAACTTGAACAGGCTGGTATACCCTTAGGGTGGGCTTTTTTCTTTAAAAATCTGTCTCTGTAAGAGAACTGTAAAGGTAGTGGCAGGTGCCTGCTCAGGAGATGGGGAGAGTCTGGATAAGAAGGCCACAAGGCGTGTTGGGTTGTTACAACATCTCAAGAGAACACAACAACATGCACTGGTACGCCAAGTCAAAAGAATAAGAGAGATCTTGCAAATGTAAGAATTGGAGGCATGCAGGAGGAGCAAATTACAAGGAAATGGGACTTAAGGTCTCCTCGCAAATCCCTGAGAAAGCAGAAGATCAATCAGGAGTCAATAGAGGTGGCTCCAGCCATGCTGCTGCTCTCTCACTGCATGTATCTCAGTGTGGGGGGTTAACACGGTGCTAAGTCTGCTCTCATGCTGGAGCCAGCCCTCCCTCAATGGTCTCACCTCCTCCTTCCCTGGCTGTCCTGGTGAAGAAGGGAGTGGGGAGACAGTGAGCTGTGCAGGTGTGCCATGCTGGTTTGGCATGCCACTTACACCAAAAAATGGCTTTATTAGCTCTGCAGGACATGACTGATACTCTGGACTTGTCATATCTTTCAATGAAAGATTAAATACAATCATTTGAAAGGCTAATTCTGCAGGGATTCTCTCCATAACTTGCAACTAGCCCAAAAGCTCTTTGAATAACCCAGTTTCATTTTTCTGTTTTCCTGTTCTTTATCCACCTTTCAGTTCTTGGACTATTGCTCAATTTACCCCAGTAAACTCACAATTTCTTATACTCTGCCACATCAAAGGCTTTTGTAAAACCTTAGGTCTACCACGTCTATTTTATACAGAAGAAAAAAAGAAAGCATGACCTGTTTTTGATAAAGTAAAACCAACGCTGCATTTTCAAATCTTTTTATCCTTCATACATCTAATCATTGTTTATTCATGGTATAACCCATATGTCAGATAACTATTGACTTTTAAAATTATTGTACTCAAAAGGTAGGTGCCCAGGTAATCTAATCCCATCAGGTAACATGTTGGTTATATATGTGAAAATACAGTATCAGCTGCTTTTCTGAGCAAAAGGGAGGAGAGGAGAGGAGAGGAGAGGAGAGGAGAGGAGAGGAGAGGAGAGGAGAGGAGAGGAGAGGAGAGGAGAGGAGAGGAGAGGAGAGGAGAGGAGAGGAGAGGAGAGGAGAGGAGAGGAGAGGAGAGGAGAGGAGAGGAGAGGAGAGGAGAGGAGAGGAGAGGAGAGGAGAGGAGAGGAGAGGAGAGGAGAGGAGAGGAGAGGAGAGGAGAGGAGAGGAGAGGAGAGGAGAGGAGAGGAGAGGAGAGGAGAGGAGAAGGCGGCACTGGAATAAGGTCCTGGGTAGAAGACATCAATACAGCAAGGAGGGCTCAGAGCATCAGAAAGACCAAAATAAGGAATGGGGAAGGAGTATCCCCAGAAGGGTCTAAAGAGGATGTTTACTCCAGAAGCTTCTCTTCTGGATCTGAGCTGCCTGCTTACTTCAAGTAAACAAGAACTTTTATTGCTTGCATATGTACCCAACCCAAGGGCATGCTCCACAGGAAAAAAAAAAATAGTGTATATCATTTATACATCTTGAAATGTGGTATTTGCTTCCCTTAAGGTGCACCAGAAAGCTTTACATGCTACTGAGGTCAGGCTACCACTGGTCTGTACTAGCCCAGGGCATTTTTTTCTGTTTCAAATACAGGTGTTATGTTTGCTCTTTTTCAGTCAGACAATACCAGCCTGACTTGATATATTTTTATTTTTACTTCTTTCTATAGGGCTCACAATTTCATGTGTCACTCCTTTCAGTAGTCTGCGAGGAAGGTTATCTCGTGTACCTTCCTTGGGCACATTGAGCCCTTTGAATTCTTCTTCCACCTAAGACAGAAAATTCTGTTCTAACCATTTCTAGATACTTTTCCCATTAGCCAAGCTGCTTTTGTTCCCAGCTTCTATTTTGATATCCTAACTGAAACCTAATGTAAAATAACAATTTAGTTTAGGGGCCATACGGATGTTATTTTTAACCTCACCCTCTTTTCTTTGTTCTTTCTGATTTCTTTTTAATTCTTCCCTTGATATTTAAAAGTCATGGTAACTGATTAAAAAACCCTAAACTCAAGAAGAAACACGGTGTTTAAGTAAGAAACAGAAAATTGCTTAGTATGTTAGTGGAGCCAAATGATAATATTTACACAGTATATTTATTCTTTCACTTGAACTTTTCCTTGCTGCTTTTTATGTTTATCCTTTCCATACAGTAGCCATATTCTGATCTGAGCTGCATTTTTGGGCATCTGATGTTTGAATTTCCCATCCATAATTAATATTACTCTAATAATCTTTAGGAATGACTTAAAGTACTACCCTTCACCACAGGTTGTTTGGGGCTATTTTTATAGACTAGTGCATTTTTAGCAAGCCAGAGGCACTTGGAGTGCAGCAAAGTTCTCTCTTCTCCCCCTCTGCTCCCCTCCATTCCCCATCCCCCACTGACAGCATGAGGAACCATGGAGGATTTTTCCTCTTTTGAACTGTCCCACTTAATTTCCATCCTTAGGACAAACTGCAAGGAGAGCTCACCAAAATGCAGCTGTCAGGGGTATTTGCAGGCTTCTGGAACACAATATGAGTCTCCGTCCATCCATTGATAGGTGGTTGAATATCTCATTTAATTTTCAGGGTTGTGTTTTGTTTTTTTTCTCCTTTCTGTCTCTCTTACATCTTCTCCCTGTCCTGTCTTCTCCTCCTTGTCCAAGACCCCTCACTTTTCTTTCCATTGAGTCTCTTGTAACTAACATACCCACAAATAAACAATTATGCCCCTTGCAGCCCGACCCAGATGGTCTAGCTGAAGTAGAATCTAACCTGGTCTTACCTAAGGAGTTTGTTCTTTGTAAACAGCTGAGAGATCTCTGTTATCAAGAGATAGCAGAAAAGCGGTTCATGTTTCTAAATGTGCAATAACAAGAATGCTACAGAGGAATGAACAACTGCACTTGCAAATAAGGAGCCTGTCTCAGTTTTCAAAGTTTTGGGTCATTGTATCCAGAAGAAATGCCCTATAGGTTCATTGAATAAGCTTTCTGGAAGAAAGATAAGCCAATAGTCTTAAATAGCGTGAAGAATGCTGGCAAGCAAACCACCCCTGAATCTGAGAAGAGGTGGAAATGCAACAGTGTGAATAGCAGACTGGGAATTTGATACAGCCTTTACTTTTTTCATGATTTTTTTTTAAGTAAAAAGGCGAAAGATGGATGATGTTCAGCTGACAGAATACCATCAACAGACACAGGTGCTGCTTCTCCAGGGACAAGAGGCAGCAAGTTGCACACTCTTCTTTGAAGAGCCAGCAGCAGGAGCAGGTTCCTCTGCCACCTGCTCTGACCAGAGGAGTGGGCTCCTAGGAGGGGTCTTGCTGGATCTGCAACGGTGAACTCTGAGCTGTGGGGAAGTTGGAAGCTAGAGACAAATGCAGTTTTGAGACTTTCCTTGGAGGCGCTGAGTAAGTATTGCACCACAGAAAGGATCAGCTCAAGTACCAAGGGTGATGCTGTGGTCCCCAGGACCCCAGTGTGCGTCTCCGGGCTTGGTCGGTTTCTGGTGGGAGAAGCTCAGCAAGTATGCTGGTCCTTGAATAAGGGACAGTCTAGCTCACATCTTCAGGTGAAAACAGGTATGTCAGATGAGGACTTTGGCCAGGAGATGTTAGTTTTGTGTTCTAGATCTAATTCCTGTGGAGCGTGTACGTGTGGTGACCCACAGCTGTAAGTCTGCCTTCTTTTTTGGAGACAATCATGGATCCAGTGATTCTGGAGCAGATCTTGGTTGTTTTAGACACTATTGTATTTTACTTGAATAATAACAGAGGAGAAATTGCTTCCTTCCCTTTTATTTCATCCAAGATCTTTCTAATCTATCTTCAGTCCTCACTGCCTCACTAAAAACTCACATGACTTCTGCTTGGCCAAGTCTTGGAAGACTGCATTACTGCCCTTTTTCTGCCATTAGCAGTTGTCTCCTCCTTCAGCTCCAGCAGCTGTCATCTGCCTTCTAGGTCTCCAGTAATTCACATGCTGAATTGTTCTCAGCCAGTTTTTTTGTTTTTGTTTTTTTTTTTGTTGAGGTCTCACAAAGCTTTGTATCAGCTCTTTTGCTTCTCTCTTCACATATGTTTCTCCTGGTGACAGACATTACAGGTACGCCCATCACACCTACCTGCAAGCTGCAGTGGCTAACAAATACTAGGAGAGGGTGAGGCACAATGTCACCAGAAACCAGGTGACACGCGACCTCCTTCTAAGCAGTAGATGGTCATTATCTTATACAAAAAAAACCCCATCTTTTTGTAGAAGATAGATAACAATCTTGTCTTGACAAGAACAAACAAAATTTGGGGGTTTCTCTGTTTTTATTGAACTAAATAACAAAATGCACTGAGCTCAATGGTTTTAAATCAGGCTTTTACAGAAGATATATTTTTATTCAGTGTAAAACTGGGAATATTTCCAAAAGACATACAACTTTAAATAAAATCGAATGCAACAAAACATCAAATTGAACTCTGAATTGTTTTCCAATATCTGACTATAGAGACGTATAATCACTGGTGCTGCATTCTTAAATTGAAGTGAAAAAAGATGGATAAAGAAATAATATCTAAATGGATATCAGTGGAAAATAGGATTATTTAAGGAGACTCATCTCCTAGGTGGATAAAAATAAGATATTCAGGTAATTTTCAAAATGTAAAGCTATCTTACACAATGGAGACAGCTAAAAAGTACCATTTGCTAGCCCGCAGTGAATGATTTGTAGTCATCAGAATCCTGCAGGTAATTGAGGATATCTGCATCGACGTACTCTGCACTACTGCAAGAATATTATTGTAATGAACCGGCGTGCCTGTATGAGTGTAATTGCCCTCTAGTGCACAGCCTTGGAACTGATCCCAGCTGTGCCATAGGACCGCACTGCTCAAGAAAGGAAAAAGATCCTGAAAAACAGTCTGAAATGGGGGGAGCCAAATCCAAACCCCAGTGGCGTCAGGAGGCTCTGAGTAGCCATAGATGTGATAAGGGAGGGAATCCAGTCAGTGCTCACCAAAACGGTTCTGTGGTCTAAACCAACACACGGTAAGTGGAGATGACTGGGGGATTTGCTTCAATACCGCAAGGCTCCGCCAAACCCAAATGCTAACACAGACATGGCCATTAGGAGCCTAGATAACCATGGGCCTGTTGTTTTGCATCACTTCCAGTTGCTTGCACAGGATCATGTTTCACGGGAGGCTTCCATAACCTCTTAGCAAAATCTGATATTTCTGTTAGTGCTGATAAAAAATGAAATGTCCTAAAGGTGCTAATTCTTTCATCATGTGTGCAAGAGAATGAGCCCTGTATTCTCCATGCAAATCACAGGCAAAATCCCCTCCATGCTAGTAAGCAAACATTGAACTAAAGCCTGCAAGTCACAGCTCCAGCCTCCAAGCTGCATATTTTCTTTGAGTTACTTCTCACTACTTAAGAGGTAAGGATTTGCCAGTAAGAGAAGGGAATTTCTAGACAAATCATTACACATTGCAATATCTTTTCTCCTTATGTGAAGAAATTATTTGGTGACTTGTGTAGTTCACAGACATGTCTCACTAGTCATTTGTTCACAGATTTGAGTTCTCTGTTGGTCCTGGTATTGTGTCTGGTGTTCTAGTTAGTGCAGATTATGCACAGTTATCTCTCTGTTTTACTCAGTGTTACCTGACAGTTATCCCACAGCCTACAAGGAATTGATTGTTGACAGTATTTCAGTTCCTTGATCACTGTGATAAGCTGCTATGGGTGAGGTAGGAATAAAATAAAGACTTTAATTCAGTGCTTTCTAAATTTTCCCTTGGTTCATTCTCTCCTCCACCCCTTATGTTTCCATCTCACAGCTTTTGAGCCTATTGGCCAGTTTCAGCCACATTTGTTAGGGTTTCCCACAAGTACTGTAAAAACCGGTGGCTGGGAAAAGGAGACGGAGGCTCAACATTGTGCTTCTCCAAAGCTGAAGCTCCAGCTTGAGCCCACCAGGGCCTGTTTTGCTCAGCTGACCAGTCAGCAGCCACATGGCTTGAAACCCTCCAGTAGTGCATCTGGGAGACTGTAGGAGGTATCAGGGTCATGGAAGTAGTTTGTTTGTGCAAGTGGAAAATTAGAGATAGAGCAGAGAGGAGCGAGGTTACACAGCAGATTAGAGGCGCTGGTGTTACGGCAGCATGAAGATGTGAGGGTGAGAACACAGATATATCAGTAACCAGCTTCACTCATTTAACTGCTCGTGGAATAGCCTGATGATGGTCAAAGGCAGAATGAGGAGCTGTGTCCCTGCCATCCTCCCCAAGCAGGGAGAACTTCTGCAAAAGCTGCATTAGCACCAGCCTTACACAGAATCATAGAATCATTAAGGTGCGAAAAGACCCTTAAGATCATCGAGTCCAACTGTTAACTTAGCACTGCCAAGTCCACCACTAAACCATGTCCTCGAGCAACACATCTGCCTTTCTTTTAAATACCTCCAGGGATGGAGACTCAACCACTTCCCTGGGCAGCCTGTTCCAATGCCCGAGTACCCTTTTGGTGAAGAAGTTTTTCCTAATATCCAACCTAAACCTGCCCTGGCGCAGCTTGAGGCCGTTTCCTCTCATCCTATTGTTTGTTACTAGGGAGAAGAGACTGATCCCCACCTTGCTACAACCTCCTTTCAGGGAGTTGTAGAAAGCAATAAGGTCTCCACTCAGCCTCCTCTTCTCCAGACTAAACAACCCCAGCTCCCTCAGCCGCTCCTCATGAGACTTGTTCTCTAGACCCTTCACCAGCTTTGTTGCCCTTCTTTGGACACGCTCTAGTACCTCGATGTCCTTCTTGTAGTGAGGGGCCCAAAACTGAACACAGTACTCAAGGTGTGGCCTCACCAGTGCCAAGTACAGGGGCACTATCACCTCCCTGGTCCTGCTGGCCACACTATTCCTGATACAAGCCAGGATGCCATTGGCCCTCTTGGCCACCTGAGCACACTGCTGGCTCATGTTCAGGCGGCTGTCAAACAACACCCCCAAGTCCTTTTCTGCCAGGCAGCTCTCCAGCCACTCCTCCCCAAGCCTGTAGCGTTGCATGGGGTTGTTATGAACGAAGTGCAGGATCCGGCACTTAGCCTTGTTGAATCTCATGCAGTTGGCCCCGGCCCAATGATCCAGCCTGTCCAGGTCCCTCTGTAGGGCCTTCCTGCCCTCCAGCAGATCTACACTTCCACCCAACTTGGTGTCATCTGCAAACTTACTGAGGGTGCACTCAATCCCCTCATCCAGATCATCAATAAAGATACTGAACAGGACCGGCCCCAACACTGAGCCCTGGGGAACACCACTCGTGACCGGCCACCAACTGGATTTGACTCCATTCACCACCACTCTCTGGGCTCGGCCGTCCAGCCGGTTTTTAACCCAGTGCAGAGTGCACTTATCCAAGCCGTGAGCAGCCAGCTTCTCCAGGAGAATGCTGTGGGAGACAGTGTCAAAGGCCTTACTAAAGTCCAAGTAGACAACATCCACAGCCTTCCCCTCAACCACTAAGTGGGTCACCTTGTCATAGAAGGAGACCAGGTTAGTGAAGCATCATAAACCCATGCTGGCTGAGCCTGATCCCCCGGTTGTCCCACACATGCTGCGTAATGGCACTCAAGATGATCTGCTCCATGACCTTTCCTGGCACCAAGGTCAGGCTGACAGTCCTGTAGTTCCCCAGATCCTCCTTCCAACCCTTCTTGTAGATGGGTGTCACATTTGCTAACTTCCAGTCATCTGGGACCTGCCCATTTGACCAGGACTGCTGATAAATGATGGAGAGTGGCTTGGCAAGCTCCTCTGCCAGCTCCCTCAGTATCCTCGGGTGGATGCCATCTGGCCCCATAGACTTGTGAGAATTCAGGTGGAGAAGCAGGTCGATGACTGCCACCTCTTTGACAACTGGGGCTTCATTCCGCATCCTATCTCCATCTTCCAGCTCAGGGGCCTGAAAACCCCGAGGATGACCAGTCTGACTATTAAAGACTGAGGCAAAGAAGGCATTAAGCACTTCAGCCTTCTCCTCATCCTTCGTGGCAATGTTTCCCTCTGCATCCGACAAAGGATGGCAATTCTCCCTGGCCCTCCTTTTGTTGCTGATATATTTGTAAAAACATTTGTTGTTATCTTTAATGGCGGTGGCCAGTTTAAGTTCTAGCTGGGCCTTCGCCTTTCTAATCTTCTCCCTGCATAACCTCACAACATACTTGTAATCCTCCTGAGTCACCTGCCCCTTCTTCCAAAGGTGGTAGGCTCTCCTTTTTTTCCTGAGTTCCAGCCAAAGCTCTCTGTTCAGCCAGGCCGGTCTTCTCCCCCGCCTGCTCAACTTACGGCACATGGGAACGGCCTGCTCCTGCACCTTTAAGACTTCCTTCTTGAATAACATCCAGCCTTCCTGGACTCCTTTGCCCTTCAGGACTGCCTCCCAAGGGTCTCTGTTAACCAGACTCCTAGACAATCCAAAGTCTGCCCTTCTAAAGTTCAGGGTAGCAGTTTTGCTGACCCCCTTCCTTTTACTTCTCCAAGAATTGAAAACTCTATCATGTCATGGTTGCTGAGCCCAAGACAGCCTCCGACCACCACATCGCCCACCAGGCCTTCTCTGTCCGTAAAGAGCAGATCCAGTAGGGCACCTCCCCTGGTCGGCTCGCTTACCAGCTGCGTCAGGAAGTTCTCTTCCACACACTCCAGGAACCTCTGAGACTGCTTCCTCTCTGCTGTGTTGTATTTCCAGCAGATATCTGGGAAGTTGAAGTCTCCCATGAGAACAAGGGCTAGAGATTGTGAGACTTCAGCCAACCACTTATAGAATACTTCGTCTGTTTCCTCATCCTGTTTGGGTGATCTATAACAGACTCCCACCAGGATATCCACCTTATTAGCCTTCCCTCTGATCTTTACCCATAAGCACTCAACCTTATCATTACCTTCGTTGAGTTCTAGACAATCAAAACACTCTCTAACGTACAAGGCTACCCCACCACCTCTCCTTCCTTGACTATCCCTTCTAAAGAGCTTGTAACCATCCATTGCAGCACTCCAGTTGTGTGAGTCATCCCACCATGTTTCTGTGATGGCGACCATATCATAGTTTTCCTGCCACGCAATGACTTCCAGCTCCTCCTGTTTATTGCCCATGCTGCGTGCATTGGTGTAAATGCACTTCAGTTGGGCTATTGATCTCTTCTCCAACACAGGCATGCCACCCCTAGGCTCATCCCTAGCAAGCCTGGTTTTATCCCCTTCCCCCTTCAAATCTAGTTTAAAGCTCTCTCAATGAGGCCTTCTAACTCCTGAGCCAGAATCCTTTTCCCACTTTGCGACAGGTGAACCCTACCTGTCTTCAGCAGGCCTGGTGCCATGTAAACTGCCCCATGATTGAAAAACCCAAAATTCCACCTCCGGCACCAGCCTCTGAGCCACGTGTTAATGAGATGGGTCTTCCTGTTCCTATTACGGCAGCATCCCCACCCTGGTTCATCATACAGCCATGGCCCCCGTACCCTCCCCCAGCAGAACTGGTAGGAATAGAAGGCAAATACTAAAGGAATATTTTAAAAAAAATGTTTAAATCTCCTAACATGGCTTTACTGTTCTTGACTACTCTAGCTGCAAAGTAGCAGTCACTATTGTTTTAATTAATCTGCTTTTTCTTGATTGATTCAGTCCTAATTCCAGTTTGTAGGGATAAGCTGCCCATTCTTTGCCCCTCACTATACTTCCCTATAACAAACTGTGTTGAAGTTGTCGAATCTTCTTAAGGTCTTTCCAGTATGGGATGAAGTCTGGATTCCTTTCAAGTCAGTGGTAAAATTCCTACTGACTTTCACAGAATTTTGTCCATAGCGATTTCAGTATACGGCATCTCTTCACTATTTGTCTTTATAGAAGACCTCATCAAAGTTTTAAATCTGCCAAAGCTGTATCTGAGAGTTTGTGTTCTTAATAATAAGATCTACGTGTTTTTCAGTCATCAACTCAAAAGAAAAAAGTCAATTTCTGCAGATCATTTTCCTGGTTTTCACACCATTGTCCTTCCTTTCAGAAAGAATAAATACATTTCCAATGCAGTTAGATCCTTTTTACAATAGCATGTAAGAAATGGCCTCTGCCACCAGACATTTGCAGCAAAACTGTGTTATTACATTTAAATTTCCAAGACTCAGTAGCCAGCGAGTTACTAGAGTTCTATTATAGTTGCGATACATGAACTGCACATTGTTATGGTAATGACATTTTTTTCTTCCCTTTGAAGCAGCAGTGTAAATACAAAGGATATCGCATTGGTCTTGGAATGATATCTCCTTTGCCTCAACTCTGTGTACCACACAGTAATCAGAATTGCATAAGAAAAAATTAAAACATGATATAGCTCACATAGTGTTCCTTCTAGCTTAACAAAGGTCAAAAATAAACTAAAGCATCTGTAAGCATTAACTTTAAAATAAATGAAGGTAAATATAAGTGATACTTTACCTGGCCATCAAGCCATGACGCCCAGGAAGCTGGTCTTCAGGTTCAAGGATAACCTTGGGGCAGAACCCAGATCTACACAACTGTACTCTGAAAGCATCATGGTGGTTTACACCGGTGGTAAAACAACAACATTGTTTCTTCATATATTCATCATAAAATATTACAGCTGACCAGATGGTGGAGCAATTACATTTCCATAGTTCTAAATGGCTATTTAGCTTATCCACTTGTGAACTGTTACTTAAAATTGGAAAAGATATCATTCACGTTCAAAGGGAAGACATAACTATATGGGACATGCTTAAACAAAGACTCAAAAATTTTATTAAACAAGACATCCATTTCCTTCACCTTCCCACCCACCCTAGTAAGAAACAAACAAACATAAAGTCTTTGACATTAGGGCTGGGGCATAAACAGATGAAAGGCAGGACACTCAGGGAGCTGCACTGTCCTGAGACCACATGTGCGCAACACATCACATTGTTTGCTGCAAATGAGCTGAACCCCTCCAGCTGCATGGGTGAACACATGCTGCACTGAAGGTCACTCACACACACAGAGAGCGAGAGGGATGAGCTGCTGTGTGAACGTAACCCCCTCCCTCAGAACCAGATAGCACTGACGCTAACAACACCCTGTGCCATCAGGTCACATTTGTGTGGGTATTTGCCTAAGTTCAGCTGCAACACAGATAGTTTGTGGGCCCAGGTTTATGCAATAGTTAATCAACATGCTATTAAATCCTATTACAAACTAAGGATTAATTTAACCAAACAGATATACAGTTCAAAAGACTTATCTATTAGAGTAATGATATATTCCAATATTGCTATAAAGGGAATTTTTGCGCCATTGCCTTGATATGGGAACATAAGACCTAATTCATTAACAAACAAAGGAGTCAGGGCTGAAGTGAATAAGGCAGGGGAAGTTTTTAGAAAGAAGCAATATCTTTTATTGGGCAATCTAATTTAGATGGAAAAAGAATAGACAATACTTCTTTACAACTGAAACAGATGAGAGCAGAGAGGCGTTTGATGTAGCTTAATGCATTCACTTTAAAATGCTCTGCTTAGTTAGGTCAGGTTAACTGTCCTGAGTGCCTCCATGTAGACTAACCCTCAGGCTTCTGAAGATGGAGTTGCGAGGTGCTGGAAGTCCTCAGCTCCCACCCAGCCTCCAGACGAAGCCATTTGAGTCTCAGCTTCTACCCGCAGTAGATACCTCCTGTGGTATCACTCCTTTGAAAGGGTAAGGCACACATTCCCCACCACTGTGGTGTGCCCTGTCGTACCAGAGGGCAAGGAGGATGTGTGTGCTCGCTGGTGTGGTCTGTGCTATGCCCTGTCTCCCTTTTCTCCCCCCCTCCTGGTGAATCACGAATTCTGCTGGAGGACTGCAACTGCCTCAAGCCTGTATGGGCTTCTCTCTGCCCATGCAGCAGGAAAGCACAGTCTGCTCTTATTGTCCATGAGGTTAAAAATACCCAAAACAGCTTGAACAAGAAAATGTAAAGAAAAAAAACAAGGAATGGGGACCTATGTCTCATCTACCATACAATGACTTCAGGCACCAGCAGAGCTCTGTAGTTAACATGACCTTGGTAACCTGGGTTCATTGAGAAAAAACAGACTTCAGTAACTGAAGTGGAGTTTGATGTCATTTGAAAACAATTAACATACTAAATGCTTTTATAGTTTACCTACTGGGGGTGCTCAACACACATTACTGATCATTTCTGCCCATTTGATTTGTCAGTCATTTTTAAGTTCGCCTCCTGTTAAATGTAAAATGTTTAAGGGAGCCACAGGAGAAGTGACCCAGACACCCATGCCACAGTAGCTGCACCATTACTGTTTGGGAGGAATCAGCCAAGTACGTAATTCACAATTTTTGTTCTTCAAAGGATTTCTGAAGTGTCTCCCGTTTGAGTACCTTATGGCAGTACCTTAAAATACACGGAATTATATGTTAGAAATAATGTTCCTCTCCATTATGGAAGACCTTTAATTTAAAATGGTCTCTCATAGAGACCACCCTTTAAGACTTGTCCCCTCTTTCCGAGGGGAAGCTCATAGCTTTGTGCCTGCCCTTGCTCCAGACCCCCAGGCTCTGCTGCACTCCCCCTCTCACGGAGCAGCCCTGAGCAGCCCTCCTGCGCCTGGCCGGGGAGGAGATCGCGGCAAGGCTCTTCTCAGTCCACTGAGCAAGAGCAATGCTCTGTTAGAGGACAGGCATGATACTTGACTTCTCAGGCAATCTCTGGGGCAGTAACTGGAGGTAAATAAAATGGCAAATGATCAGCTAAGGCAACCTGTTTTTTTCCTTGCCATGGCAATTTCTGAATGCAGACCCAGAGCAAGAGCTCCTTCTCACAGCTCCTGGCTCCTCAGCTAGGACCTCATTATGGTTATTTCCTGATCATTCCTTAAACTTTCTTTGTCCTGGCTCCTGTGTCCCTTCCTTTTAATGCTGTGGCTTTCCTATAGAAGTATCTCAGGTGGTTTAAACTCTGCCTTGGATGGCACTACCAGCACGTAGCAAACCAGCACCTGAGTTCATACCCAAAGTCCTGGATAGACTTGTACAACCTGCCCTCAGGCCTGGTTTTTTACCTCTGTGGCTTCAATCCCACAGCAAAAACCACGTCAGGGAAAGCTAGCACATGATGTAAATATGAAGAGCTGGATTTCTTAAAAGCAGTAGAAGGCATGGGCTTTCAATGAAAAATAAGGGACAAAAGTAGAACGAGCTGCTGCCTCTTTTTTGAGCCATGTCTGTAATACTCCATTAAAGGAACAGAGAGTCTGAGCTCCAAGAGCAGAGCCAGCTCGAGCCTTTGCACTGGGGAAGGCCAAGTGGTTTTGTTTCTATTTTTAACACTTTGTTTATAGTGAAAAGCAAGTGAGTTGGGTCTAGCTGTATTTTACAGAAAATGCATCTTTAAGTGGGGCCTATACAAAACATACTAGTACTAAAACCTCCCAAATTTAAGAGAGCTATAATTAGCATCAGATGAAAATGCTTAAGTGACGCGAATTGCAGGTACCCTCCTCGCTTTTCTTCATCCAGAGAATCCCAAGGTACTTCACAGTGAATTATTGTAGGAAGTTTTTGGTGGCCATTTTTCGTTCAGCAGTGTTTGCGCTCATTCTGCATTTAGTGAAGTGGGGCATCCACATGACTGCGTGTGCTTTGAAGAGGACAACTGAAACCACCGTACCAAGGGAGTCTATGGGCATGACCTTTAGCAATATGTTAACAGTCCCACTTGCAGACTGTTTGCAGGAATCAGTTTTCCTCTCCTTCACTTCAAAGTTGGATGCTGAATTATATGACTCTCCAATTCTTTTGACTGGTCTTTCTGTTCTCTGAAGACTGACTCATTTCCTGTATTTGAATAAGATAGTAAAAGTGGATATAAAATATTATTTTGCAATTGTAATCAGAATAGCTCTCAGTGCAGATATTAATAGTGAATTCTAAGACTCTGCCCGATAACAGCTGAGTTTATGGTTTCATGGGCTAGATTCTGCTCTCATTTATTTCATTGTAAACCCAGAGTAACTCCCAGAAGTCAACAGACTTGCTCCGGATTTCTGCAAAGGCAGCGGAGGTCTGCCTCTTGCTCTGTTTCTTCTGCGGTGGTGGGGGTGACATCATCAATCTGGATATATGAATCAGGGCGTAGATGAATCAGTTCAGGCAAAATTAAAAGCAACTCATTCTCTAAACTGAAACCTCTGCTTTTTGGATTCATTCGTATAAAGAGATCCATTACCTCACTGCTCCTCTGACCCAGGTAGATCCTGTTTAAACTCTATCACCTCTATCAGCTTTTACATGTCATGTTTTCACTGCAGTTCATACAATGTTCTCCAAAACACTGAAGCATGCAAACTTGCAGAATTCAAAACAGAGGTACAGAAACAGGCAGAAATGAGGTATCTTTTATCAGCAAGGCATGTGGCTCTTAGTACTTCTAAGGAGAAGCTGTTGAGCAAGAGCTTTTTTGGAATGCAGTTTGGCTGTTAATTCTTCATTTTGCCAGCTGCTGTGTTGCTTCAGACTTCGCAGAAGTGTGTGCATATCCACGTGTGCGTGTTTGAAGCAGTGTGGGAGGATCTCGCGCTGAATCTTGTTTTTCTGGTTAGAGTTCAGAGGCTGAACTGCAGAGCGTAATTCTGAAATTTACCTCTCTCATTAATTCAGATCAGAAGTGTTCCTTTAGCACACCTGCCCTAAGCATACAGAAGAAAAACATGAAAACTGATAACACATTGGAATTTCATGATCATCCCATGCCAGTTGTTTCCTCTTTTGATGCAAATCTCTATCGTGACTTCTTTATTCAGCCTAAAGAAGGAAGAGAAAACACAAAGGTGTCTTTCCTCAGACCAAGGCAAGTAGAGGAGAGTCTACTCTACCTGCAGGCCGGGGCAATCACTGCAATGCACATTTCGAGTTACTCTTTGGTCTCAGAGAAGTTAGATACTAAATACAGAGCTTCACATTTCTACATCACCCCCTCAATTAAGCATAACTTAAAGACACCTTTGGTGTCTCTTTCGTGGGCTACAGTGTGCGAAGTACATTGGTGGTCCGCTTGTTTGCTAGTGTGTATGTTTTCCATGTTTCAAAGATTACCACTTCACATTATAAACTGACCTTCTAGGAGAGCCAGGGCTGAAACAAAAGACAGAAAACAAATTGCTCTCTTATGACTAGATACATTAAAGTCATCACTTAAGTAACTTTTCTGAGCTCAGTACCTTACCCAGAAGTGTCACCCTGGGTGTATGTTAAGAATACCATTGGTCTTTTTTAAAGTTCATGGGGATGCAAGAGCATTCTGTGAGCTTCTGGTGGGTCTCAGCTGTCCAAAGTAACTACAGGAGTTAGGGTTTAGCCACAGTTCAAGTTTCCTGTGTATTCCTGGACATTGCAAAACAGCAGATTTTGAAGCATGGTTACACACTGATTGCTCAAGCTGGATTTTGAAGCAGTACTGTGAGAGGTCTGCATGTGTTCAACCTGGTGCTGTGCCCAGATCCAAATCATATCACTCCTGTGATTAAACCAACAGGACAGACCCAATAATTTAGATACCGGTCACATGACCAAGGTTCTGCATATCCTGCCCCCAATCAATGTCTGCATGCCCAATGGATTTCAGGAATCTGTACCTTCAGAGGGAAAAAGTTTTAGAGAAAATGAGAAAAATTGCTGATCATATCGGCCAAAATTTGCAAACATTACCTATGATTAAGTTTTGCGACAGAGAGATGTGGGATGGAGGAAACGGTAGGAAAGAGGTTCCTGGGACTCTAGGCTTCACAGAGGCTCCTGACGAGGTGCCAGAGAGATGGAGCTGCCTGGGTACTCAGAACAACGACATGCCACAGTCCACTGACACCTTCTGAAGGAAAGGAGAGGAAAGGCCGTCTGGTGTTGAGGTCCTGTTAGAGAGTCTGCAAAGGTCAATGAAGTTCAAGGTTATCTCTTGACACACGTCAGTCTGCGTGGATGACATACAACCTTCATGCCACCTCAGCTTCTCAGCTGGATGCCTGGCTCCTGGGCCTTCTAGATGATCCTGAGAATATTTTTGGCATGATCAATGCCAATGTGACTGCCTCAAATCCTTAGTCTAGTGCTAACTCTATTGCCTGCCCTTGCAGCCCTTACAGCCACCACTCATCTGGCTGAAGGCCCTCGTCCTCTTTGGGAGGAATTCTCCCTTGAACAATGAGTATGCACGACACATGCCAAATAATAATGAACTACTTGATTACCTAAATGGGACTGCAGGAGGTAGGGCTGATCGACCTAGCTGAATGCCAGATCGTTATTAAAGCTGGGTTTAAAAATTACACCATTTCAGTGTGCCATCTTTTGGCACACTCTGCTGTTCAGAGGACCCTTGCAAGGCATCTCACTGGGGGCTGCTGTAGAGTGGAGAGCTGTCAATTCATGTGAGGAGGTCTACAGGCAGAAATATTTTTTTAATGGAGTGTTTGGCTCTTTTGGATGCTGTAGGAGAGAAAGGAGGCTTCACCAGTGCTCTCTCACCTTGTGTGAGACAGGGCAACTGGAAATGGTCCAGTGCATGCAGGAGCTTATAATCATGGCAGAGAACAGTTAACGTGATGATTTGCAATACAGGTCTAAGGGATGGGGAACCTTTCTTGTCCAAAAAGAAAAGATGATTATGTGTTTCTTGGATGACATATGTCTATATCAAATAAAACTTAATTCAGGAAAAAAAAATGCATGCTAAGCTATGCTTGGCACATACAACAAAATGCACTGATGGACATAATCTGACATGGAGTAAGTCAGGTGCAGCTCTTTCTTGATGATATCTGTCTCCCGTGGTTTTGACTGTGAATGCAGTTATATTTCCAAATATGTACTTGCTGATGTTTTCATTTCTTCAGCGCTGATGACATAAAAGATCTTTGCACTGGGTACGCTGTTTGCTGAGGAAAATTCCACTTGAACTCTGGAGCAATCTGAAGAATTCTGATAGAAAGTTTGAGGGGGCAGGATTTTACTTTGCAGTCTCTCTTGACTTAAGTCTGCTCCCTTTGAAGACAGCCGTAAAGCTAACATTGATTTAAATGGAAGCATAAGTAAATCAATCTTGATTGCTTTTGGAAGCCCTGCCCTGAAAATTTTGAGTTCACAAAACTTCTGATTTTATTTCTACTGCTACTTTGTGCCTTACAGTTTAAAAAGAAAGACCTGCCTACTTAGATTTTCATTAGTGTGAGTTAAACTCATTTATTATACTCTTTTTTTAGTGAGCAATGTCGTTTCCCTTAGATTTGTGAAGTCTGGAAAAAGTAATGCTTTCAAGAGATTGCACCTAGGAAAAAGAAAGGAAACACTGTGCTAGTGTTGAAACAACTTGTTTTAACATTTTGGAACAGGTTTTGATAGTTAATTTTTATGTGCGTTTTAAGAAGCAGTATGTAAATAGAAGCAATATTAATTTTAAAATAAAAATTTGAAGGAAATGCTTAAATTATTTAAATAAATCATTTTTGCCCAGCAAAATTTTTCTGCCTGAAACTTCATTTGCTGGCTAACTTAAAAAATATTTGCCATCTGTTTGAATTCCATTTTTTAATTTCCTGGAAAATAGAAAATGCAGTTCCTGACAGTTGTAATATGTGGGAGATGTTTCGTTGAGCACTGCAGAATGAAAGGATTGTTATATTTGTAGAACTGTACACTTTCTAACAAGATTTGTTGTAACACAGCCGAATACAAGGTATTTTCATCTTCTGGAAGAAGGAATGCTGCTCTTATGTTTAAGGAAGGGACATGCATTTTGGAAAAAAAGGGTTGAAATAATTGGGGCTGAAAATAATTGAGCTCTTAGTGCGGGAGTTGGCAGCTAAGAAGTATTTGGATGGGATCGATGGGGAAAAACTAAGTAGAAGCGAGCCCTAATATTAAGCATTAGTGAGATTGCTACTGGAAGAAGAGCTTGTGTTTGTCTGTCTGCCCTTGAAAAGGACCCTGACAGAGTGAAATATGTTCAGAAAAGAGTTACAAGAAAAAAATCTGGGAAATCTGTCTACAGTAAGAAAGTCTGTCTGTGGTAAGAAAGTAAAGAGGTACCATCTTTTTCAGTTTATCTGGAAGACGGTGAAGGGCAGGCTTGACCATTGTCCGAAATTTCTACGGAGAGATGATTTCTGATAGCCCAGGGCTCTTGAACTTTGCAGACCAAGACACAAGTAGGTAGAAAAAATTGAGACTGAAAATAAGGCAGTTTTATGGTGATGCTAATTAACTTTCAGAATAACTTGCCAAGAGATGGAGTGGATTTTCTGTCATTTGAAATCTCTAAATGACATCTTTTTTTTTTTTTTTTTTTTTTTACTATGTGTCTTCCAGCTCATCCCTGGGATATAGACAACGTACAGGAATTACCAGCTGGAAACCTCTGTCCCGTGTCATGCAAGGGATTAGGATAGTCCTTTCTGGCTGTAAATCTGTGCATATACATTTTAGATAGAGGTGACAGATAAAAGAGTAGAAAGAACGGGATAGAAAAGTGCAGAGGTTGATGGTAAAATTGTCTGGTTACTGCAGATATTATGCTTTAACATTCAATCTTTGATTCATTTCTTTCGGGCTCAATCTTGAAAGGCTCAGGTCTTAAAAATTAAACTAAATAAGAAGAGAATGTAGCTGGAGGGATCTGCTTTGGGATGGGTTTTGTAGATAAGGCACAGCTGGAGGGGCTGGGGAAGGAAGGTGGGGAATTTGCGAATTAAGAGCAGGCAGCCAACCTGCTCATCTTTGCTGTTGTTCTTAAATCTATAGATTCCAAAGGGAGTGGGTTGTATTTATATAGATGTATAGAAAGAGGCTTTTGTTCTAAACAGCCCCTAATGCAGGTGAAAACCATGTATTGATTACTTAAAGAAAGTTAAAATAAAAGCAATTTTTCCCCCATTTCCACACATTGCAGCTTTTGGCCTATCCACTCATAGCTAAAAAAGCATTCTTTCCTGATAATCAAGCTTCAGCTGTCTGAATTTCAGGCCGAGCCTCTCATCTTGAGCTCTGCTGAAGAGCTTCTTTAATTAACCATTATACCACAGATGTTATTGATTTTTTTTTTTTTCAAATCTGGTTGAAACATCATTGTGCTGGATCATCGCCAAGACGAAGGCCTGAATTTTTTGTGCACTGCTTTTACTCCTTCTGCATACCTTATTAGTCTCCATGTCTGTTAAGTGCAACCCTTAGTATTAACTCAGAAAATATGGCATTGATTTTTAGCCTTGCAACCGTAATCTAAGGGCTCCTAATTTGGAATGTGGAAACCAGAGTTCTGCGAGAAGCTATATTACTGTACACTTCCTACAAGTAAGACCTTTCACTCTTTTTACCTTTTTGCCAGACTTTTGATGTGGTTTAAAGTTCTTGGAATTGTTTTGTTGCGAGACGATCAGAGCAACATGTCCAAAACATGTCTGCTTACATGTGTGTAAATAAACATATGTTTATATATATTAAAAAAATATATGAGTAAATAAAAAGTCTGGTTTGCAAAGGTGCTATTCACCACAGTTTCTAATTATTTCAGCCAGATTGTGGCAGCTCAGTTTCTCTGCAAACCTCTTTGCTCATCTTTAGCTGCATGACTGTAATTTGGGGAGCTAAATTTTGCTGCCCAGCTTTCAATGTTTTGGCGGCGTTGTTTTAAATTTGACTGTATTTTTCTTTTTTAGCCTGTCATTGGGATACTCGGGTTAGTTATTAGCATGGTGGAAGATCTCTGGTAGAATTAATTATTGAATTTAAGGACTCGGTTAAATGAAGTCTGCATTGTTGGGGGGTGGGTTACGCTTTAGCTTGGGGGAGAAGCTGAGTCCAAGCCTTGAGTGAATCTCAGCCTTCCTAACAACAGCGCATTCCTTTCAAAATACGTCTTCCTCTGATGATGAATTCAAGAACTAAAACAACGACAATAGGTTCTTAAATTCTGATAAGATTTCTCCGAGTTTAGCGATACGTTATTTAAACATAATTTGAAGCTTTTAAAATACTGTAATGGCACCTCTTGACCTTTCCAAAATCACATGGAGCAAGAGATGGTGAAAAATGTTTATTTACTCTGCATTAGAAGCTAAATCCCTGTTCCTTCTTAGAACCGGTAGTTCCTTTATACTGGGGAACTCATGCATGGCACTTCCATTCTTCAAACAAGAGCTAGACAGTCCTACTTGAACTGCAGAAACAATGACCTGCAGTCTATCCTATGCCTGAGTGATAAACAACAATGCAGACCTCTTGACAAGCTCTGGCATCAAGCGTGGAGTCTTGCAGCTCAACATGTCTGCTGAACAGAAGTTAGAAAAAGAAAAGATCATCTTGTAAACAATTAATTAATGTTTGTCATGAATTATCATTTTTACTTCCTTCTCAAGAGGCTCAAAGGGAATAAAAAGGCATTTTTGCAGGTGGTGGCATTCAAAGTAAGGGCAATCAAATGTTTGAGAGCAGTGGCACAGCACTTTGAGTCTCTAAGGGTGAATGGTGCTAGGATTAGAGCACAGCAGGGGGTTGAGGGTTTCAGGTGTGAAGCTTAATGTTTGTGATCAGCAAAAAAAAGTCTTGAATTTATCTAAACTGCTCTTCTGCTAACAGTACTTCTAGCACATAAATGTTCTGAAAGTGACAAGTGTTCTCATTGCTCTTCTAATGCAAACATGATCTGCATTTGAAAGATGCATCCCTTTTGCCTAAATTAGAATGTGCATCACAAAGAGCGTAAGATGATGACCCAAAAACAGTTCTTTACTCACACACACACTCTCGCTCTCTCTCTCTCTCTCTCTCTCTCTCTCACACACACACACACGCACACACACACACACTTCAATTCAAGATACAGCCACAAAAATGCAAACTTCCACTCCTTTTTGCACAGCTACCAGAGCTGCCGCTCTGTCCATTATTCCGCCTGCACCGCAGGTTTGTAATTAGGATGCTTTACCACCGGTGCTTCAGTTCTTATCCAGCATCCTTCACACAGAGTTTCGTGTCTTTGCAGCGCTGTGCACGAGTAGCTCAATTTTATTTCGGCCAAGCAGTTTTCAGGGATTTTATGCTGTGCCATCCTAATGCATGCACACTCCTTACCTCCTCCCCCTGCTTATATTGCTGAGCACCACAGAGAAGATAGCATGATAGGAGTCCTAACAATAAATTTAAGCTATTCTGAGGAAATTAATGGGTTTAGGATTCGTGTAGAATGTTTGTTATCCCTGGGAAAGAAAAAATAGGGTTCAGTAAATAAGACTAATAAACGGATTGTAGAAATTAATTTCTGTCTCTCCTGGGACGATCTATTTTGCCTCTCTGGAAAATATTTTTCCTCTATTTAACATTAAATAAAATCTTAGTAAGCAGCAGGAAGAATCTGTTCCTACGAGAAAAAGCACTGTGCAACACAGGTTAGAAAAGAAAGCAGCAAGGAAAAAAACCCTCAGAGGTGTGTACGAATATAGGAAAACCTGCAAGGATCCTCTATTTTTGCTTCAAATGTTTTCATGATGCAATATGCTGTTACAATTTGGCATCGGGAGGGAGCGTGCTGCGTTCTAGAATTTGAGAACTATTGAGGCAGACAGCGCAGGCTGCAGACAGGAACCATAAAGGTAAAAATATATATATATATTCCTACATCTTAATTGAACAATCAGAAGAGGGAGTGTTTTCTAATGATTTACTTCATGGGCCTGAACTGGCTGTGTAAGATTGGGCGAATAACTTCAGCTTTCAGTTCATATGTTTCATGTCTATTTGTAAAATAAGATTTTTAATTGGTATAGAAGCCAATTATCTGAGAACTTTGACATTTGTCATTGTCATAAATTAATAAATTAATTTCATGAAATACTATAAGATAGAAGAGGAAGAGTGGTAAAGTAAAATAATTTCATTTTTTCGAGTCTCTTACATAAACTGATACGAACTGACAATAATTGATTAGTATACATTTTCATCAGCTAACATCTGAAGTTCAAGGACGAGATTTCTATTCACCCTAAGGTCCTTTCACCTCTCTTTGGCAGAGTGTCAGGGACTCCATGACGTAGCACTTTCTCATCAGAAAAATCTCTATTTGTCAAAACAAATTAGTTTTAATCCATGCTGCGGAAATATGTTTCTAGGCAGTGGTGGCAGGAGAAAGCGTCTCAGCTCTAGTTCAGCCCAGGGGGATGCTCTGCGGGAGTAACCAATCTCCGGCTTAGAGCTCTCATGCCACTTGATTTAGGCAAGGGTCTGGACGTGGTCTTTCCTACTCCAGTGAGGTTCTAAACCCCTCTTTCAAATTCCCATCGACTGGGCTGGAGGGAGTCTCCGTCAGTCTCTCTGTTTTGGAGTTGTTCCTTTTTGGGTCATCCCTGACCCTCACTCAAGCAGAGGGCTGATCCCCAGGAACCACCCATGTATTTTCACCCTTCCTTGCTGATTCTTTCTGGTTTGCTTGCTTTTTGCAGAAATAACTAAATGAGAAAGAAAGGTCTTCCTGAATCCCAGTAATGGGGAAAGGTTTGAAGCCCAGGAAAAGTTTTCTGCCCAGCTTAGTGCAATTCCCATGCAAAGACAATTTTGAATAGAGAATCCATGACTTGTCCCCCCATTTTAAGGACACTTTTACACTGTCAAAGTGGTTCAAGGGGTCCCAGAAATGGCAAGGATCTGGTCTAAAATGTTTCTGCCTGAATTCCTGTTGCTGGCCACTCATTATGGTGAAGGCAGGAAATAAAAAATATCAAAGTGCTGTGGGACTGTTTGTTTGCTTGCTTTTCCCCTCTCTTCCACTGCCCCTCCTCGCCTAATTTCAGATGTTTCTGAAATTACTCACCCCCCCAGCTCGAAGGGACCGATGTTTGGGGGGACTGAGCCGGGACCTTTCCTCGGCGTCGGTCAGGCCCCGTGTCAAAACACTCCTGACTCCCGGGAAGTCGGCTTGGCTGAATCCTGAGGTTTGCCAGTGCCAGTCAGCTGCTGTTTGAACTAAGTCCTGACCGCAAAATCAAAAGTGGGTCCAAAGAAAGCTGTAAACAGTGTGCAATGAGCCATTTGAAGGCAGCTGATGCCTCATTTGGGGTGACATGTTGTGGCTGATGAGTGTGGATGATGTGGGGTTTTCGATAAGTGCCTCATCAGTATCCTCATCATGATCGTGTTGCTCAGCCACGGCGTGTGCCCTGACTTGATTGTAATTGCCTGAATCTGCTCCTGCTGCTCAGGAGCGCACAGTAATATGCAATAAAACAGCAAGAAGTGAATGTTAACCATCTGAGTTCTGACATGGCTGCTTGCAGTTCAAGTTTTCCATTAAGGACAAAAAAAAATCTATACAGACACACAAATATGGATATATAATTGCATGTTTAGAATAATTATTGTTTGTATATGTAACAAACTCATTTTATAAATAATGCATGATGGTCATATGAAGATACATAGATAGATGTATCTATATGCATCTTCCCCCGACACCTGTATATACCGTATACAAATGAACGTCACATGCTCATGGTGTGTAGGTAAATAGTAGAGGGATGAAGAGCATCAGGACCATATTTTGATTCAAATTTTTAGGAACGTAAGCAGAACCTGTAGTTAAATCTATGCATAGTCTTCACAAACCTTAATAACACGTGTGCATACAGATAAGTAATTGATTTTTAGATGCAGTTAATCTACTCATGTAAATCTGTGCGTGTGTGTACTTGTGCAGGTGTGTGTGTGGGGGGGTAAGGTACACATGCATATGTGCTTCATACCGCTAAATTAGTCTTTGGAGAGAACACAATTTATTTTCACAAGTTAGCCAGTTTGGATTAATTCCATAGCATCACTGGCTGGGAAAAAACCCAAACGCCAAACTTTCTGAACCCTATGCCTGTGAGTCTGACAATACAAAGTACTGAGAACTTGTGCTCAGCAGCATCCCTTCAGCTCAGAGACTTTTTTGTAAGGTGGGAACCGTCATCACCCTGTTGGGGTCCCAGTGCACGAGAGGGGCTCCGAGGTGTCGCGTTCATGCCCATCGGTGGCAACGGAAAGAGCAGGTTTGTTGATGGCTTGTCAAAAAATAGAATGTAATCAGAATGTGGGCTATGCTCCTTTTTAATAAACAAGTGGCATGGATGGTGTTCTTGACTTTTAAATTACATTCAGCTTTGGTTATAGGTCAGAAAGGTAATAAAACAAACAGATTACAATTGCATAATTGCAATCTGTGGTGTCTCAGAGTCTAATACTACACCCTCACAGTCAGCAGCTTTGGGGTTCCTGTATGCAGCTGTTTTTTTGACATAGTTTGGGGGACATTTAAATAATAAAATTTAAACAGGCAAACTCTGTTTGCATTCAGTTAATGCTTGAAGGAATGAACACGTGGGTTTTCTTCATTTCCACTGTGTTATTTAAGCATTTCAGTAAAAGTGCACAAAAATGTTTTGAAAATGTTATTTGCAGCTGCTCTTGCTACTGTGCATCGTCCTGCGTGCTCTGTGCCTGCGTACGGAGGCTACCGCTGTAAGGTGCAGGTCCTGCTACACCGAGACAGAAAGATCCGTGTTAAAGTGAAGGCAGAGAAGAGAGAGGTTGTTATTTGCAGACCAAAATCGCCAGGGCATGAGATTTTTGAAACCCTTTAAAAACAATTCTCTTTCCCCAATTCAAGCGAAATTTGCACTGCCTTGGAAATGTCCTTAATATCTTCATTATAGAAAACAAATCTGTACAGATTAAACACTCTAAGTCTGACCATTTGAGAGGTAAGACAATCATTATAATTATAAATGCTTCTGTTGTCATGTGTGATCAAGTGGATTCGCTGTTGTAGCTTAAATATATTAACTTTAACCCTTTTTAATTACGGATTTAGCACAATGCTGACGGAGTCCCTCCTAGAATCCCGCATTCACCCTGGGCCTCTCTTTATGCTCAAAATATGTAGACAAATAGAGAGGAATTCCAAGGAGGATAGAAAACATGACTGAGAAGTTGGAAGGATTTGTTTATGAGGAAAGATTAGAAGAATGAAATGGGGAGCTTTAGTTAAATGGGATTAAAGCAACTAATCTGCCTAGCGTTTATAGTTTCAGCGGATGAAACTCATCATTCATATTAAATTAACTATGCTTCATTCTCAAAACTTGTATATCAGATAGCTGATTATTGCTTTACTTATTAAAAAAATACTTATACTATCAACAATTCTGATTTTTCATCATTTTAAGAAAAGGACCTACATTTGTTCAGCAGAGCAAAGTGATAACAAAGGGATGGGTTATAGCTGGGTAAAAGCATACAGAGTGTTCAGACAAGGAATGGCATTTCTTGACTTGGTAAATATTGATTCTGACTATCAGCAGAGAGAATTTTTTAAAGGTAACCATAGCTGGGCAAAAGCCCAGGTTTTCTCTCAGTAGCACCTACAGGTAGTAAAACAAGGGGTGCTAGGATCTCCACCGCAAGAAACACAGACTACCAGTCTGGATTAAGAACAGGGACAAAATTTAGAATTGAGAGCAACCTGACAGCCCTGAGTTATGCAGTTCTGCTCTTGAATTAAATCATTCTTGCACGTGGTATTTTTTCTTTTTTCTCTTTTTTTTTTTAAATAAAGTATTCATTGCATTCACATGCACACAAACAACTTTGGATGTGACTTATTATTACTGTTAAAAATTATCTCAAGAAAAATTTCATTCTGAGTTTTGCCAGGGACTTTCTAGACATTCAGAAAGAGGCAGCATGGGTCTTGAAAAGTTTTTACACTAATTTAAATTAACTCAAAAGCAACAGCTTTACAGAAGCATAAACTAAAATTAATGTAGTGATGAATCAGGGCCCCGCCCCGCGCCCCCCCCCCCCCCGACCATTCTGAGATCTACATAGCAAACCACAGAATCTTAAATGCAAGGAAGATGCAGCCTGGTGTGAACTGGCTGATTTGTTAACTGTGCAGGATTAATGTATCTTCACAAGAAAAGTTTTCTTAAGAAATGGAGGATAAACAATTCTTTCAGATTGTAGCTTCTGCTTAAAACCCATGACAAGAGAAATGTTTTTTTCTCCTTGAAGGTTTGTGTAGTATCGGGATTCCTTTGCATAAAAGAAATACTCCCTAATAATAAGATATAAAGGAGGGTATGGGTGGGGGGGGGGGAAATCCAGGATGAAAACCTAATATTCAGCATACATCAAGTGTAAAAATTATTTTTCTAGCCCTTGTGTTCATAAACAAATGCACTGGCCCAGATTTTTTGATCTGTATTGTTTAAAACTCCTATTGAGTCCTGTCTGTGCCAGCTGGGATCACCCAATTCGGTATGTTTGGATGCCACTTCTAATTCCAACCTGGTCCAGTATAGAAATGTTAATGCAGCATTTCTTGAACAAATGATCAAAGAAACCCTGCCAGATCCAAGCTGGGCTTCAAATTCCTCCTTCCCTCACCCCCTGCAACCCTCCATTCCTGCAACACACCTGATATTACCCCCAATTTTTCTTTCCTCTGCCCAAGCAGTATTCTCAGGAGGGTGGAAGAAACTGTCCCATGGGCAAGACGTACTCACCAGGTTGCCATCCCTAAAACAAAAGAAATTTTCCAAGATTTCGGTTTTGCTTGAGCAAGAACAGCAATGACCAAATAAGCAGTTAATTGTCAGTAATGGAGGATTTGAGGCTGGGTAGGAAGAATGACATCAGATAAAAATATGATTGTCCAATAGTAATGTTAGAAGTCGTTCTCCTGGCAAGTTGAAAAGGGTATTTGGCTCATAAAGTTCATCTTCTATCTTTAAAAAAGGTGTAAATTTAGAATTAAACTTAGAATTACTATCTTAGTTATTCAGAATTACACCTTTTGAACGGCATATGTGCTACTTGCAAGGAAGAAACGGGCCCGTGCTGCACCTCAGGACGTCATTTGCACAGCTTTACTCCTGCTCTGGAACAACTCACAGGAGGATGATTTGTGACCCATCTCCTCCAAAGTAGTTTCAAGCTCTCCCTTTTTCTGTTCAGAGCATAAGCCTCCTGCACACCTGAATCTGACTCCTTGCCACCACGATGCAAGGCATCTCTCAGAGCGCCAGTGGGGCTGGGTGGGCTCTTTCCATCCCTTGCACGCTCTGTATAAAGGCCCAAACCTTATGTCCGTATTGTATCTGCCGGCAACATCCAGCTCCTTCTCGGAGTGCTGCTGGCTTGCTCCCGGGGCAGGGGGGCAGTGCCTGGGTCCGAGCAGGGAGCAGAGCTCAGCCCGCGCCACGGTGCATAGCAGATGGTTGGGGCAGCTGCACTCCGGGTGAATTTTTCTCTTGCTAAATGATGGCGAGGGAAAGGATTCTTCTTGCCTCACCGCGGCAAATGTTCTGGCTTCACCCTGAACGCATGTCCCAAATATTTCCACGTTCTCAAGATAACTTCAGAGATAAGGGGTTATTTAACTCTGCCAAATCGTGGCATTTGTTCTACACGACGTATAACTGCCAAATATTTATGCGATTAACATCTGAATTCAAGCATACTTTAGTAGTACAAAGATGTGATTAGTCTCACCAGAATATGATTTTTTTAATGGACGTGGCTCCCACTTTCCAGCAAAGATTTAATAGCTGAGTCCTGCAGGGAAGTCTCCATTTACTGAACTTTTATAGCTTTAGAAATATCCTAGGGTACATTTCCTAGCATGCAGTGTGGCACAACACAGAATTTAAATGAAATGTCGTGTTCAAAATGAAAGAACAGAGTGCGTATTATCAATCACTACCCTCGTCCTTTCCTTTTTTTTAGCCAAAATCATGTAAATGACTGGTACTGACAACAGGCACATTTCTGGTGCTTGGGAGCAGCATTTTTCCTCTTCAGCCTGAAGATCTGGAATGGGGGGCTAAGAGGCTCCGAGTGCGCCTCTTGGGATAGCTCCTCTGGCATCTCCAGCGTGCAAGGGAGAGGCACGGAGGCAGACCAGCTCCCACAGCCATTTTTGAGCCTCCTCAATCCCAACACACACGTAAAGACAGGGGACAGTGGCAATGGCACAAGCCCTTTCCTTTCCCCCCGCCACATGCATCTGCGGCACCTGCTGAGGTCCAGCGCAATGTGGGCAGCTCTGACCCCTACCTGGGGTCCCGGTACACAAGCTCTGGTAAAAGCTCCTGGGCTGCAGGAGCCAGCCATTGGGACTTCCCGTGAACTTCTCCCAGTTTGTTTTTTAACCAAACGTACTTTTTCCCCCTTCACATCATTGCCCTCAAGATCAGAAAGTGGCTCCTGAGCCACCTAGCAGAGGGCAGAGGCCAATTTTCAAGTCAGTGCATTTGAAGATGGAGAAATGTAAAAAAGAAAACAGCAGAATCGTCTTAAAATGCAAACCCCGCAACCTTCTGTGATTTCTTTGCACAGTTAGGTAAACTATGAAAAATGAACAAGCTGGTAGTTACTATGGGAAGAAAACCCAAACAAACCAGAACACACGTAATGTGTTTTGTCCCTAATGATGATGAGGACAGTCGGTGGTCAGCCAAATTGCCTTCCACGTGCAACCGAGGGCTCAGACTATGAATCTGATATAAGTAGCTGGGTGTGCAATAACTGCAGAATCAGCATCTTGTTTTGAAAGGACTCCTGCAAATCCTGCAGGAACATTTCAGTACTAGATGGTGTTGCTATGGGCACCAGAAGGAAGCTTGATATAAGAGAAACTGTCTTAGGAATTCATGGGGGATGGGTGTAAACATAATACGTACGTAGGAACTGGAATGTCCCTGGCACTAAAAAGCAAATGGCATTTTGGGGTTTTTAATGTTCTGCTAGTAACATTTTAGCGTAGATCTTTCCAGAGGGAAAATATAAGCTGGTACCTTTTTTCAAGTTGCCTAAAGTGAAAGATAGGTAAATAGATAATGAAGTTCTATAAGGTATACCTCCACCCTGTGTAGCATGCACATAAGAAAATCTGGATGTTCCAGACAGATATAATTTCTCTTTAAAAAGAGATCTTAAAAACAGGAATGGAAAATGAGGAAAATAGAAGCACTGCAGCTGCCTCTGATATTCGGGAATAAGGATCCCACACTGCCTTTGAGTACAGTTCAAACTTTAGGCAAAAATCACACTGGCAAGGGACAGACGGATGATTTAATTCATGGCTAGATTTCTCCCATTCTGGCTGTCTCTCCACCAATGTCGACTACCTAAGTGGATGAAAAGAAAGAAAAAAGTAACCAGTGTAGAATAACTGCAAGTATATCTCAAGACAGACAAAGAGAATGCAAAATTAAATTCTTGATGTGAAAAGGATGGGACAATGAGCCCCTCTCCCCAAGATACCTTCAGAGAGGATTCCATTTCAGCGCTTTCTTTCTTGCTTGCTTGCATTATTTTTCATTGACGTATCCCAAAGAAAGCCTGAAAGCCTTTTATTATTTCTTATTTTCTTTTTCTTTTTAGTATGTGATATAAGTTCTTTTTTTATATATATTATTTTCCTTCCAATGTTAAAGCAGTTCCCATTTTTCTAGTTTGTTTCTGACACCTAGCTGTGATCAACAATGCTTCCCACTGAATCACTTCTTTCATCTATTCAGCTTCTGTTATTTCCCTTATCTCCTCTCCCCCCTTCACCAGCTTACCTCTCATTAACCCTCAGGGTTCCAAACATATTGTATCTCTCCCAAAGATACATATTTTTATTCAGACATAAGTCATTTTTGCTCACTAGCCTCAGTTTCCATAATTCCCTAATAGAATAGCTGTGTGTAGTACATACTCTTTACAGCACGGGGAACAATAAACCCAGACATTAATTTATACTTGTGCATTGTACGCTGTTCCACTTCACCTTTTTCCCCCTCTGAACTGATAGTCACATAAAAACTTATTCTTCTCTAACGTAGGAAATATAGCTCAATCCACATGTAAAACTCTGCTTGGCTAGCAATTTTGTTTGACCAACAAAACTATTATGTTCTAAGAGTCACTTCAACCCATCACAATATATTTAAAATCACATTTTAACTTTAAAAAGTAGTGGTAGTGATACATTAAGCTACATTTCTGCTAGTATAAAATATACAGGGGGTTTCTAGGAAATAAGCTCTCTCTTATGTACACCAATATATTTATGGCTCGTTTTCAGATGTACAACTGCCTTTACTTTTCTGAGGATGGAAAATATGCAAAACCCAAGAGATTTAACTCCTGATCTTTAGCTATAACTTTTGTGATTGAAACTGGTGAAAGCAGCTGGAAATATATTCAGCTATTCACGTAGACTTCCTTTTTTGCTATCCTTCCAATTAATTGTGTAACCCACATCCAATGGTGAAGTCCTTTCCTAGCTAAAGTTCATATAAAGTTTTTGGAAATGGGTGTTGTGTAGCATGAAGTGGAGTGTCCATTCAGATACACACAGAGAAGGCTCGTTGCTTATCCTGGTAAATAACATACCTGTGCCAATAAGCTTACGCAGGCATCTATATTTAAGAAAAATTAAGGTAATATATGGAATATTATGTAAATAACTTCATCACTAGTAGTGTGTGTAAAAAGAAAACATACTCTGGAAAACATATTTCCAGCATTAATTTCAAGCATTATTAACGCTGGCTGTAAACAAAGGTTATTTAACACTCATGGAAAGTATTTGCTTTGTTAATACATTAACGGGTGTGTTTATTGGAATCAGGTGGAAGTTTTTATGTATTATAGGAAAAGATATTAAACTGTGCAAATGGATTAATACGTCTCAAAAACTAACGGTTGGATGATTTGATGTTTATAAAACACAAATGAGTTTTTCTTTTTTAATTTGGGCAACATTTCTCCTGATTTTATTATGTAAATAATCATTATCACTTGACTGTATATAGTATCTTTCATGAAAAAAAAAAAACAACTTTAAAAAATGAATAGAGCTTTCATATTTTTAAATGAAATGTTTATACTGGTTTATGGCAAACTTCCTCAAAATTCAGTAAGATTGCAGCACAATTCAATGCAGTCTTTTGAGCAAAAGCAAAGTACACCCAAGGACATTCTTACAGACATTAAAAATAATTGGCGTCACTAAAAATTTCAAGTTCACGCCAGGAGCAAAATAAACATTTAAGTTACATTGTGTGCAAGTAGTCCTTGCTAATTTAATCCTCAGAGATACTCAGTCCTGTATAAATTAATCTCTCCTTCATCTTATATGTATTACTTCAAAAGGTTAGTTTTCTATTACAGAGGAACTTATTGCTGCAGCAAAGGTTTAATTGAGCTCCTTTTAAAGTATCATGATTGTCACTATAAAATCATGCATCCCAGTAAGCGCGTTTATAGGGAACTTACAGCTTTAAATTTCACTTAGAAAAAAAGCCTTATACTTTCCTGCAGGTTTTGAATGCAGATTTTCTATAAAATAAGTGAATAATAATACCGGGTTATTTTGGAAAGTGTTCTTTCATGCAATCCCTGCATTTAGCACAATCCCAAAATGGCAGCCCAACAGGTGGTCCTTTCACAGCCTTCAGCCCAAACAATCGGAACAAAAAGGACACCAAGAATCGAATGTTCTTCAGGATTTAAAAAGCTGTTCACTTCCCTTTGTTCATTTTCAGATTTAGCCATGTTCATTATTGTTGAGCCACAAATGCAGGACATTCTTTTTTGACATTTTGCCATAAATAGACACTGACTGAGGCTGACTAGCCAGCTAGCTGCTTTGTCACATGCAAGCGGAAACTACTTCTTCACAAAGCGAATGCATTCCTGGTGCCTCAATGGCCCCGGCAAGCACCGGTTGTGACATGCTGCAAATCTGGCAAAGTCTAGGTTAACAAAAGTATGGGTGACAAAGGCTGAAGTTTCTCTTCCTATATTTTCCTCCACAGTAAGTATTTAATTCTGGCCTAATGAATTTGCCTGGAAGACTGGGTGTCACGTTGACAGGCTCTTGAATGTCTGAAAATATACTTCTGCATTGTGGGCTCTCTTTGGAGGTTAGTTAACCGGTAATGATGGACTTCAGGGGCGAAATCTAAAATGAAATACTTGTTTCTCGGTATTTTAAAAGTTGTGAAAGTTCCTCGTTACAGTGATCTCAGTCTCAACATACGTAACAAAAGATGGGCACAGTCCTATGAGTCTTTAATGATGCAAGGAGCCCTTACAGCCGCCCTCACTGCGCTGTGAGGAATTACTCACACAAGTAATGGGCACAGAGGCACAGATCAAGCTTTTTTCCCTCATGTATGGATAAATGTGTAAAACACAGATTTTGCAGAAAAGGCAGAGCTATAACGGTACCTCAATGTTCAAGTACAGTAAGTGAATTTATCTTCAAAATTTTTAATTTACCAAGTCAAATCCTCTTCTGCTACTGTATATTTTAAATGTAGTGCACACAGCTTTTTTCTTTTTTTTTTTTTTTTTTTTCCCCTTTTTTTGACATCTCCAGCCAAATTCAAAACTTCCAGGCTTTCCCACTGCTCTTTACCTTGGGCATTTTCCAATGCCCATGCGAGTCCAGGGCTTCTGACGCCTGCCGGGGTGCAGATGAGACCTGTGTTTGTAGGTAGTCCTGGTGTGTGGTATGAGGGTTTGAAACTAGACCCTCCTTAACCTGTTGGATTGCAACTAGACCCTGTTAACCTTTTACTTTCAGCATTCAATTTTTGGTGGAAAACAGGACTTCCTTCAAACTGCCTTATGGAAAGATATGTTGCAGATATAAAGAAAAGATTAACGTATTTTAATTTTAAAACATCTGTGTTCAGAATTGCTTATAACAGTAAAAAAGGTATTTTGATCACTGCTGGTAACAATTCCAGCACATGCACAAGGAAATGCGTGTCCCTCAACTCCTGCTGCTGGCAAAGACAACAGCATGGTCTAGAAGAAAACGACATTTAGGTACAGCCACAGTCTTGCCTGTTTAGGTCAGGTGGCAGTTAGGTAAGGTGGCAGCTATGCTAAGCAGTGAATTTTTCCTCTTCAGTTCAAAAACTTGAAGTCATTAATGAAAAACCACAGTGTTGAATAGGTTATTGAATTAAGCCGATATTCAGTGCTGTTTGCCATCCTGATGTTTGTTCCATGGTTTACCTGAGCCCTTTGTACATGGAGGAACCAGTTTATAAATGAAGGAAAGGGTGAAAGCCAAGACCTCCTGTTAAGACTCTGAAGATATTTTGGCAAAAACTCCTTCACTGGGGGTCTCCCCTTCCAGGCGCCTGAACCCGCTGGGGGGTTTCCCTTGCAAACAAACCTTCACAGAGGGCCGTGGGTCCTCACGGTGTTCCTCTAAAGGAAGCGGCTCCAGCTTTTTTTTCCAGTAGCACAGGTGAAATTGTTCAACTTTTTAATATATGAATTTGAAATCCATAACCCTCATAGACTTCAGGGGGAATCGGTGAGCAAAATGTTTAGGCAACCACCAGCCAAAATGATTGTTGAGTGCTAAACAATGAATATGTGTTGTAAGAGGACTTTGGCTTATTTTAACCACAAAGTACACACAGGCTAAAAAAGGCAGTTTGTAAAAAAAAGAGAACAGTGACACAAAAGTGGAACTTGATGCTCTTTCTAACCTTATCCTTACTTTTAGTTTTATTCTAGCCTTATTATCATTCCAAAATTCCCTAACAACTGTTTTAAATCAAGCTATCTTTCCTAAAGAAAAGTACTTATACAAAATTTCTACACATATTTTTGTAAACTCAAGTCCAAGTTTCAAGTTACAACTCTGGGGAAAAAAAAAATCTATTTGTATAGCAGTGCTGGTTTAACGGAAGAAAAGTAGGAGTCACAGGACACAGAGAAACTTCACCAGAATAAATCAAACAGCACTGAAAGTCAATTAATGCAGAGGTAGAAGCAGGGAAGCATCCAGCTTTACCTCTCTCCAGACAGCAATAAGTCTCTTGCAAATTTAGCTGTCAGAAATGATTGCTTTGTTTTCGACAAGTGGCATTACTTCCTCTTATACTGGAATTAAAATTGATTGAAATTGATTCATGACTTTTCAATATTTTCCGCACCCCTTCATTCCTTTCAATGTGAAAACGTTATTTCAGTGAAATAAACACAGATAGAATATATGGGGCTTTTTGTATTCTTTTTTTTTTTTCTTTGAGACATCTAAGTATTAAGATGAGAGAATGGTATAACTAGTGTTTTTTGTCTGGGTAGTAATTCATTTTCCATGAAAGAAATGCTTTCAGAAATGATGTCTTCCTAAGGCAACAGGGATTTTAAAACAATTTTTTACTGATTCTTCTGGGGAGGGGAAAAAAAGGGGGAACAAAATAACTTTAAATTCTTAAGCAGCCACACATGCAAAGGTTCAAATCAGAACAAAAGTTTTGCTATGCTGCTTGGAAGGGTTTCCCATTTGAAGTCTTGCCCCTGCTTTCAGACCCCCCTGGACGAAGGGCAGTGAGCAGGTGGCCATGCCAAGCGCTGGTGGCCTGGGAGCAGGGCCGAGGGGGCCGAGGGACCTGTGCCGGGCAGGGAGCCGCAGGGGAAAGCAGAGCCTGGCAAGAGCGTGCTGATGGTTCGAGGAGCTTATGACGACATTTCATGGTGAAACTGCCTGCAGCGTAGCTCTGCCTGAACTTCTTTGGCTTCAGCAGCTGTAAAGCTGTGTTTGTCTGGATTCAGCTGCAGGACCAGTTTACCTGAAGTCTTGCAGTAGCAGAATACAGTATAATTCAGGCATCTTTACTCTGTAGCATTATTAAAACAAGATCCTATTAGAAAGTCTGCTTATTCTTGTCCCAGATACAGTATGCAATAGCACCATTTTAAGTGCAGGACCCAAACACATCCTGAACATTTCTTGATATATCACAACAGCAACCTTGTAAGACAACCAGTCTTTATGATCCCCATTTACCTACAGGGAAGCGAGGGATAAGGCATGCAAAGATCAGATGATTTGCACAGAGCTTCACCATTAACTTGCAGATGTGGCAGGCACTGGACCAGTCCCCGCTAAATCTCAACAGAGAACTGTAACCATGAGAACATCCTTTCCCCCAGAACACAGCAGTTGGTATTTAGTCTAATTGAATTCTTCGTTTTTCAGTGTTTCTACCCCCTTATATTTCAAGCCTTTGCTGACTTCTGGTCAGCTGCAGAACTCCACATGAAACCAGGGTGCCTTGCTGTAAAACAAAAACCTGCGTGTCACCCTTATATAGACCCCCTGGCAGCAGTCCAAGGACTGCTCTTATCCCAGTGGGCTTTTCCACATGTTCAGAGCAGTGAATAATAAGAAGATCACCACAAGCATGGCAGATAAAGGGAGGATGAGGGCAGTAATCTGAGCAAGGGAGAGCAGGTAGGAAAGGCAGCATTGATTGCATAGCTAAATTGTCAAGAATGGGAGTGACTAAAATAAATACAAAGCAGCTGCAGTCATGGGGAACATGTTGGGATATGGTGAGGAGCATTGGATGGTAGAAGGATGGCAGGGTTTCTTTGTTGCTGTGAAGGTATGTTATGTTCTTGGTGATTACTGTCTGGTAAATCTGTTTTTCTAACTGTTGCTGTAGTAAATCTATTCCCTTAGAAGGAAGCAAGCAGGCCAAATTCACGGTTGTCATGCAGCAGATTCTGGGTGACTGACAAATTGAAAGGATGCAACAAATATTTTGTAATTAATCAAATCTGCGGAGTTACAAAATGACCATAACAATCTCCTTAAAACTGGATTGTGAAGCCAGCTCCTTCCTTAGTTAATTCTCCAGGAGCCCTGAGCCCTAGTTATAAGACACAACACTGATATTAACTGAGAGAAAACCAGTTCCTGAAGCTTGTGGCCGTTGCAGGCAGAATTGTGGGGCTCTGTGTCGCTAGGAGCCAGAAACACCTTTTGCACCGAGATGTTCTGAGGGACTAATCATCTGGTTTTCTTCTGCACGGAAACAGCTCTCCTCTAGGCAGTTAATGACCTGATACCCTTGAGACTTCTTGGTGCCTGCGTAACCTTCAGCAGCAGCCTGTCAGAGTCACGTAACCAGAATTGGTTCCTTCCTCTTTTGTTAAACTGCTTTTTCTTTGTTTTCATCTCCTCTGTACTAACAACCCTTCTGTGTAGCATCCTGCAAGGTCAATCTCTGACACTCTCCTTTGGCCCATCTTGTATCACCCTGGTCTCTTCCCTACCTTCACAGCTATCTGTGCTGGGTAAGTGTCTTCTCTTCTGCAGCTCCACCACCTGGAACAACCTTATTTTGTCTCTTGTTGACTCTCTGTCTTGTTTCAAATTGCATTTGAAATAGCTTTTCACCTTTGCTATACCTATTTTTCTCATTCTCCGCTGCTTGCTTGCCTTGTAATTGCATTAGAGGCACTCAGTGAAACACTTTGGCACAGCTAGAAGACAAGTCCAGATACACAAATGTTATTGTACTGTATTAAAGTGGAATTCACAGGCCAGAACAGTTTGTTGTTTGATATGTGTTATTGTTGTAAAACCCAAGCAGAGATGAAACACTCCCTGTAAGTGTGGGTTTTGAATTGGTGCTTCCTTCAACCTGTGCTGGAGGGTGTATCAGTACTGTTTCTCCATGGGTAAGAAGCAATTAGCATCAGCAACTTTTAACATACTGATTTTTAACTACTCCGAAACATCTCCATTTTGCAGTGTTTTTCCTCCTTTGCTGCTTGGGACACATAATAATGAATAATTGTGAGTGTTCAGCCTAAAGGAGGATCTCTCTCATCCCCACAACATAAGAAATGTTTTTGTCATAAGCTATTGCAACATGTCAGTGAAGATTTTCCACTGCACTGAGGAATTCCTGTATTTGGCTGTCTCACATTAAGCTGTGGTAGATAACTCAAGCAAGCATGACGTTTCTTGGTGCACTCTGGAACTGAAGTTACAGGCAGTAAAATCTGCTTAGCGGTGTCACCTGAACAGGCTGCCTTCCCACAACGGTGCTTTAGTCTCTGTTAAACAGAAGGCTGTTTCTGCCCTCCTCTCCCATTTTATGATGCTATTATTTGGTGACATCAAATTCTGAAAAATTAATGCATACATGAAGGCAACAATCCATAAGTTTTCTTTCCTTCACAAGTTTTGTGCAAAGGTGATAGTTCAGGATTTGAACTTGTTTGATACTACATACCCTCTTGGCCAGAGAAGCATCTGGTTAGTAGAACTCCTTGCTAGTTTTCTTCAGATTTATTGCTGGTGGCTGTTGTGACTGATCACAAAATGAATTCCCTGTGTGGTGGTCAAGCAAAGCAGCTGGCATGCTTAAGCAAACGTCTACAGTATGATGTGTACAAAATTACTGGCATGAAAGCGTACCTCTCATCACTGCACTAACTCTGCATACATCCTGCTTTGTTGCTATTATACATACAGGCTACATGCATGCAGCTCCGACTACGTATCTCGGAGGTGGGACAACTGGGTAACTAAGGGCACTTTCTTCATTCTTTGAATGATTTCAATGATTCAGTGTCTGGGGTTGATAATAATTCTTCTGTCCAAAGACAACTAGAGTGCAGCTTATTCAAACTACTCCCCGTATACCCAGAAGACTCAGAAACAAAACAGAGCAGGAGCTAGCTTTACAGACCAGTGCTTGGTGGAGACTCGCTCATGCTATGTGTTTTCACAGCAAGAGAGGAGGCTGTTTGGTGGAAAACATCTAGCCAGCTTCTGTTTGTTTTGACAACTCAAAGGGAAGTGGGAGAGTCTCCACAAATGCAGAAATCTCTATGTATAAACTGTGTATAAAAAAATGTACCATATGCATGTACAGCTGTATGAGATAGACTACATATGGACTTACTAGAATTATCATAGAACAGGCTACAGAGGCATAGCTTGTATTCTCTCACAAGTGTTAGTAGGGGTATAATTCTAGTTTTGAGCCAAATGAGTTTTTGACAATTGATTTAGCCTGGCTGTCGCTACAAAACTTCATAATAACAGAGCATATTGTAGAACCGGTAAAATAGGTCATAATTAAGTAAGAACTCTTATTATATTTATGTATAAACAACTTACTTGTATTCATAGTGGATTGTCTCCACAAATCTATTCTTGTCGCAGAGCCAAATAGAAATTTAATGTCATTGTTATGTTTAGGTGAACATCACACTCTTGTATTCCCCTCTGTTTGGCCTTGAATAAAAATCAGAGCAACAATAATATAAATGGTATGAAAGTAGTCATGAACAGTAGCCCATCTGTACTGGACAGAATTCTACAAATCAATTAGATGGTCATAAAAAGCTAAACAGATGTGGATGAATCAACTGTGGAAATAAAATGGATTGAACTCTTACGTTTATTGTTCATGTATAACCCTTTTTAATAACCAAGATGGGTAAATTACACTAATTAACCTTTAAAAATTTAGATGATTTCTAAATAATAGCTTCAAACAATGCCTATTCTTTTCATTGTTACTTCTGAGTGTTTTGTCCATGACAGGCAGTTTCATTAGGAGATCTACAGAGGTAGTTGTTTAAATGTGCTTTTTCTTTTTTCTTATTGCTCTATCATTAGATTTTCTGCAGTACATACTCCCACCTCTGCCCCATCAGGTAGCCCTTGGAGTCAGAAGAAATCAAATCCATATACCCTAGGAAACAATGACAAGAAAACACAACTGCTGGAGACCACTTGAGCCGGGTCTCACCGCTCTTGGGCAGGATAGATTATCTGCCAGGACAGCAAATCCTATTCCTAACCATAAGAAAGCGTTATCTGGGCTAGAGCAATGCTGGCAGCAAAGGCAATGTGTAGCCCAACGCTTTTGGACAGGTTGCCTGGATCCTCAGCAACCTGCAGGGCTGCAGATAGTTTTCATCCACTTTCTGCCATGCTTTGAGATAAAAGCAATAGTGAGAGGATTATACGGGTTCACGTTATAGCACAGCTGAAATCAAGGTAGAGAGATTCCTACAGCTACAGAAGCCTGAAGTACTCAGCAAGTCTTCAGCAGGAAGGGTTAGGAGAAACACTTGCTTTTATGGGGGAAGGGAAAAGGTATCTGTAAGGGAAACTTTCTGGAGACTTTTTTTTCCTCTTCAAAGCCCCCTCCCCATGTCTCCATTCAGGAGAGGATGGTTCAGCATGTGTGACTGAAGAAAATGTTTTGTTCATTCTCACTGGTGCAAATGATTTGTAAACTCATCAATCAAAAAAACATTTTTATTCACTATTTTGACTACTCCTTCAAATAATGTATCTTTGGCATTCTGGGGTTAAAATTTCTCAGTGGCGTTGTAAGGTCTTAATTAAAACAAAAGAGATAACTTATGATGTATTTAAAAAAAAAAAAAAAACAGCACTGATCACAATATATTGGGTGGAATGGTGAATGGTTTGAGTTTCCTAAATTACTGATATTACCTGCTGATACGAGGGCTGTTCAAAAGGGCACTTCACTTTTGGGTTTATTTATTAAAATCCTGCACTCAACTGTAAGAAATTAGCCTCCTAGAGATGAATCGCTCCCTACTCAGGGGAGCTTGAAGCTAAGAAACCGATCATGCACACATTGCAGAACTGCACAGTAATACAAGCTCCAATGTTTTACTACATCTCTCATGCAAGGTGCTAAACAGCCATGTGAAGCATTCCTAAGGGATGCAAATGTTCTTGGCTTAAAAGTGATGCTCTTAGACATCTTCCTCAGATAATTAATGCCAAATTTACAGTGCTGTAGGATTTTTTTTCATCTTGTAACTGGAAGCCCTTAATAACTGAGGTGAAGTGTGAAGTGCAAGCTATTGGACTCTAGCAAAACCTTGAAGGATCTCTACATCGCCTCTCAGGTAAGCATAAATAAGAAGACAGAATGTCTCATTTTATCCGTGAAATTTTATGTATTGCAGCTGGGATACAAGTCTGTCTTGACTTCTTGCAGTGGAAGCCAAGCTATCCTTTCAATTCTTGGTTGGCTACAGAGATTTTAAGCATTTCCTTCAAGGCAAGCATCTTGAAAACATCAGGACAGAAGAGATGCAGCTCAGCCAAGAGCCTTGGCAGCCTGGAATGCTTTGCAATCTCTCTCCGGCAGGACATACCACGGTCATTCTCTCTCTTCCAGCCAGTTTACAGCAGAATAAGCTTATTGGTGTTGATAACATGAAATAGCTGTACACTAGAACAATGGTAAACCTTCTCTGGGTAAGTTAATTAAGCAATGCTATTTGTAATTACATGCAATTTTAATATGTAGAGATTGGACATGTGTGGGAAACGTTCACAGAATTTCATCTGAACCTTGTGGTGTACCATCCTGCAATGGGTTGCAGTTATGTTCAATGCAGGAGTTCCTCAACAGGGAAACCTTCTATACAAAATTACCATTGCGTAACCCAAATGCAGGTGGTTTTTGGCTATTAGCGAGTTAGGGTAGCCCTAAAAGAGAACCGGGTTTCATATACTCTTGTGTGACTCCAGGAACAAATCCCAGAATCCCGCTATGCCATTCTTGCATGACTGATGTCAATAGGATTTCCACTACTGACTGCGGTGGGGACACCTGCTCAAACGTCCACATGTTGAAGCTGAAATGGACTTTTAACAAACAGCACACTTGCTTGTAGGCCTAATGTAATGAAGAATCTGCTCCACGTTTATAATTTTTATTGCAGTGTGCTTGCTCATGGACTGAGATACCATCTTGCAGGAAAACCAGCAGCAATAGTTTTCTCAAATTGCTTGCAAATTGAAGAGCTCTGTCTGGACTGACAGCCAGGCAGAATGCCTATTGCCGTACAACAGCTGTTGCCCTCGCTATGCTGCAGAAGGTGTTTCCCCAAAAGCGCTAGTATCCTTTCCCAGGCAAACCTTTAACGTTAATGGGGTTATGTATGCTGGAGGATGATGAATGGGATCACTAAAGTAACCTATAAAAATGCTTCTGTATAGTTTTATCTATTCAGTAAATTATTCTCTGGAGTGAGCGTGCACATCCAAACCACCCCTTTGTCCAGTTCAGATTCAAGCCTGGCCTTTTTCGAGTGAGAAATGTTGCTGTAGTAGCAGCAGCCACAGCAGTGCTTCTTCTTACACTGGAATTTGCACTTGTCCAGCTGTGTTCTCTCCTCTGTCTCAGAGCGTGATGGAGGACTGTTTTGTTCTACTCTTTCCCCCAAATTCAGCGAACATCAGCACGGTTCTGCTAGAGCTCTAATACCAAAGAAAGGCAGCCAGTAACGCTGGGCTAAACTTCTTCCATCTGAAATCCCTGACTCAAGAGTCTTTTATCTGAAGAACCGTGTCACTTCCTTGCAATGCTCAGGCCATTGTACCTCTCTGCAAAATAAATGCAGGGGCTTAGTCAAGCCTGGGATCATCAACTGGAAGAGCTGCTTCCTTCTAGTGCCCTAAGCCTTAGCTGATCATCACTGAGTGCTCTCAGTATTCATATGAGGTGGTTTGGTGTTTTGTTGTTAGAAAATCTACCTCATTGCAGTGAAAAGGGTCCTCTTGGAACACCAATCTCCTTTTGTGTCTTGCCGTTGTTCTAGGACTCTTCTTGCCTTAAGGCATTTTTATCTTCAAATGGCTTTAATACAGTTAATTCCCTTTCACGTGTTAAAGGCATGCTGTCATGTTACATTGGGTTAGGTGAAGTGTTTCACACCAAGCTGCCTGTTGCAAACGATTTTAGGTAACAGCACTGGGAACACGTAAGAGACATCAGACACGTGAGAGACATCAACGCTGGGAAATGGAGGCAGCCTTTTTGGATGCCGGGAGCAGCCTGAGAGGAAAACATTGTATGAGGGAAGGTGTTCTCAGTGCTGTACTGTACTGCTAACTCTAGCTGGAAGCGGAGAAGGAAAAGATGATTTTTAACAAAGAAATAAAGTTCTGTTCTTAAGAACACTTTGGTGTGTCCTTTTGGAGGAAAGGGAGGGGAGATCAGCCCAACATCAGTAAAAAGGTCTCGGTCAAGGTGCCAACAAGAGTAAATGCGTCCTCTGCTTTTGCTTCATTTGTGGTTACCTTTCAGACTTCTTCAGCTACTGCAGCCCCACCTGTCAGCACTGCGGTGTTTCAGGTGCAGAGGAAAAACAGCTTAATTAGTAGTTCTGGAAAATGGATAGTGTAAGAGGTCTGTTCTGCATCCCCTTTATTATGGGGGTGTGGTGCATTGGGTAGCCCATCTCTTTCTGCAGAAACAGTCCTTACAGTGGAAGTTAGTTGTAGAAGATAAAGCCCAAGGAGACAAAAGGCAAGGAAGGATAAACTGGTAAGACCAGTAGCGCTGAATACTGGAACAATGTCCTGTTGCCCCATCCCTCTATGCATAAAATGCATATAGCAGAGGAAGGGAAACTTCCAAAACAGCTTGGCAGCCGTCTGAAAACGGCAACTACTTTTAATGTGCAACTTACAGCACAGGATATCTTTCCAATGAATTTTTATAGGACATGCACATTGGCATTAAGAGTACAAGAAATTAAAACCTGAAACCAAAGAATGGCAAAGGTCTAATAATAAAGCAAGATGAATACCTTGACATTTTTCAAGTGTATCTGTAGCGTTTATTCGATAAAGTATATAGGGCTAATAAATCACCATCCAGAGTACTTCTGCTGTCTCCTTAGCTATTGTCGTTACAATGCATCTTCATTATGCTTTCACCCTTAACTGCTATGTTGCTGCCATCTTGAGAAAGAGGAGAAGGAGAATCCCATGGCAAGAGATCGTTCAAGGAGCAGGCAATTCACTACAGAAAAAGCCACTTTGAAACTGCTAATGCTGTCTTTTTGTAACCAGTCTCCCTTGAGGAAATCAGCAGTGTTTGCAATTTATTCCAAAAACTGACCCCAGATGAGGACTGAAGTTTTTTTTTCCCTGTGTATATACATACATATATACGCTTCTTAATGTAAACTAACAACAAATAATTTAATATTAGACAAATCTTTCAGACCTAGGTATCTGCCACAGGTTAATATCTTCTAGGGCTTCACTCCAGAATTTTCCAGAGAAAACTGCATAGTGCAAAGGCAGCGGACTTTGCCAGCATGTCCCACCAGTACTTGAATTACGATGCACATGAGGCTACTGCTTTATAAAAGCTAAATCTCTGTTGTCATCCTTCCTGTCCCCAGTCGCAACAGTCACCTCCCACCACTCTTTCAAGTACTAATTTGAAACACTACTGTGTGAAGTGTGGTACTAGGCCCAATTATATCCACATGGTACTCTTCTGAGCGATGGCTCTTGGAACACAGTACAAAAAAAAAAAAGTTTTGTAGACAGCAAGTAAAGCTTATCTACTTCAGGTAAAAGTTGCAGCTTGGGCTAATCTCTTCCTGGGTGGACACTAAGCATCTGAACAGGTAACTATCATACTGTCTTCTTTCGTTGAGCTAGGACCAGAGCTCAAGCAGCTTTTTCTGCCACCTCTGCTGGTTCACCTTCAGAGAAGCATTAGGTGCAGTTGCTACAACAAATGTTAGTCTAGATAAGAACACGGAATCACAGCAAATGCCTACTAGTCTTCAAAGTGCAAGACTGTGTCCAGTTAGTACTGTTCATAACACCTGTCAAGGACCGATACAGGGACATTAATGGTATGACTGCCATAAGCAGAGCAGTGAACATAAGACTCCCTCTGTAACAGCTACTTTTCTTCTAAACTGGAATAAAGACAGACACAGCAAAGAAACTAAAGAACTGGTATAAATAGAAAATGGTTTATTTAAAAAAAAAAAACAAAAAGCAAACCAAACAAAATCACACTACAGTGGATGGCCAAAGGTCTGACTTTAAATTAAACTACGTACCCAGCATCCATGCTTCAGAAGTCATGTAAGCATGCATATGGAAGGAAGGGAATCTGGTGCCTGCCGGCATGCTCCTCAAAACCTCCCCTGGAGTGGTCTTTAGAATACATTAAGTTTGTTAGCAGGATATGAAGTTTGAACTCCTACAGGGCACTGAGGAAGTGAAGAACAATTGTCTCTATTTACACATATAGGATTTCCATAACCATCTTTCAAAAAGAAATGCAATTTGCTGCATTTCTAACAGCTGTGGAAACAGTGACAAATATGGAAAAAAATGCAAGTAAGCATGCATACTTCAAGTTTTTTTGTAATTTTTTTTTTCCTAAGAGTTTACTTATGAGGAAGTATTTCATTTTATTTCACAAGTCTATGCAAACTACTTACAGGAAAAGTGTTCAAAAGATAGCCCTTTTGAATACTCAATAATCAAGAATTAGATGTGAAATGTAGCTTTTGTATGCAGGTTAAGACTTTCCACATATGAACAATGCTGCAATCCTCCTTTATAACAGAAGGGAATGGATTATTAGAATGCTATTCCTAAAACATTCTTCATTTTAAAGTAACTATTTCATTAATAAGACTATTTTTAAATGAGTTCTTCTGAAAGCAAGCTTTCAAGATCATCCAAAAGGAGCTTATATGCATGCTTTGTTTTCATTTCTAAAGTCATCCCCAATGAACACTACTGAGGTCTATGGTTTAGGTATGTGTAAAGCACGATGAGGATTCTGAAAAGATTTTTATTTTTTTATCGAAGAAGCCGCTCAGCCTCCTTGGACTTGCTTTCTTTTGTTTTCCTCAGTAATGCCTGTTTTATAGCATTGATCTTTTCATCAAGTTCAGCCAATGAATAGTTCTGCTAAAAGAACAAAATAAAAACCACAATCATTTACATCTTGTAATTGCCAGAGAAGTGGCCTAGCACTTGATACTTGAGGTCACTGCATATTGCACTAAATGATAGAAATACTTTTGCAGAATTGTCTGAATCTAGTCTATGGCTATTTAAACTTGAAAGAAAAAGAATGTAAACTTAGAAGAAACCGACAGTCCTAATCATGGATCAATATATCCATGCTACTTCCATTAGATGCTTGTTTAACCTCTTCATAAAAAACTAAAAATCCTTTGATGGTACAACACTGGACGAGACTATCTAGATCTTGTAGAACCTGGCTTTACAACTGAAGGGTTTTTTTCCTATTGCCCAACATCAATCTCCTCTAAGCCCACCTAACCTGACAATTTTTTTGATCTCTTCTTACACAAAGAACTGGTTCTCATCCTTTTTATAAAAATATTTCACCCTGTGGAGGATTTTTTTTTCTCATGTACACACACCTACTTCCTCAAGCTTCAGATGGCCACATCCCATTCTAAGCATTCTTCCCAGTCCATCTGTCTCCAAGTGTGATGGCTAGCAGCAGACAGTGTTCCAGCTATGGTCTCGCACTGATGAGAAATTCTCTCTTGTGGCCTAAGGTACACTGTTAATGCATTCCCTTATGTGATGGTGTTGTGAAAATAGCAAGTCTTACTGACTTAGGTTAGTATCTATTATAATGTCACGTCTTTCTGCAACATTTTTGCTGAGCCAGCCATTTTATTTTTATTGTCTCTTCATAAACCAATAAGTGAATAAAAAAAAACCAAAACAAAACCCAACAAAACCCACCAAACCACAAAACAAAACCAGAAGCCATTACTAGGAGGCTGATCAGAATTCACAAATTGCTTGTTACCCCTATATTAATTAACATCATTACAGATTTATTTTATTCTATCATCCTTCTAACTGGTGAAAACACTAACTAACCTACAGACTAAGTACAGAATCTTGGAAGACTCATTTCATTGTGACACCCACTAACTTTCTTTCTCCTTCCCACCCTTTCTTTACCAGCAATCTATCCAATACTGATGCATCTATTTCTGAGAAGTTAGATACTTGTTTTGTAGAACTTCTGATTACTTTTCACACAGAACATCCTAAACTTAAGGTAAACAAAAGTTAACAGCACTTACGTGGGGAGGTTGAACCTTTCTCCTCTTGCCAGAACAGCTCTAAAGAAAAGACATAATGAAAACAGACTTAATGTTGCACTGACAGAGGACCACAAATAATTCTGTAACAACATTGACAAGAGTTTTTAAAGTACAGAAAGAACAGTGACTGCCATTCCATGGATTAAAGAAATCTTTTTATAATTAAGTGTACTTTGGATCATGAGAAATACTACTGGAGAGCAGTCAGAAACTGTTGAAGCTTCTCCATGCTTGGCAGCCAACAACTATCAACCTAACTGAAGCTTCCTTCAGACAAAACCAAGATCAATATCTAGCTTTTGAAACTGTCAACATTTTTCTCCCTAAAATTTTCCTGTATCCACACCAATATTTATGCAAAACTTTGGGAAAAAAACAAAAATGCTAATTACTGCACAACACTACTATTGCCACCATCACAAATTCTTCCCGGATCCTCATTCTAGAGAAGATCCTAAAGCACTTTCCATGGAAATTTCAGCTTATGGAAGTATATGTTTTAACTTCTAGTTTCCAGTAACTTGAAGAAATAGCCTTACAAATAAAGGACTTCATTGGTCTCCAACACAAGTGAAAAGAAAAAACACCAAAAATTTGTAATATTGCTATTGATTTTTAACTGCTGACTCTTCTTTGGATGCTCTCAAGGGAGAAGATACCAATTAAAATATGACAAATAGTAAAAGACGCATTCCTACTGTTATGTGGGGAACAAAGGAAGAGCAAGATAATAGACAAGAAATTTCTAGAGCCAAGCAGAGACTGATGTAGTAACAACTAATGTTCTCTAATCTTCTCTGGTGAATGAAGGATAAGGTTTACTATTCAGAAAGAGACAGAACTCTGCCTAAAAACTAGCAACAAAGAAATCTAAGTCATAGAATTACACAAAACAATTTTTAAAGGGTTTAATCTCTCATCGTATCGGAACAGTTATTTCATGTAACTGATCTTTAATAATCAGATCATGTACAGAAGCCCAAAGGATTCCATCTGATTTAAGCCATTAATGATTTGTATCAAGATCAAAACTTTAGTCAATTTTCTTGTCGTTAGAAACACTTCAGATTTTAAGGCAGGAGCAAGCAACCTCTATAATACATTTCTTACAAATTAGTTAAGCTCGAGTGGCTGCAATTTTTTCCCCCAACAAATACTATTTTCTTTCAAATGAGAAATTAGGTAGAAATATGAACTTACATAGATGGTCCACATAAAATTTAACCATTACACCAAGCCAGAGCTGTCTACCAAAAGTTGTCTACCAAAAGTGTCTGCCCTTTAACTGCTTAGGTTTTTGCCTCTACATCAAAGATTTAAGCACAAGAGTCCCGAATGCATTTAGGTATGCTAAAAGAGAGAATTTCTTACTACAGATTGAAAATATTCAGGAGACAGTCCTTCCAGCTCAAGGATTTTATCTTCAAGCTTCTTAATTCTCTGATAAATGTCTCTTGGTACAGGACCACCTAAATACACCAGAACAAATACAAAGAAATCAGGAAAAGCACTTGAATAACTTAAAGATTTCAAGTTTTACAGGTGAATTCTTTAAGCCCACCTATCAACCAGTAGCTGAAACAAAATGAGTGGATGGGATAATAAAAAGGAAGGGTAATTAACATGATTCAGGGTAAAACCTGATCGATAAGCCAATGCAGTCAGTGAAGGCAACAGACAACTTTATGCAGGTGGTTGAAATATGCCTGACAAGGTCCCTAGAACAACTAATGATCACTCTTACAATACATTGGTCACACCCAAATGTTACGACTTCAAAACTGACAGCAGCATCAGGAGGGAGCAGATGGGATGGCAGACCACACACGAATTCAGCACTGAAATCTAAGATTGTTCTGAAGGAAACCTATCTCCACTGAGCATCAGAGGTTAGAGCACAGGTGTGAGTTGCACTTGACAAAGAACAGCGTTTGCCTTGCCATAGATGGGAGAAGCAGGGGTGGGGAATGTGTGTGGAGTGGAATAACAGAGCTTTGGAAAAAAAACAACCAACCAACCAAAAAACCCCAAAAAACTCAAACAAAAAAAGCCAACAAAACCCACAAAACCAACAGCAACAAAAAACCCCACCTCAGCCCATTTGCTGTTTGCAGATATACTACAGCAGCTTGGGCTTGTTTCCCCATGTAAGAACAGAACTGATCAAAAGACCAGCTTTAGAAAGCATTTTATTTTTGCTACATAGTATTCTATAAACTGAAATCACTGTTTATCACAACTAATTACTGGCTATCCCAATTAAAATGACAGTCTGGTTCTCAACAGTAGAGACAACCAAGGCCTTAGCACGCTTTTACTTCTTCTCTTGCCACCCATGTCCATTTATTTCTAGGCCTGTTAGGTAAGACAATTCTATTCCACGAACTACTGAAATAAGCACTAATGGGTTTTTTTGCCAGTCATCTATTTCCTCGCTTCAGACAGACAATTTTGCAGGTAGCTTCCCTCCTTCAGTTCTGCTCTCTACTCATCACTCAGCAGCTACTAATTAAATCGGCTAACCTCTCACTCTTCTTAATACTGCTGTCTCTTAATGTAAAGGGAAAAGAGCAGTACTAGCACTAGAAGAAGCTGTTCTGAAAAACAGCAGGTGAGTCAAGAACAACTCTTTCAGTCATCAGAAATAAAAACTGGCAAGCAGGTAGCTGAGGCAGGTTACCTGCTCAGATGAATACTTTTTGCACAGCTGCTGGGGTAAGTAACAAATGATCTTGAGACTTCCCCAGGAATGCTGATTTGGACAGGAGTTGAGCTGGAATTGCACATTTTCATCCTCTTCCCCTATACTGTAGTTTAGCTGACTTGTTCCTTCAAACAAAATTATGTCACCTATTATAGGCACAACCTAGAAGCAAGGGCCCCTCCTTAACTACCCCCAATTGTTATCTCCGATATGCATAAACTCTAAAGCTACTACACATTGTAACTTCAATGCTGGCCAGCCACTTGCAAATTCTGTTTCCGTGCACAAAACCCACCTTATTTTTGAGACAGCTATACTAGCTAAGCATCAAGCTCTGTCTGCTGCCTCAACAGCATCTAGGAGTATTCTACTCTCCTTGCCGCCAGAGGACTTTGGTCCAGTATGCATTCACAGGAATCTAGTAATCTAGTCAATGTTCACCATATTCTTAGAGAATGGATTGGCATCTATTCGGTATTGAGAAGACAGTCAACATTGGAAATGTCAGTGTGTGTCTGCAGTGTGATGTGTAGGACATTCACTTTATTAGGTGAGGATCTGGGCTTCTGCTCTGTTTTGAAAACATTCTTCAGGGAAAATACAGATTCCTCCTTGGTAAGTGCCTCATTGATTTATATTCTAGAAAATGGGGGCTGGGGTGAGAAAAACAACTACTTTAAAAAAGTCAGTAGCCTGGTGGCTATGGCATTTATTTTAGTGAAAGGTGTGGACTCACGTTTACATGGCTAAAGGGAAGTATTGACAATGAGCTTCCCATGTTCTGGGAAATAAGCTTCTCACCTAACTGTATTTCAGGAATCATCACCTTTAGGAAAAGGTTTCAGGCTGTCTTTTGGGTTCATCCTAACCCCAACCCACAAGGTGTCCACGAAGCAGGACTGAGTCCTCACCACAGTTTTTCCTGTTCAGTGGGTCAAGGCAGAAGGACTCCACTGGCTATGGAGAACTCCGACCTCCAAATATTCCAGATTGTTTTAAGTCCCATTCTGAAGTGCCTCTCTCTCATTTGCCACCACATGAAGTGTAGATTTACTAACTCAGCATCCTAATTTGGGCATAAACCTGGGTTCCATTTTGGGCAGAAGAACCTAAACATTAGATTGTAGTACTTGGGGTGACTAAACCCTTCAGTGGACCTATCCTCTCTTTTTACAGTCACAGTTTTTATAGACTTGCCCAGTTTTACTACAGTAATGACAACTGTAGTACAAACTGGCACACATATGTCAAAATTAAAACATGATACAAACCTGTTTGTAATCGTAAGTGTGCTTCAATGTTTTGCAATCTCTCCTCAACAGCTTGGTTTCCACAATCATGAATGGGTACATTGGCTTTGTGACTGGACCCATGTGCTCCTTCAGATCTAGTCTGAGGTCCGTATGTATTTACTACCCTAGAAACTAGGTCAAGAGAACACAAATTTAACATATATGCACATGAAACACAAAGTACATCTAACTGAAACAATCAATATATTAAAATACAAAAACCTGTGTTAAATCCATTTCACACCAGTCTCTCATGCAAAGGGTCCCACACACATTAAGACCAAAGGTTTAATTAGAAGTATTTTCCTATTTTTGCATGAGTACCTAAACAAAACAAAAACCTAAGACTTTACATATACAAAGTAAAAGAATTATTCCTACATTCATGTAGACTGCCGTATCAAGAATTTGTTATCAGCTGCTGATAAATAGCAGAAAACCCGATATCTATGTCAGCAATTGTACATGTGAGCTGTTGTGAATGCAAAGAAGAGGCCAGACCTAATATTACAGGAAGCACCACAAATACATGAAGATGAGGGGAGGTATACAACTAGAAGAACCACTATGAATCTCAGCAAGGAAGTTCTTCTAAGTTTTGTTGTTCAGCTAACAGCTTTAATGACCCTTCAGCTGCTACTGGGTCTATCTTTTCCCCTTGCTGAACCAGGTCTTCATCAGAAGATTTTGGTCACTTCTCTTTAAATCACCGTCATTTCTCAAGTCCTTCCTGATGGGACTACTGCAGTGTACTGCAGACTTAAAGACTACGTCGGCAACTCCAGACACTGAAGCACATACCTTCTTACTCAGTACTTTATGAAGGTCACATGTTACGTTCTTACTTCATTTTATGCTGGTTTTACTTCCAATTCCTTTCTAAGTGTTATTCATGTTTCAGTTATGAACTGTTCGGGTTTTAGTTACTTGAAATGCAAACTTTTCTTTTTTCCTATAATATGCTACTATCCAAGTTACAAACTAGCACTCTGTTTAAAAAAGTGACTACTAAAAGGGGTTCTCAGTGAAAGATTCTGAACTAAAACTCACTTCCCCGTCTCCCTCTTAGCTCACCAGACCTTTTAATGCTTATAACTATCATCATGCTTCACAGTATTATTCTGAATTCAGAATAATGAATTGGTTTCTAGAACCAATATCAAGTGGATAACTGAATACTACCACTCTCAAAAATGTAAGAAACAGTTACTTTCATTTTCATTTGGGGGATTTTGTTTGTTTATTTTTAAAGACAGAGTTACTTGTGTACAGGTAGAGAGTGGTAGATGGACAAGCAATCTTTTATACATCACTTCTGTTGGACAATCATTTCTACGCTGTTTACTCCTTTTCAAAAGGTAGTGCAGTGGTAACCTTGTTCCTCAGCTTGTCACTTCCCACAACTCTATGTCTCAGAACTTCCACTGTGTCCCAAAACTATTTTCTAATTCAGTATACTTACGCCGCCTAATGAAAAATAGAAGATAATTTTATTTAATCTCAATTCCTTAACTGGACTGCTGGTTTCACCTTAGAAGAAAAGCTAAGAATTGTTAAGCTTCTCTGTCCTGCTTTATCTTTCGCATCTTTCCTTTCAGACAATTAAAACAGACTACTTTAGTGCATAACCATCAGCTTAATGAAGCAGTTATGGGATTGAAAACCTTGGAGAAGGAAGCAAAGATATAGAAGTATTCACTAGAGTCAAAAATCAATGCTAAGTTTGCATTTTTTGAGCATTCTGTAGAAAGTTTTTAAGTCAAAAATTTATCAGTGCAGTTCTATCTGGACATTCTTAATAAATGGACATTAAAATAGTTGCTTACCCTTTATATGGCTTTTAAATCCAGGATAGGGTGTGAAAATTGCATCTGTTCTGGCACAGCTATTTTCTAAATAAATAATAATAATATAAAAAGTGAGGTCCTAATTATGTATTTATAATTTAAAATACACTAACCATTATCAGCTTTGAGGCTTTTAACAAATCTCATTAAAATTTTTCATACAATAAAAACATCAGAAATACTTCATTCATTCTATAAACATTTGCTCATTAATAGTTTCACACACTTGCATAGACCTACTGGTTTTAATTTAATCACTTATATAAATGTATGCACACATGTATATAAAAGTTTATTGGATCAGGACCAAATTTCTTCCAATTTACATTTTATTTGGTTCTTACTTTTCACTGCATTTCCCTGTAACTTATTTCTTTCTTCCTGTACAGAAGTCTTCTCCCTGCTTAACACTGTTATTCTGGGTTTATGTCCTTTTTTGAAACTGTTCTCCTCCTATTTTTAGACTGGTCTAGTTTACTCATCAGCATTCTTTTCTCACCTTCCTGCACTTATTCTGATGCCTGTGACTTCTTTAATTTGTTTAACCATAAAAACCTACATTACAGACCATCTTAGTTTATTCTAATGTTTATATTTTAATCTCTGTTCACATACACCAAAGCTTTACACATATTTTATGCCTGAACATACAAAAGAATGTCTTATCATCATTTCTTCTGTACGTAATTAACAATTTTAGGAATCTGTATTTTACTATCTAGCACATTCTACTAGACTTCAGATGTCATTTTCATTCCAACTAATATTCAAGGAGTTAAACCCTCTTCCTATAAAGCTTATGGAACAATAAGCTTTGATCTCTAAAAGCATAAGTACATCACAGAGACAATGCACATCTGGGCTCACAAGTACTTAGAAAATGTCTCCATACTACTTACGTATACAAAAGTGTCTTCACTTTTAAGACACGTTTGGTTACACAGTTACTGATTGTGCTAATGGGATCCAGGCTACCAGATGGATTTAAGATTGTTTAGTTATAGATTTATAGATACAGCCCATTGTGCCAGTTGGTGCATTAGAAACACCAATAGCGTGAGTAATGTTGAAAGGAAAAAGTTATTCTAAGTAGCTAGTAATTCAAATTGATTGCAAAAAATACTTCTTTGTAATTTAACTAGCATTAAACTAACTTCAATTTGAATATGCAATTCACAAGACATTTCTGAATTGCAGTTCTGTTGACTTTGGAAGGAACATCTAGCTAAAACATTGGGAACAAGAGCTACAAATCATCTGATTTAAGATCACAGTTCTTAAAACGAACAGAGTAATAGCTATAATGTTTCTGTATGGGATGCATTAAACATTGTCACCCAGTGACTACTTTCTTTTTTTGTCTATCTGACAACATCTGCAGTGCACATGCAAGTTCTTAACTTTAAAACAAAGTTACTCTTAAAATACAGTCCTGTTTTAAATATAGAATAGTGCTTTTGAAAAATAAAAAAATAAAAAAACAACTTAAATTGCTATGAAGATTAAAGTCTGGCTAGCCAGTTACCTTGATTACAATCAATAACATTGCAAAATTCCCTGACATTATTTTCATTGATCTCAGCTTGTTTCCTCTCGATGAAGGCTGATATCCGCCTGTCAATCTGCAGGTAATAAACATGATGGCATATATCTATTTCATTCTTTAAATTTAAAATTTAGAAAGGTCTTTTTCTTTTTTTTTTTTAATTGAGGTAAATCACTTACTTCTGCTTTTCCAGCTTTTATTTGGACCACCTCTGGATCAAAATTAATATGAGCATCCTTCAGATCTCCCAAGTCATAACTTGCATACTTTTCTTCAATCTGACAGTTACCGTCATAAACATCTAAACTTGTTTCACAAGTTTGGCCTTCTGTTTTACCTGCCGGTTCAACGTGGCCTATATTTTCCTCTTTAATCAATGACTGAAGTTTTTCTAGAAGAGGCTGAACAAAGAAAACAGTGTGTTAGGGTTAAAAAAAAAAAAAAAAAAGGCCAAAAAAACCCCAAAACAATAAGCAAAAACCCAAGTACTGTTACAATTTCTAAAACAGACCAACTGAAATAATTTTAGGAATTACAACATCTGCCTCTGACGGAACACAGTAATAAAATAAAAATAAATTAAAAAAAAAAGCTATAGTTCCAAATACTGTGCACACCCTGATTCTGGCCTTTTTGACCTGTGCCTTTTAGAGGTTTGTATAGGAAAACTCCCAAATTTCTGCGAAAATCTGCCTGCTACTTGTCTGTTACTAGCTAAATCAAAGCTTCAATCGTTGGCACCAATGCCACTTAATTAACATGTCATTCAAATGCCTACTCAGAACAGTAAGGCTTAGTATTTTTCCTCCTTAACATGAAAGCCAATGCTTTCACACTGTAAAGCCTTTATCACCACAGCACTACATTCTCCACTTGAAACTGCAGTTGCCCAAGTGAATGAGAGAATACAGACATGAAATATATAGGCGTTATCCTGAACACATGCTTTTCTTGACACGGTTGATTATCTACTTAGGTCATGAAATTAAATGAGAGAATGCACTGACATTTGTAGCAGCAAAAATAAATGCTTATTATTCTACTGCAATAACTCTTACACAAGACGTAATAACAAAACCTCAGTACATATATATGTCACACCCCCTTTTTTAATTTTTACCAGTTTCATCCAGTCTGAATTTCATTGCTTATTTTCCCTCTAGAAATTATTTTTATATTTTTTAAAGATAACATGATTTTTACCAGTCACATTTCCTGAAATGGAACCAAATTCCTACTTGCAGTGTTCTGACAGCTGGATGTAATTTTTACTTGCTTTTATCCTGCATATTTTCTCTTTTTGTTTATCACACCAAAGATTTGGTGGATGTCTGGAAAACATAGAGGGTCCTTCTTTTACCTACAGACAAGCAAATATAGGAACTTTCTTTTTCACCCTCTCAGTAATACGCACTTGAAATAATTCATTGACTAGCTGAAGCAAAAAACTGGTATTCAAATCCCCACCTTTTACAGATGAACTATCAAGGTCAAAACACTGTTCAGTTACCAGCTGACAAACTGCTCACCCTCCCTGCCATGTAACTAAATTACACATACTTTTGGCAGGGTTGGAAAGTTTCAAATAGTTAAAAGAAATGACAGTAATGGTGACTGGCTACTTGGCAAGATGAGACATTAATGTCAAAGAAATTACTTTTTTAAAAAAAAAAAATACACGCTGAAAATATATTTAATTGCAGTAAGACACTCCAGGATGTGTCATGCTGGGATAATGCCACTTCTTGAACCACTGAAAGCACTCCATGAGCCTCAAAACTCACCCAACGCATGGAATCATTATCATAGCATGACACACACCTGCCGTGTCTTATTGCTTAATTATAACCCACCATAGATGGAAATGTATCACATTTACAATGCAAGTCTAGAAATCAATGAGGCTGCATTTATTCAGCCTGCTCACCTACAGTGGCTATTCCCACCACTAATCCGAGAAATCCATAAGTGTCAGTACCTATAGAAGCATAGTGGAATCCCAAGCATATAATACTTTTGCATTCTTTTTTGTCAGACATAGCAATATAGGATCAAAACAACTGACATTTTACAGTTTAGAGAATGTAACTACATTCAGTTGTTGATCACTTTTGTCAAGTCTAACGTGGCCAATGAAATATTTACCTGCAAAGATAAAATATGCTGCTGAAGTGCACTAAAGAGCAATGTTGGCTGAAGTGCTGATGTGCTTTGAAGCTTGCTCCAATCGATGACAACTTTCACGATATCATCTCCAAGGTTAAGCTTCAAGACGGCAAAACAAACACAACAAAAAATTATGTTGCTATGTTGTATTAACATCACAAAAGTATACAAGACTTCTACAGTACAACAATTATGCTCAATCTCATACAAACCCCATTTTTATATGAGGACATTGGAGAGGTTTGATATTAATTTTAATTCAAGTAGCTGTCATTTTCAAAGTAAGCTCGTATTTGTAGAGTATATTCAAAAATTAAAAATTCCTTACTACGTAATCACACTTTCATTGTATTAATTTGATCTTTAACTTTAGTCAATTCTCAATTCAATTAACTATCGTACTAGAACATACCGTTCATGCCAATCGCTCAAAACTTTTCTTTTAGCAGATGATAGAACCACGAGTAGGAAGAAACATGCACCCAGGATGGCAGTCTCCTGTAAGTTCACGTATTTTATTCTGAGTTGCAAGGCTATCTATACCTATATGACCAAGGTTTTGATACTGTACCATACCACATTCTTGAAATTTTTACTTGCTGCTAACCCAAAGGAGGCTTCATATTAAAAATAAGTGTTTAAAAAAATAAATCTTTAAAAAAATCTCGAGGTTAAACAAACTCTAGACTACACAGCACCACTATCAAACCCATTTCCAAATCACACTATTTCTCTTCATATGCATTCAGATTGAAATAACAATTGCCATAGCCTATTCTCTTTGCCAAGGAATTGCAATATTTAACTCCCAAAGCAATAAAGAGAAACACATATAGTGAATCTGAAGTTTTACTTAAAGGAACTATGTATCTCCTATAAGCTAAAAATAAACTTTCACTTTCTAATACAAAGCTGAATGTTAATAATCACTAGTGAACAGCACACTTTCACACTCAGCTTTGCCATTTTTGTTACACTAAAACTCTTCTCAAGATCTTGAAGTAACGAGCACTTTCATTTCCCAAAGCCAAGTAGGTTGTTCTCCAACCAAACAACCCATAAGTGATCCCCCAAATTCTAAATACAGATAAAACTCCTGTTTAACATCAAGAGGACCTAGAGGTACTCTGTTTGAGACACAGAATTCCCAAGTCATATGCATATTTGTATGTCTGCATCTCTCTCCTTCCATTTAAAAAAAAAAAAAACAAACAAACAGGGGAAAAAAAGAAAGAGAGACCTCAGGCAGATGACAAAAGTGGCCTTTAACTTATGATCTAAAGATATCTAACTTCTAACAGCATCAAGTATTATGGACAAGAACACAGAATGCATATGCACTTGTTCCCTGAATCCGCCACACAGTGTGTGAGGAAACAATGAGAACTAAACACAAGAATGCCTCCATCACTCTGAAGGCAAAGCAGTAGTTACTAAGTTGGTTTAGGTTAGTTTTAAACCCCAGCACTATCACAATTTTTTATGTAAAGAACTATAAGCCTGAGCCTTCCTTCTTTAGTCAAAGAAGAGCCTTGTTAAATCCAGTGTTAGATTCCAAATTACATAGCAAAGGAGATGGTCTGACTAGATATATAATGTATTTTTGATAATTTTCACACAAATGGTTGTTCCTGTTTAGTACTTGAACTACATAGGATGTAAGAAAAGTAATGTTTTAGGAAATACTAGTTTTGAACACCTTACAAAATCAAGAATGTATTTAGAGTTTAGTAAGAATAAAACTTTAAGAATTAAGCCACTGTGCACATGTGATCATCTGAAGCACATATTACTTCCCAAAGAGTAACATCTGCTATACACTACGTTACAGTCCACTGACAGGGTAAAAAAGGCATAGATGTAAGTCACCGTAATGAAACAAAATAGGAGGCCTACTGCAATTTCCTCATAAGCCTCCTTTTTCAAAAAGGATCAGCTGGTGTGTGCTTTCATATCATAGCGTGTGACTCCTGTCCAGCTGGTTCAATGCACAAAAACAATAGACCTTCTGACTTAGAATAATTTAGAGGCCAGTGACCTTTTAAACTCATAGACGCTGTCTTTACATACAAGTAAAGAATAAACCCCTCCTGCATCCAAACATGTTTCTAGTGCAATAGAACTCATTTTCTCAGTGTTTCACATCCTTCTACCTATAAGAACTGTGACAAGCAGGTTTATAAATTCTCTGATTTGGTAACTTCAAAGCCTTTGTATATTTACAAGTCCACAGCCCATTCTGTAGCAATTTACAAGATCATAAGTCATTTCAGCCCTTTGAAATTGTTTTATGAATGACACTGACTGTCACTTGGGGTTTAAAGAACTTTTAAAACCAATATGAGTGATCACAAAGAGTTGTTATCCCCAGATGTCCTCCTAGTCACTGTGCTGCAAATGATCGCTCCAGTAAAAAAATTCCTGTGCCAGAAATATTTCTGTTTACAGTCCAACCTGCTAGCATAAATCCAACTTAAACTACTATGACAGATCACAAACTGTGACAGCTAACGATCTGGCACGTGTACATTCATCTCTATAAAAGCGAAGTGGGGAATCAGTAGTTTCAGTCAAAAATGCAAGACGGACTGCTAGAGTCAGTAAGCTGGTAAAACACCACAGTTAAATCTTCCAGAACTCAAGTGCTGGCAGACAAGAGTGTAACTCAACAACTGGAAACAATCATGACTGAGCAATTAAAAGGGCCTTCTCAGCTAAGATGGAGCAACCAGACCCCTACTCATAGTTCAGTGCAGTGCACAGTAAAATGGGCTTGTTGTCATGGAAAGAATACCCTCCAAATGCCAACGAAGACAATTTTGCTCTGCACCATAACTACTGTAACTCTGCTGAGGGGATCTAGCAACTCTAAACCGGTCTCTTGCAATTGTCTGTGCACACCTAAATATTGTTAAAAATCACTAAGCTCTCTCCAGTGACATGCTAGACAGAGAGCAAACTTTGGAGAAAAAGTAAGCTACTGAAGAAGAGAGAAAAACTAGAGTGTTTAATGTAGTTTTGAAAACAATTAAATGAGTACCCTAGCTAAGAGTTTAGAAAACTTTTCCTTTATTCTTCTTTGTGTTTTTCATAAATACAAGAGTTCAACTCTTCATTCATGTTAACATTGTAAGAACAACAGTATGAAAGACAGTGTCACATCTGGATAAAATGACAGTCACTAGTTCTTCACTGATTACATTTAGAATTTTCACCAGGAAGAATTATGGGCTATTTCGTCCTCGATATCTAGATATTTTTCCTGTCTCAGTAATCCTATGAATCAGCAGTGTATGATCATCAAGTTGTTTAGCACTGCACTCCTGTTCAAAAGCCAGGGTAGTTTTTAATCACTTTAGAGATAGGAAAACTGAGACTCTTACTAGTCAGTGCCTGAATTTTCAGGCCCTTAATTTTAGATTACTTTTGTTTGAAAATGGAGACAATTACTAGCAGACTTTGAGGTGAGAAGCAAATATAATACATAATTCTATTGAGATGAGAGGCAAAATGCTCTAAAAAATAATTTCAGTCAGTCAGCAGCTACTACTAAACTGCCTCTGTATCTAACAGAGTTCATTTCCGAGTATTTTTGTAACATAAACATATATTAAGTTATATTATCTCCTGCAGATATCCTTCATCATCTGGCCCCAAACTTTCAAACTGCTGTCTAATTTCAGAAGCAAGAGCGTGCTTCTACTGCCTTCACAGGACTACATATATGCTTCCACAGTGGAAAAGGAATCAATCTGTAAGTTATTTACGGCAATAATTAAGTTGTTATTAAAACCTTCTCCTGATAAGGGCCTCCCACCACTACCATAACATCTGTTAAATAATTCATAGCCATTACTAAATCTAAAGTAGGTGTTTCAACTTAAGTACCACAGAGCAAAGCTGCTTTAAAAATTCTGACCCACTGAGATGCACTGTGTGTTTCATAGTATGTTATTACCAAGGCAAGGCTAACTTCAAGCCTCCGATCATTTATTTTGATTTAATGTACAGTAATCTTTTAGTAGCTTTTCAATTCAGAATCATTAATTGTTAAGACACAGCAATTAGACAGACTGCAGTTTCTCCTGGGAGAGATCATCCGTCAAACTACAAAGTGACATGAGACGTCCCGTCACTAAGAGGCAAAGGCACGGCCACGACCATGAGATGCAGCAGCAGCAGCGGGCCACGCACCCGGGGCTGCCCGGGCCAGGAGGGATGCGGTCGGCGCCGCCAGCCCAGCCCTGACCGGAGCTCCCCCGCTCCCGCGGGGCCGCTCCCTTCTTTGTGGCAGGCCTCTTTTCTCTCCGGCGCCGTACTTTATCTCTGGAGCCCAGAAGGGCCCCGCAGGCCGGGGAGAAGCAGGAGCACGCCCTGCCCGGGCCCCGAGGTGAGGCGAGGCGAGGCGAGCCGGACGCGGTGCGGGGCCCGCGGCGCTCGGGCCAGCCCTGCCCCGGGCCTCCCCCTCCGCCCGCCCCGCACTCACCTGCCCCGCCAGCCCGGCGAGGGAGCGCAGGGCGCTGCTTGCCACCTCCGAGGACGCAGGGTCGGCGCCGATCTCCGGAGCGCGGCCGCCGGGCTGGAGCGGGCTGGGCGCCGCCGCCATGACACCGGGCCGAGCCGCGGCCGCCAGCGACGTCCACGCCGTCGCTCCGCGATGACGAACCCCTCGGGTGGCCGTGCCCGCCCGCCCCGCCTCCGCAGGCTGATGGACAGCAGCGGCAGCCAATCGCGGGCTGCGCTCTCGAGGCCGGCGCTGGGCCGGTCCCGTCACCGGTAGCGCCGGAGAGGAGGGGGCTCGCCCGGGGCTCTGCAGCCCCGCCGCCCTCCTCAGCCTGGCCGCCCGCCTCGGCTGCGGCCTGCTCGGCCCCAACACGTAGGAGCGGCGGCTCGGGGCAGCTTCTCGGCTGCGGCAGCAGGGCCCGGGGCGGGGAGGCAGCCTGAGGCCTGGCTGCCCTGGCCAGGCTCTGCCTGTCCTCCTCTGGCCCCCGGGTTTCCATGCTGTGGCGTGTGCAGGGCCCTCTCCCGCAGTACCTGTCTCTCCAGCGTGGCGAGCAGCCCTGTTTCCCAAGCCAGAGAAAACATCTTTGCTTTTGCTCCTTTCTCAGGCCTCTCTGGGACCCTGAAGCTTTTCTCAGCTCAGGGCCATTGCAGCTATGGGGTAACAGTCCACCTCAGTGGTCACGGAGTCACAGTGCGCTGGCCCAGGGGTGTAGGCCCGCCTCTGTGTGCTCCTTTGGTACCGCCAGGCTTTGAACCCCGGCCTGCAGCAGCTCCTGTGGGGCGTCCATCCCTGCGAGGTCGCCTTGCCCCCTCGGCCTGTGCATTGCCTCCTGGCTGCTTCCTGACCTTCAGCAGCCTCCATGGCGCTGGCGGCACGGGCAGCTGGCAGGCGCGCTTACAGGAGTGCCTCTGCTGAGTGCTCGCTCAGGGAGGGAAGGAAAACGTGTCTTAGTAGTTAAGTCTATCAGATTACCAGACTTGTTTCAGCTGTGCTTTTCTGGTTATACCTTCACTTTTTTACATTCATATGTGCTTCTCTTGAAAGCCTTGACTCTTCTGGCAAGGTTGTTTTTTCATCAGACCACAAGGAGCAAGTTTGTCAGAGTACTCTTGATTACAGGGCTTGCAAGACTGTGTTCCCTCTAAGGCAGTCTACTTGATTCCTTTCCTAGGACAGTAGGAATGCTGGCAAAGATTTTCTACCTGATGTTTCCTTCAGTACCCTAATTTTGATCCTTTGACCTTCATACCTCTTCCTGTTCCCTCCCCCCCACTAGTTTTTATTCCATTGGGAAATGGCGAGTGCTGTTGTATATAAAAATGGTAAAGCAGTCTTAAATAAAAATGTTAGAAAAGCAGGTTAATTTATTTGACTGATATTTTGGGGGGTATTTTAAAGGCATTCCTCTCTAAAGTATCCAGATAAAACTTACCTTAATTTAGTGAAAATAAATCCCACTAAACTGAAGACATAGTATTCTGTGTCTCCATTCAGCAACCAACTTAAATATTTGAGAAGGCTGAAGTAGAGAAAGTCCTACTCAGTTTCAGAGGAAAATTAGTTCCAAAAAGGACTTCAGTGCTAATGATTACAAATGTATTTCATGGAGAGCTGTGTTTTGCAAGAATATCTTATCTAAGGTGAGCTAGATGGCACTTGGCTGGATTCAGAAGATGAGAACCACTCTTTGGATTCAGAAATGCTTACCGCAAAACATGTTTCTGATTTGGAAGCTCTGAAATGTAGAGAAAATTACTTAATTCCTGCAAACATATTGTTTTTGTCGAATGACAGCATCTTGAACACATACACAGAACATGGTAGTCAGTTATGAATGGTAAGAAAGATTGTGGAATTTTATTTTGCAGTTCTGGCCAACAATGCTAATTCTAGCTGATGGTCAAGGACTCGCTGCTTCAGCCTGCTCTGCCTCTTGCAGTTCTATCTCTGGACAGGCAGCTGAAGCAACTCTGCAAAACATAATAATCTCATTTGTATCAAACCATGAAGCTTTCAAGAATAAAGGAGAATACCGTCTCCCTTCCCCCACCGGCACTATAACACTGAATAAACATGGAAGTAATTTGCTGGCCAGAACAGAATATGAAGCACAGATGTAACATCCTGGCATTGATTGTTGCTTCTCAGTGTCAGAGGCGGCAATTTGCTCTGACTGAATCTCCCATGACCTGCAAAGATAGATCAAGTCCAGACATTTGAACAAAGTTTTTACTTCAAGTGATGAATGCTCAGCTACCTGATAAATTCCACTTCTGAAAAATGCAGCCTTCCTGGAATGATGGAGCAGGTATACGCCTACTTCAGCAATGGCTAGATGTAGCTTTATTAGTTGAGAGACCTGAGACCTTTCCTTTGGTTTTGGGCATGTTATCTTTACCTCTAGCAAGAGGTTGTTTTGGGGTACAAAACATTTCAAATGAAAAATAAAGAGATAAGCACATAAAGGTCAGAAAGATACTGGAGGTTATGCTGTCAGAAACACGGAATTATAAGGGACAATGAATGAATGCGGAAGATATCAGGAGAGGGTGGCTGTGATGTACCGTTATTTATTCAGTGATCATGACAAGAAAAGTAGGCAAAAGACCATGAAGTACCCTGTAGAGTTGTTGATATCCACCCATTATTTACTAAGAATAGACTGGATCTTGGTCTTCTTCCTGATGATGGCAAATGTCTTCTCTTAGAGATACAATCTTGATTCCTGTTGGTAAAGAGGGCACAGATTTTCTTCCTACTTTTCACTATCTCAGAAGGCCTTGGTCCGTGTTGCAGCTGCTATCTGAATAAATTTGGTATCACCTGAAATTTCACAGATTAAATTATGTAATGCATTATGCAAGCATGAACAGACCAGAAATAATCCAAAGTGATTTAAGAGATTAGAAAAATGAGAGCGCGTGCGAAAATGAGAATAAGCAAAAAACATGTGCAAATACAGCTAAGACAAACTATGTTAAACATTCATATCTAATGGGAGAGACAGACCAGAGCAGAGTGGTTCCAAAAGATGATTATATGCTCACTGCATGTAGTGCAGAGTACAAATGAATACATTGCAATCGCCTCTGGCAGTAAAGCAGGCCACAGTAAATCCAGGCCTCCCTTAAAGACAGAGGAAATTACATGGCATGCTCACTAAAGCTGGTGAAACAATGAAATATTGGAAGCTCTCATTGCTGGAAAGATACTGGTAATTTGGAGGGAATTTGTAGAAAACTGGCAAGAAGTGGATTGCCGGAGATAGAGACGCTAGTTTAGAAAGAGGGATCAGAAGATTTAAATATGTGTAACATGGCAGTGGTGGCTGTTTTCAGATATTTTAATGAAGTGACTACCAAGGGAGGGAATAATCTGGAATTGCTTTCAACATTCAGGGATAGAGTTATCATGATGATAAGATTAAATCCTGTGCACGTTTTTTTCCTGAAATGGATCTCTGAGGTGTAAAAAAGCCTCTCCCACCAAAAGCATCTTGGAAAATATAACCACAAAATCACTGAGTTCTTCGATAGCAAATATAGTTGTTTGAGTGAAAATGATTTTGAAATAAAAAAGATTATCTGTTGGTTTTGGACTATTGCTCCTATTTATTTTATTATCGTTTTATTAAAATGATAAAGATAGGCACCTCTTTGCAGCTCTAGGTGCCTTTAAGCACTTTAAAATCACAGTAAACTTTAATAAATTGACACAACTTGTGTTTGCTGGTCACCGCTCTGATTATTACTAGCACTATTTCTTCTGCTGAATATTACATTAACATAACTTCTGAACGTGCACTTTAATTTTGTCTCTAACTAACACCCAGAGAAAGGTGGGTGCTTTGCAGAATGTACCAGTGGTTGAGGTTTGTTGTGCTAAAAAGTGAAGTGCTGAGCTAAGGAGCCTGTGTAACATATAAGCAGATTTTTCTCCTGAATTGAAAAGCTCGTGCTGTGTACTTCTGCTTATGTCAGCTGTAGCACATGGAAAGGCAAAAGAGACAACACTTCAGAAAAAAAATTAAACCGAAATCATTTGGAACTTCAGCCATAAAAACAATACCCTGAATTCTGCCCAGAGCCCCAGGCAAGTGGCGCAGCTTGGCACTGACTGCTGTAAATGCAGTTTTCCTTAATATTCAGGGTATCAGTGCTGCTCTAAATTATCTCAGGTTTTAAACAGAAAACTGATAGTATCCTAACCATTGGATTAAAATAGAATAAGACATAACAAAGTCCCCTCCAGAATAAAAGTTTTTATTTATTTTTCCAAGCATTAATTTCAGAAGAAGAGCACTTCACTTCTGTTGCTACCTGGGTACCCAGGAAAAGGCATCGCTCCAACCAAGGTCCTGGTTCAACAAGGTGCTTAAGACGGTGCCTAATTTTAAGAACAACCCCAGCTGAAAAAACTCAGCCTGCTTCCCTAAAATGTAGCCATGTGCTTATTGACTTCATCAAATAAAGGCTTTAAATTGCAAATCTAATTATCCGATAGGAGCAGCATTCCTTCAAAGCAAATGTCTTTGCTGACCTTTTGGTGTTTCTCTCTCTACAAAAATTTGAAAAGCCCCGTTCAGGCAGAATTGGAACGGGATTTGTATGAAGTGTCCTGTGGAAAATACAGCTGTGATGTATTTGCATTTAAAGGGAAAAACCCAATATATTAATATCTTGCAGTAATTTTATCATTCCTAACAAAATAGAAAATCTTCCTGAGGCTGTTACCCACTTTCTGTTTAGTGCCCTTACACTGACATGCACATAGACCCATGGCCCTTCCTGTCTGAATCCAGCAATTTTTTGCCCTTAGGATTTTCTAATGCTGCTCTGTGCTTTGCTTTACTTTGGTCGTTATTGTTCATGTCTTTGTTTAGTAATTTTACACAATATTTAAGTTTTATCTTCCTGCCTGCCCTCTCTTTCTTGCTGCCATCTGCAAATATGATTAGCATCCTCTGTACAAAATTCTTCAGTTCTGTTATATAATTTGGGATCAAGAATTGACCTCCGCAAGGCCCAGCTCAACAGCTCTTCTTAGAAGTCAGTGAACTATTATTATAATTATTCTGTGTTCACAAATTTTAGACTTATGTAGTTTGATTATAAACCTTTCTATAATTTCCTTTTGAGACTATCACAAGCAAATGTACAAGGTGTCTTGCAGAGTAGATGTCTGTGCTCACAGTGTTTCCCTTGTCTGTAAACTGCCAATAAATTGACACAAGCATTGTGAAATTAAGCACTCATACCTGAAGATAGTCTAAAAATTAATAATTTTCCACCGCATTAATATGTACATGCTGCACATATTATATATTTAACTCAGGTTTAATGGGATACTTGAAAATCTATATTTAACAGGGAAACAGGAATATAGCACATTTACTTCAGAGAAACTTTAACTTTTGGGATTCCTTGATTGCCGAGTGCTTGATTTTAAAAGCTGTAGCTTGCATCTTTATTAGTATAATTTGACTATTATTTTAAAAGAAATAATAGTGATGGATGCTTAGGAATATTTAAAATAGGGTTCTTCAGCTGTGCCATGTACAAGCTTTTCACACAGCTTAGCTGGGAGCCAAGTCCTTTTCTAAACATACAGTCTTCCTAGCATTTTCTGTGAAACTTCTGTGGAAGTTGCTCAAATTTAAATTTACCTCCTGCTTCAGCAGTTTAGCTTATAAATTTCTATACCCCAGTAGCTGGACAGTTATCATCTAATAGACCACATTCATGTCATTATTGGTCCGATCATTCAGTATCCTAGCAGGCTCCCCCATTGGCTTCAGGAACCAGACTCAGATCTGCTTTAGAGATAAGATTCATGGACTGATAATTGAAATTAGGGACCTATATTATGTAGTTGAGTTGAGCCTTTCAAAATAGCCTTAAGGGGTTAATATATTCATATTACAATGTAAGATAGGCACCTAAATCCTTTAAGCTCCTCTGGATATATCACTCTGTGTTCAAACCACCTGCAGTATTCTTCAACTTCTACATCTGTACGAGAAAATACATAATGCCCTTTTTCGATATAAAGTTACTATGAAGTTATTTGAATGATCCCCATTGTATTATAGTAAACAGACAAAACAAAAGATCACACTCATCTTTACACTGTCAGTATTTTTCTAATGCAGAAGAGGCATTTGTTAATAGGGAATATGGAGTCTTTGACATTTTGGGTCCCAATCCTTCAGTGAAGCTAGTCATGCACCTGCTTACTTTGTGCACAAATCATTCTAATGAATTCTAAAGGACTATTCATGTGCATAAAGCTAAGCCTGTGTGTAAAAGCCTTTGCAAGACTGGACCTAGGTTGTAAGTTTGATAATGACCTGAGGCTGATTCAACAGAGAACAAGCAGTCCTTTTTAAGTGTTGAGAAGTGTAACTCCAGCTCAGCTGCACAGGTATGGGCAGTGCTAAGAAACCTCGTAGTACATGGAACTCTCAGAACTGACCAAGAAAAAATGACAATGGGGTCACAGATATTTTTTCATTTACATTTTATGATACGGCGTTTTACCTAAATATTTCTAATCCTTGGCTTCAGCTTCATTTCATTATGGCTATGAATGCCATTTGAATAACTTTATTGTGGAAGCTCAGAAGCTTTCCTGTTTTAAATTCATATATATATATATATATAGCCTGTATTAAAGAGCAGATCTGGCTAGAGAATGAGAATTGTGAGAAATCATAACTGCACTATTTGGAATGTTTTTGCTTGAGGAGAAGGCAAGACATCACCGCTGTTTCATAAAGAAGTGCACAGAAGAGCTTTCCATACTTCCTTGTTCTTACCACACCATATTCTGGCTTCTGCTGCAAGTGCTTTGTGCTGTACTGCAGCAGTTTATGTTCTCAGAGACAGCGCATCACCTGCAGGAGCTTCCCAACAATATCAGGGTGATTCCAGTGGTTGTGATACATCTCCTGAAAACTTGTTCTCGAAATTGCTTCCCTCAGGTGCTTCCCTCAGGTACTTCCATAGAATTTGATAAAGTTTTTTTCATGCATTTAACATTAAACACGCAGGCAGTGCTACTAAAATCATCACAAAAAAAATCAATTAGATTACTTAAATATCAACTGAGTTCCTGCTTGGGGCTATAGATTTTGGCTTTTAATATCCTGAGTGTATGGAACAGACATGTTTATGCACCATCACATAAGAGAAATGTTTTCTTTTGCATAAAGCTAGTCGTTGCCTTATCATGATCTATTCACTGCTAAAATCATCGCTCTGCTTAGTGGCCTTTAGCTAACATTGACTATGAAATGTCACTTGTTTGTTAGGCTCACTAAGATAAGTTGGCAAAAAAGAGGGCAAGAGTCTTTGGCCTGCAGCTTAATCAACTTTTAGTCATACCAGACTGGTCCATCAGAAAATTCCACTTTCCTTCGTTAAAGGATGAATTTAATAATCTCAGCTGGGTGAAGAAGCGAGTGATTAGGCATGGAAAAAAACATACCAAAAATACAGTGGATGAAGGTGATAGTCCTGAGACCACCACTGCTGGCTTTGTTCTAGTTGTTGGCCTTGGGGACATGACAGATCTTTTGCTCGGTTTGATGCAGAAAAAAGAATGAAGAAGGTACCTCTTATAAGGCACGGTGGTCCTTTGCCACTCTTTAAATTATTATTATTATTTAAATGAAGATTACAGTTATGGATTTGGAGAGTATTTTGCTGTTTTATAATTTAGCAGTTCAGGCTGAAGTTTCCTTTATGTTCTTTCTGTTTTTATGCAGGCAGCCTAGAAGATGGACATTTGACAGGCCACAATAGACTGCTCCTTTCCCAGGTATCTCCTGCTTGTTTCCTTTATCTGTGAATAGGAAATGGCTTAAAGGCACCTGTGTTATGAAGGTCCCAGGGGCAGCTGCCTGACTAGTGAATGCCTGATTATGTGTTAACATGCTTTGTCAGATATTGGCAGAATCTGTTCTCTTCTTTTGCCTTTTCAGCAAGGGTACCATTGACAGACTGGCTACCCATTTATAGAAATGTTGTCCATCAAACTGTGAGGAAGGACAATGGTGTTTTTCTGTGGCCAGTGACTGTGGGAAACTTTTCTTTGGCTATTCAGGCAATTTTTGTAGCTTGCTCTGAAGAGGAGAGACTGATGAGTGCAAAAAGTACAATTAAGCAAAGCCAGACTTCAATTGAAGGCTGTAGTGTAGTCTGCTGTTCTCATTTTTTTATTTGGAAAAAAAATCTATGGGTTTTCACGTTGCTGTGTGGCATTCAGCGGGGGGCTATTACAATCCTAAATTTTTTTTCTAGACCACCTAATTATAAGTAAAAATTAAATGTAATGAGAGCCACTTGGAGTTCTGAATATTTTAAAGCATAATTCCCACAGAAGGGATTCGACCTAAACTGCAGAGAGCATCAGTTGGCTAATTATAGCTGCATTTTTATATTACAGCAGGTGTCAGATGCAGTCATCTCAATAAAGTCCACATAATACTCTGGAAAATAACAAAAGCTTTTCTTTGAATGTGGGTACTAATTTCTGCTAGGTGTCATCTGAGCTCTGATACTTCTTATTGGCATTAACAAGAGCACTGCAGCACTCAAACATGCTTTTTGCTTAGGATGAATTGATACTGTAAAGCACTTACTAGTCAGCCTTGGCAGATGTCAGTAGTTAATACTAGTGCTGCAGAGGTTGCTATATAATGCAAAGAGTCTTATGTAAATACTTTCAGATGATGGGCTCGTTTTGAGAATGAGTGTGAGCCGTGCACCAACTTAGTTAATGAAAGCTAAGTAGACAACAGCAGGATAACGGCATTTCCTTCAGCTTCTATCTTAAGTCCTCTGCAAGTGAAGGGCAGATGGGAAGGCAGTAAACTAGGTGAACGAAAACATTAAACTTAATAAGCACTTCATGCTTTCATACCATTTTTCCAATTCAATGGAAGCAGCAAGTTTGAGTTACTGAAGTGATGGGTGAGAAAGGTCTTTCCTAAGCCTTGAAACTGAGATTCCCTAAAGACTCTGTCTTCAGAACAGCCTGCATGTGATGAAACTACAATCTATAGGCGTTTGATGGTCACCTGACTTTTTAATTAAAAGATGGAATTGTATGATTCCAAGAGGAATGTGTTTTAAAATATTCATGAATCAGTAAAATAAATACTGAAGTGGGTAGCTTGCACAGAAGCCCTTGAATACAAGGAATTGTGATGACATTGAAGTGGAATTGCAGGCACAATGGGCAGGGTGAAAAGCACAGCCAGCAAAGCCTGCCCAGCTGATGGCGCTTGGCCTAACATGCAACAGAGGCCCTTCCCAAGCTTGCCAGGTACCCGGAGAAGCAGTAAGACAGGAGAAGCCTCAGTACAGAACAGTAGGGTCAGGCCACAGGAGGCTTGCTGCTTCTCCTGAAGGGAACAGGATGTGCCTGCTCCAAGCATGGACAAGGAGAAGGGCTTCAACAAAGAATAATGCCATACGCTAGGCTAATCATGCAGGAGGAAGAAGCATCTACCACGTACTAGAAAAACAAAGGAAATCTGACAGATGATGAATATCCCCTGACATCTAAGTCTTCCGTAAGAGCAACAAGCCACTTAATGATCTACCATCTAGTGCTATATATACCTATATACCACATCGTCTCCCCTGAGAAAAGGTATTCCCAAACATCAGGCTACCTTTGTCTCTGGCATTAGAAGCCCACGGAGAACTGCAGAGGTTATAGAAATAATAAATACAACTTAATATAATAAATCTTTTATTTTTAAAATGTAATAAACAGTCAGCTGAACAAAACTGAACCGCAAGTTCCAGCATGTTACCTTAGCAACTCTGTAAGAAAAAACAATCATGGGTTATGAAATATCATTTAATATTTTGTAGAACTGCAGAATAGTTTAAATTATAATCTTACCGCATTACATACTGAATATACTAACATGTAGCAAGAGCCTGGTTTTGGCCTGAAGACTAGATGCAATAAGTAATTTGTAAAAAAACAAGGGAAAGTAAATTAGAGAAATTATTCATCTTAAGAATACATGTATTTCTGGACTAGCATACACATATTGTTCAAAAAAGTTTCTAAATAGAATAATGAACATATATAATCCATATAGCCTCTAAACCTGGCCAAAACCAGATACAGAAACCAAACACAGAGGTACAGAGAAGAAAATTAAGGGAGAAATAATTCCTTGGGTAATCTGTCTATGAGAGAACTACTTTAGCTCTCACACGTGAGGTTACCTCTAAGGAAAAGACATATGAAAAGGCCTGAGAACAAAAGCCCAATTATAAAAGCTGAAGGCATGATTCCCATTGTACAAATGAATTTACTAATTTACCCTATTTATTCCACATAGCCCCTTTTTGAAACCTTTTAATATTGAGAGCAGCCCAGTTTAACTTGGAAAGCTCTGAGGAGTTCTGTGAAAGGTTGGGAAGGTAAACAAGAGGTAGAGTTAACTGCAGGAACTGTCAACCTAGTCGTCCATCGGTTATCTCCCTTTTAGCCCAAAAGGCATGAGGAGACCACCACTGTACTACATTGCTTTTGCACTATTGCTTTCCCCTGTCTTAAATTTCTGGTGTTGGGATGTGCTCCTGTGCCTGTGATACAGAGCTGGGTATTAAAGAATAAAACCTCTTCCTGCCAGTAGACATCCTAATTTTTTTTCATTCCAGGGGAAGAAGTTAAGGGGTAGTTATCAGCAAGTAGAGATGCTGTTGTAAAAAGTAACTACCAATAGTGTCACTTCACTCAGAATTTATTACCCTCTGCAGATTATAAAAACTTAATGGCTTCTCCTTGTGATATCTCTGAAGGATTCTTTGGAAGCAGGCATCTGACAGACAGTTCCTATGGTAATGACTGTTACTGCCCTATATGTAACATGAGTTTTATGTGTGTGTAATTCTCCTCGATTATTCTAAAAAACTGAATGAGTCTAGGATAATTTTGTGTATCACCTACTGTGAAAATTGCTTTGGTGGCAAGCAAAATCAACTACTCTGTGACCTACACTTCTTGATATTAGAGGTTATATGAAACTTACTGCACTCTCCTTTCTCCACAGTTATTGCTACTTCTTCCCCTCCATTTTTACTCTAAGATTACAGGGATGTGATTGCACAATACAGGCAGCGCAGATGGCAGCTGAAGGTCTGTATCTGCCAGGTGTCTGTGTAACAGCTGAGTCAGTGTATGCAGCTGAGCACAGCTCACTTTCTGACATAGATGTTCAGCGCCATTTCTCTGAATCATGGCCTTGCATAACCTTTGGAAGTACCTCTGGCAAATTTTAGACTATACTGGAGTGCACAATACTTTGGCAGGCAGATTTCAATTCATTGTAAATGCTCAGAAGACAGAAATGCTTCCTGCATTTGCTACTGTGGATACAAAGGGTGGACTTAATGAGGTAAAACACTGGGAAAGTGTAGGCCCTATATAAATACACAAATATAAACAGTATATAAATAATCACCTATACTCAAACAAAGTTTGTGGGAGATCTGCTCAGGTTTGCTGACAGACTCCAGTAAAGAGAGGAAGATGAATCTAGAGCCAAGGAGAAAGTCATATAGTCCTATGATAGCTAGGAAGAACTGGTTCTTGTAGCTGGGGAGGGCAGGATGATGCCATTCTGAGCTCTGTGGAATCGCCTTCCTCTTGATAGGGCTCAGATACATCCAACAGCTCCTTTCTGATAGTTGAGGTTCACAAATCAGGGAGAGAAGTGGTGTGATGCAATATATGTATCGTCCTGTGATGGTACCACAGTGAGATACCCTTTTCTGTAGATACTGCAGTTACATGCCAGCAGACAGTGCAGACATAAGCTCTTCCAGCCTAATGCTGCTGGTCCCCCTGTGCAAACAGATGCAAGAGGTGGGAGACTGGGAACCTTGACTGAAGCAGGGAAAGAAATCTGAGGAAGAAAGAAACCAGGTGATGGCTTATTAAAGAAGCAGTTTGGGAAAGAAGAGGAGGTTTGCACCTTATAGGTCCAAGAACTTCAAATAGCTTAGGGAACAAAGTAAGGTAGGAAATGTGAGAGGGAGTTCTGAGCATGGTGCCTACTGTGATTGATACACTAAGGGACCAGAAGTGGGGCCAAAGCCCCACTGATAAGGCATTGTGCTTCTCCAGTAGTTTTATAGACAACATTATTTCACTGTCTGCATGAAACATTAGAGCTGATTGCAATGCTGTAGATCCAAACAAACTGGGGAGGTTTGGGGAGGAATGTTGTTCCCTTGAGTAGCTTCACAAGATCAGCTTACAGAAGGGGGTGGATGGTGGGGAGTGGGAGAAAAAAAAACACATGGGAAGAACCTGAAAATTCCCAGAGAGTTCCACTGATCATCATAGCTGTCAGGAAGGTGGTTTGTGCGTAAAAAAGTGGCAAGGTCTCAAGGATGCCAGCAGTGCTGTACACTATTTGTAATGATTTTGTAGTGAGATACAGGGACGAATTCATCCATTACCAGTGCTGCAAAGAACTGAGCTGTGGAGTCTAGTGGTGGACAATTTCATTCCTAGATCCAAGCCTATGAGAGTGAAACAATGGTGCTTGCTGCTCCATGTGAAAGATGTATCTTCGTTGGGAGCTCACTTCTTTTCTTTTGTTAAAGAAGAAAATGAAAAGATTTTCATATGTCCACTATGGTCTGTGGACATAGTTTCATTTCACTTCAGCTGTGGCATGAAAGACCATGAAATATCTTCATCTGGCCTTTAATTAAACCACACTATCTTTAACCATATTTCAAGGAAAGTAAAGAGTTTGGAGTATTAAAAACGTATACAAAGATTTTTCAGGTAACGTGTATGTGAAGTTTCAAGCAATCATCCAAGGCCAGAGTACCTGAAGAAGTGAGGGACTGTTAAGTTACTATGATCTTAAAAATAATTACTGTAATACTTCGGCGAATACATTTGCCATAACAAATGTAGAACATATTTTCTAATTTCTATTATGGTTATCAAGGTCATTCAGTGACAGAATGCAAAATATTTTATTTTTCTCATTCAGATACTGTCAGGTGCATAAATTCTATAGCTAAGGTAGAAAGGCATTTAGAAATTGGAATTAATTAATGAAGAAATTATGTCTTTGCCCAATATCACACAATAATTTTTATCTTGTGAACAGAGTTTAACAATACACAGGCTCAGCCTGCTTTATTCCACTAATACATGCCATTTCCAAGTGTGTTGCCTATATATTAAACACAGTTCACACACAAGCACCCTAGCATTCCTTGAAAATGAATTTCAAATCCACATTTATTGTAAGTGCTTTGGGGCAAGAACCATCTTTTGTTATTAAACAATGCAAATGGGATCTTGGCCCATAATTGGGGCTCCTAAGCACTGTGAGTTCTTTCACCAATGTCTCACATTCTCTTTCTCCCTCTCTTTGTCCCTCTGCAGATTATGCCAGTGTTTACAAAGGTTGGGATCCCTTGCATCCTCATCAGTTTTTATATTTGCCCAAGAATCAGATTCAGTTAGCCTAGCATTCTTCACAAAGATAAAAGGGTGACAGATCCTGACACATTTGTGCTTTTGAAAAGTAGAAAAGCTGATTTCATGCATAAACCCTATCCTAAAGCTGTCTCCAAGGTGAAATTGTACCAGTCATGATATAAAAAGTGGAAGGAGCCAAATATTTAAACTACATAGAATGATGTGCTTGAGCACTCTTTCTTACACTATAACCAGAAAATGCTGTAATAGCCTTATTTTCCAGTTTTTAACTACTGAAATGTTGCTTTAATTCTCATTTCTTTGTGATCAAAAGACACCTAAGACACCTCATTAGGTGACAGCCAATCTTTGTCACATGTATGGGCTTCTATCAGTATTATTTAAAACTACTACACTGGGCAAGAACATATATTATTGAATGCTTATTTTACAGTTGCATTACCTGGACAGACATACACATGTGAGTCATGCATTAATCACTGAATTATTAGACTTCAATGGCCGATTTATACATGACAGGTCAGTATGTTCTATCATAAATAAATGAGTGAATTTACTAAAGTATTGATAATGCTTTGTGATTTTATTCAGTGATAGTGATTTAGTAAAACTAGAAAGAAACGTGAAATTATTAAAGACATACAAAGAGACAGAATGGGTGATACTGCCAAATTAGAAGTCTATTTCTAAGGTCTGATACTTTAGCCTGTAGTTAAAATGAGCTTTGCCACTGAAAGAACATTGTGACCATAATGCTTGTTCCCCAAACAGGAGTGGTGTAGCAACAACTATTCAGTCACAGGTTCTTAGGTTGTTTGTATAGTATAAAGCCAGCAGAAACCATTGCAATTCTCTAGCTGGACCTCCCACATAACATAGATCTAAGAATTTCCTGGAATTAATTCCTTCTGGAATTAGAGTGTATGTTTGAGAAAACATGCTATTCTTGATTATAACATTTCCAGAGATAAAAAATCTACCAAAACTCTGAGTATGATGTTTCAATGATTATCATAACAATGAAAAAAATGGGACCTTTAGTCTAAATTTATGTAGCCTTTAATTTCAACCACTGAGTCTCATTACACATTGATTTGCACAGACTGAAGACGTTGATCAAACTTCATCTTTCTTTAGTAAAAACCTTACAGAACTTGGACAAATCACTCTTTAACTTTCTTTCTGGGCTTCTCGACAGACAGAACTTAGTGTGCAGAAAGCATATGAATTCACAGTGCTTGAGCTAGTCAGCTCTAGTTTGCCAGGCACACCCATCTGATGAATGCTAAGTAGCTAAGACACAAGCTACCTTACCTTAAAGACAATTTTAATGTAATATACATGAGATTTTTTATTTCACTTTGAAATGAAACAAACTGCCTCTAAAAAAGGTTGAACCAGCAGCAAGGAAAAAAAGTGACATACACCTCTCTTTACTCAATGCTCTTGTACTTGTGCATGCAGATCACACGAGGCCACAGTTATCATTGACATATATGCATCAGGCCAGGCTAAACCTTATATTCTCAGAAGTATTCAGTGTGTTTATACTTCCATCTGGTCTGGTCAGGGAGCAGAACTATATCATTTGAGTTATAGTCTGCATTGCACATAGGCTATAGCTGTACTTAGGATTGTTCCTAAAGCTCATATATTGGCTTTAAATGAATTACGTGGGATAAAAAAGTTGTCAGGGAAGGAAAACAGTTGATGCCAAAATCTTTTCCAACAAGAAGTTCATTATTGCTAGCAAGACATCACCTTCAAGGAAATCACGAATAGAGGCTGCAAAAGGGTTAAAGAGATATAGATCCAGCAGATTGTCAAGGGACTCTTGCCATTATTTTATTTCATGGGACATGTTACACAGTATTAGTAGCCTGGATATGGATTTGGATGGTAGAACCACTGACAGGCATGTGACTGCATGGAATTGCAAAGTGATGAGCACAGCTCATAGTCCCACATTGAAACCTAATACTCTGCTGCCAAAGAGCAGAAAGAGATGATAAGGACCCCCCACAAAGAAGCAGACCTCTAGAAAGATCCAACAAGTCAATTTTTTTAAATATTGATTTGGACAGCTGGTGTTATCAGCATGATCACGGTATTTCAGAAATCTATCCAAAGCAACACTGAAATGGACCAGATGTGGGTGGTGTGTCATTGAGTCCCTGCTGAGCTAGATATGCAGTTCCTGAGGAAGTCATTCTTCAGGTGGAAAATACATGACAGGGATTCTGAAGCATTTAGCTAGAAATATCAATTATGTCAGTAGCTTGATGTAACTGCCTGATCCGAATTCAAGGCATCCTTCTTAGAAAAGACCTGAAATTGAGAGCCCAAAGAGCTGTTAGTACTACAGGTTGAGCTTGAGCAAAGTGTTGCAGGAAGAAATCTCATCTGAATTTCTGCCATATACTCTAAGTTATTAATATCACAGATTTCTGATTCAGGGCCTCCCACTGAGAGGATTCCTGTCAGCTTCCTTGTTCCTGTGACAAAACCAGGCCATATAAAACCATGTGTGGTTTGCTTGAACCCCATTACCAAACAATGCAGATGACTTGGTATCTGGTTTCTCCTCAGGCACTTCTGCCTGAGACACCTTCAGGATGGCCCAGCCACAGGACTAGTCACAGTCACAGCTGTAGGGCAGTTCTGAGCAGAAATGTCCTCCCCTTCTGTAGAAGCAGGCTCAGTGCACATACTGGTGTGCAAGGAGCGTGAGTCAGAGATGTGAATGTGCACACACGTATGGGAGAGCAGGGTCAAGAAACCCAAGCTCATCCTCCCATCTGGGTCCTCTAATCACGTTTGCTGAACTCAGACTCAGTCGTGCATTGTCTCTACCTGAGCCTATGACTGTTACATTCCTCGCTGTTTTAACAAGAGTTGGAAGACGTCTCCCAGTCAGAAAAGCCAAGGCCTTGTGATGAGATCTGGTCATATTGGGCCCTTGTAGTTATGCTGCTTGTTTGGGAGGCAGGACTTTCGAGTGAGGAGGCCTAAGCCAAAATTTTCGTAATTATTCTTGGAATTAATATCACCGTCAGATGATAATATGAATGTATCATCTTGCTTTTCCACATATAGAATCTAAATATTGATATAGAGCTTCTGTTTAATTATAACTAGTTCTGCCATTTCAATCTAATAAAGTCACAATATCTCTCTTTGGATTTCTTTTGTTCCCGATTTTTTTAAATGCATTTTTTAATTCTAACTCTGTGTAGTTTTAATTCTTCTTAGTTTGCTTTAATTTCTCTTCTCTGATCTGTATCCATTACCCTTAACTTTTCTATTCCTCCATTTGTTTTATATGAAGTGTGAATTCGCTTATCAATTATTTTTACAGCTGCTTTCACTTGGCTGGAGGCTAGGTTTATTTCATAATTAGTCTGCCCTTCTTTCCTTGTTATGCTAATGTTTTGGGAGATACCTATTAAAATGTTCTTAAGCAGCTCACAATTACTGGTCGCATTTTTTCATTCATGTTCTTCTCACATTTGATTTGATTGATTTGTTTCCAGATTGGATTTTATTCTGTTCAGCCATCAAATTTCCTCACAATCCCTTTTGCCCAGGCAACCACTAATGCTTAGTTCTGCAAATAATTCCCCTTTACCTCCTCACCGTGAGGTCCAAGATGGAGACCTACATGGCAGAAGCAACAGTCTGAATAAAGACATCATCACCTAGTATTTCTAGGCAATCCACTGATGTTTTGATATTGGAAACATGAGAAGCATGAGAGCTCTTGTAGGGGAGCCCTCTGAGGGGGAGCAGAGGTCGGCTAGTCCCGGCCTTATGCCAGACTACCACTTCTTCCCCTTCATTCTTTAAGTAAGTAAGTGATAACCGTTGATTTTAACATCCCAGTTATGTGAGTTTCTTTTCAGGTCTCAGTAATACCAATGAGATTGATTTTAGGCTCATAATTGACCTATTCCAATTCCCCCCCACCCCTTTTTTTTTTTTTCAGCTGGGCTTCTAGCAGTGGTGCCTTGGCGATTCCATAATCTCTTCATGCTCTTCGATGTTTTGATTAAGTCTGTTCTCAACATCTCGATTTTTTGTACTGTCTAAGTGCTCATTTGTTTCCTCTTCCACTCTGTCCTGTAAGTGCAACACCTCCTCTGACTGCTGCAGTTGGTCCATCTGCTAAAAGACCAGTTCTTCCTCCACATCAGAAGCCACCCAAACTGTGCAGCCTCCATCCACCCACGAGATAAACTGGTACTCCATCCACCTTGCATCATTTATCTAATAAATCACTTTTTGTTGTATATTTTCTATTCTCTTAGAGTAGGCTTGCATCTGTGATAAAGTGTAGTATTGCATCAAGCTAATTACCATCTTTGAGCACTATGTTGTACTAGTACTCACAGAACACGTTTCCGTTAACTTCATCATCTCGGGTTATATTTAAAATGGGGGTATAAATAAGCAGGGCTTAGAAAAGTGAGTAGTTATACAATTTATCCTGCACATAGCTTTTAGCTTCACTTTCCTCTATTTAAACATCCTCTGTCAGTCTTCCCTGACTTCAGCTGGAAATAGTAGTGCTGTTGTAGCAGTGGTGATCTAAGAATAGGCAGAGATACAGGGCATGGAGAAAGAGGTAGCTCAGATCAGCTGGTATAGTTGCAAAAGACAGGCAAGCTTTTGGGAGCAGTCTCCTCACCAAACTGTAATCTCCGCAGAGCTGTGTTCAGGGACTGCCTGAAAGCTTGTCCCTCTTTCCCACCTCCACTGGCTTGTCTTATAGAAGATATTCTTTCTCTGTACAGACTGTGTGTATCCTAAATCGCAATGAGATTATGTTGTTTGCTTTTATTAATTGATGAATTTTGTCTTGACTTCTTCATTCAGAACCAGAGTGAACAATTTTGGATGTCCAAGTTCTCTTCTTTGGAGAGAGGTCTATCTTGTATTCTTCTTGTGCTTCATTTTTGGAGGACTGTCTTTAGCAAATGATTTGGAGAATGTTTGAATTCCCAGATTAAGGCTATATCAAGGGTAATTGTTAAAAATCTTCCTACGTATTGTCATTCTTTTAATTCTGTCAGTCTCCCCCATGTTTTTCCTGGTTAGGATTTCTCTTATCAGACATTCAAAGGAAGTAAGAAGTTGAAGGGTAATGTGATGTTAACATGTTTATAATATATTAACTGTAGCATTTGTGTCTCAAACAGATGTCTGCATAGGTCTTGGAAGAAATGAAAAGCAAAATGCTGCTGTGCAAACTAATTCACTGTTTTGTCATAATATTTCCAGAATTGCAGTCAGCTATAAATTAGTTTGAAGGATTTTTTCTGTAATAACAATTTTCAGCGTGAAGCTTGACGTTCAAGTTGAAATCTCAAACTGCTACTGATATTGGAGGAGAAACAGAAAAGGACTAGAGGAAAAAAATAGAGAAATTTTTAGCTAAATCTGTTCTGGTTTATATTATGCATTATGTAATTACGTACTTGGGTCTTGTGGTAGTGATATGTTTAATGTAAATTGATACAATAATGAACTTTATTGAACAGATTTTATAGTACTCTAAATTTGGTTGATATCTATATATCTCTCTATCTAAATTTGATAATTCCACATCATAAAAATGTATTTCTATTGAGTGTGCTGCACAATTAATCTTAGATACATTAATTGCAGTTTATCTTAGTTAAGAATTTCAAGAGTTTTGAGACACTCAAAATTTTCAGTTGTTTTTGAAAAATCTTGATCATACCACATTTTCATATTTTAAAGCACACGAAATTTCTGAGCCAAGGCACAACAAATTGCAGAGGAAGGGATCATAAAGATGGATGGATCAGAAACTCATAAGTGAAATCTCAGTATTTTGGAAGTGTTGAGAGGGGAGAAGTTAAAAAACTGTGTCCTGTAATTATCACATTAGCTTCCTGGTGAACATGTTGCAGAAATTGCTTCTTTTTTTCATATGAATGATTTTTTTTTTTTAAATCTGGATTCTTTGAGCTTATATTAAAAGGGGCTGAGCATGCCATTCTCTAGAAATCATTTAAGCACCTGAGTAATTCCACCTACTTTAACAATACTGTTTCAGCATCTGCTTAGAGTTATATACATGCTTAAGTACTCTGTTGGGACTTAAATGATGTGGTTTTGGATAGCCTGATCTAAATATATATAAAATGAAAGTACAAAGCCCTATCATTAATACCTGTGTTGCTCTACTCCTATTTGTTTCAGAATAATAAAGTTTTGCTCTTAGAAAAATTATTTACTTTATTCCTTTACCAGCACCACAGTACACTATATTAGTCCTTGATTTAAAATTTTCCTGAATACTCTCTGAAAATAAAATGCATGCTACCTATTTGTTCGCTTGATTATATATAACCTGAAAGAAATTCAGAAGATAGGGAAGCATGACCTTTCATTCCTGAGGCAATACTGGCTATTCTTCAGCAAGCTGTGTTTTTCTATATGGTACCCATTTAATGTCCAAAAATGCTTTTTAAGATTCCCTCCTCCCAAAAGGCATCCAGACTAAATGGTGTATAATTTCCTGAAGTGTTCTCAGAGTCTGTCTTCAATAATGACATTATGTTGGCCATCTTCCAGCCATCAGGTCTTTTCCTGAATAGAATGACTTTGTAAAATGTCTGCAAAACTTGCAATAACACCTTTACTTTTTAAAAGAAATACTGAATATTGGTAACTATTTATTAGTGGAATGCTGTTATTAAATGTCAATATATTATTAATACCATATTATAGATTAATTATTGGTTTCCCTTTCCCAAAACCAAATCCACTGTCTGTGTTTCATCTAGAAAATACTCACTTGAGGCATTTACTATAAATGCATATTTTAATTCTGTACCTGGTTGCATATAGTTATTTATAGTAAATGTCCTTAAAATGACGTGTTGTTTTACAAATAGGAAAAGAGCTAAATCACTTTGTTTAATACATTGTCTCATAAACTGAAATACAGTCTTCACAGAACAGATTTGAAAAGGAAATTAGCAGAAAGTTAGAGATATCCTTGCTATTTAAAATATAATTTCATTTAAAGTGCTTCAAAACTAAAATAAATAATAACCAGAAAAAAGTAGGCGTAGGACACGTACAACAATATTGCATAAAAAGATGGGTATTAGGAATGCTTCTAGTACACTTGTAGGTGTCACGGTCTGTATGCTCTAGCTGCAAGCTAATAGTTTGCTAACACAGACCTTGAAGTGTCATATTCCTTTCTAAATATGTTAAGTTTAGTAGTAGTAGTACTATCACTGATATTTCTCTGTACTGGATCATATGCCAGTACAGGAGATTAAGCCTAACTGTTCTATGTCCATGTAATAAAACAGTGTTTACTGCCCCACAGAACCTACATTTGAAATATTGGAAAAGAAAAAAATCTGGATACTGCAAAAAGAGGACACAGGATAACAGTTAGATGTCAGTCGCTAGCAGTTGCTATGAAACTACTGTTGCGGGCTCCTCATTAAGTCAATGTTAGCTGACTGACCATATGCATACTCCTGTCTGCACCAAACACAAGGTAAAATATGTTACGTGAAAGTGCTTTCCATGAAAATAAGGCCACGTGCACATATGGTCAATTACTACAGCTCAGTTGATGCTCAATACTTTGCTAAGAGGTGGTACTGCAAGATGTCTAAGCCTTGTGTTTTGCTTAGTAATTTTTGTGAGGTTTCTGGTGGTTTGTTCAATATATTGCTCCAGCACTTCATTTGCAATACAAATTTTTCATTTTAAATAATTCATAGTTAATTACAGTAGTTGTCAGTTTATGTGGTCCTTTTCATTCTTGAAATGCTTTAGAAGCATTAATTCCCACAAAGTTTTGAGAAGCAATTAAGTATTAATGTTCCATTTTTACAAACAAAAACCAGAAAATACAGAGGTTGGGCAAACATTTCTGAATATCAACTGTAAAATTAGGCACTGACTAGATAGATACATGGTCTAATTTTCAGAGGCACTGAAGAACACATTAGCATATTCAGAATGGAAACTTTTGTCCTAGTAGTTAAATTCATAAAGAAATGGATACCATAATACTGAGCATTACAAGTTTTTAACTATCTACGATCAAGACATGGGAGGAGTTTATTAACTCAGAATAATGTTTACAGCAGGTGAGCATGAAGCTGCCTAAACTAACACAAAGCAAAGACTCATTTCCAGATTCCAGCTGTGTAAATAACCCTTTCCAAACTCCCCTCCATGTGGGCTGAAGAATTCTGCATCCTTTCCTGGCATGAACTTGCTTAAGTCATTTTTAGAGAAAAGGGAGTTTGAGAGAACTGGGGACTGCGAGTATGATCATAAAATCTATTGCCTCGAACACTCACAAGACTGGGGAAATTTTAGGACTGCTATTTAACAGCTCCAACAACCAATGAAAAATGTGTGTCCCAAGAAGAGATTTCAGCCAAACGGTGAAGCTGTTGGGAGCTGTGGATTTGACCTTGCTTTGTCTCTCAGCCTGAGGAGAGAACTGAACCTAGAGGAAATGCTCTGATCACCAGAGTATGGTACAAAAAGCAGGTCAGTACATGCCTTTATTTTTAATAAAATAAATGGCTAACACTCAGTTTCACACAAAATCAATCTCCTAGATACACACTTCACAGCTACTATTTTAAGATTCCCAAAAGGCATAGGTGGGATGCGCCCAGTTTCTTGGTGTGAACAAGGGAAAGTGGGTATGAGGTGGGTGTTCTGCTGCTGAGCATTTGTGAACATGTACGGAAAGAGATGTGTAAGTAGTGAGAATTTTAACTGGTAGTATCTCTGGCCTATGGGACTAAGTTGCGTCTTTGAAGATTTTGACAAAAGTGGTGTTGAGTCTGTTATAAATATATGCCCTAAGGGTATGTCTATAATGATAGATATTCAAGGGTTCATCTTGAAGTTATTCTCGAACATTTTGAGCCTCATGAGCCAATATTTCTTGTTTGCATCATATATCTATGGGCTGTTTGGTGTAAACCAAAGCTGTTTGTGTTGTATTTCTATTTCATGAGCATAGAGGTAAGATTTATCCCAACTTTCCTTGTAGGATCCTGCTGTGAATCATTTGGCAGCCTTGTCTCTTCTTCTAGGTGAGCTTCCATTTATAAATAGTAAAGAAAGGAAGGAGGTACAGAAAGAGTCAGAAGCAAAGAACAGCAAATTGCCACATTCCTGGTGAGAGTATACAAGTATCTTCCGATGTGAATTTCTGAGAAAGTGTAGAAAGACATGGCATAGTGAGTAACGTCAGAGTGAGCTTCACACCCTGAAGCGTGGCAGTTTCCAGTACTGAGAGAGATGGCTGGTGATCATGTTTAAGTATTCATAATTCCTAAAAATTTGTGGGTCAGGATTGAAGGTGAATGTAAAATTGATCCCAGTGTACGCATGACTGGAGTGAATGATCCAAAGCTACGAAGGGAAGTTGGGGCCAGAGCTAAAATCAGATGTTAGGATTTCTAGCTTCCTCCATCTGTAGTCCAGATGACTGCACCTTACCTCTCCAAAAAGCTAGATCAAAACATGAAGGTTCAGTGTTGCACTCAGTGTGTAAGAAAAATCAAATAACAATGAAAAATGAGGAATAACTGATGTGCAAATTGTTAAGAGCCATTTATATACATACTATTAGCAAAGGATTACATGCATCGATGAATCAGCAGTTTTAATCAGATGAAAATACTTTTGAGCACAGTTCCAGTGTGATGAATATGCTAGAGTTGTAGATCACCAGGAAGAAGATTAATATTCTGTGTATAATTATACACATTTCTTCTCAATTCTTTTTTTGAAGACAGACAGCAAATAGGATTTAAAGCAACAGTCATTCACTTCACATGAGCACAAAGAAAATGTACAAGGAAGCATGCAACCGCCTGCCCCCCACCTGCCAGCTTCCAGCATCTCTCTAGAAGACATTTTCTACTTAGTTTCGTGCCTACTCCCATCTTGCTCCCCTGAGCCTGGTCTCATGGCCCCACTCAACATTCTTCTTCCATCCTTTTTCAGGCACAGAGAGCCTCCTGGCCTGTGGCAGCGTACGCAGAAGTGCAGCGCTGGATAGTTACCCCTTGCTGGCAGTGGTCTTCTTACACTCTGTCCCTGGGATAAGATGTCTCACTGTAGCTCTGTGGTGACCCTTGACAATGGAGGTTTTTTCCCTGACTCACCTACACACTAGCTTGCCAGAACAGGCAATGGTCTCTGCATAGGTGTAGCTGTTTTCAAATGTGTAGTCTCTCTGATCCAGCATCCATTTGTAAAGAAGCATATGAGCCTCCAATTGGGATGAGAAGTAGTGTTGTCCCTATCTCAGCTGTCTGACACCATTAAGTTTAAACGTTTGTGCTGTGTTGTTTTGCATGTGTTGTTGGCACAGGACATCTGAGGTAGAGTGTGAAGTGCAGTTTGGGCCAAGCTTGTGGTTTTGTAGGACAGGGTGAACTTGGGCTTCTGTAGACCATCCAGATATCCATAATACTCTGCAGGTTGGGTGCTCTGAGGTTCGCCACTTGCTATCAGTTGAAGAGCTCAAAGTGCACCCTGAGGGATGGTTAGTGGTTAGGCAGTGTAGACAGTGAGTGAGGACACTCCCTGGAATGCTGACGCAAGATAACATAGATGTAATTGTTTCTGCATCTGTGGGTCAATGGTCATTAATTTGCATTCATTGACTGCTTGATACTGTCAAAGGTCTACAACATAGCAATCTCAATAATGTAAGAACAGCAGCCAGTCCTATTTCAAAGAACTAATTGGATGACTCATCCTAAACATCAATTAGCACGATCAGGTCCTTAGTGATGATTTTTGAAGCATTATTGTTAATTTTCTTGTTGAATTTTTTATAGCTGTCATCTGTTGCTATCAGACAGTGTTAATGTGATACACAGTGTGCTCTCTTTGTAGGAGCAAAATGAGAAAAACATTTCCGTACAGCACACTGATAGCTACTAATTACCTTTGCTGGGGAGAACTCCATTCTGTGTTGAAGAAGTATTTAAATACATAAAGTGGCAGAAAATCATGTTCGGTAAAATTGAAATAAATTCCACAATTTCTAATAAAATACCTGGCTTTTGTTGGAGTTGTACATGTGGACTGTAGTTGTTTTACCACAGCGCATCCTTGCACACCAGTCATCCAGATGAGGAACTTTTTCAGAGAACAGTCCAACTCCCTCTGACATTAGAGGTACAATGGGAATGGGGCGCACACCAATTCCCAGTTCAGGAGCACTCTTTCCTTGCTGTTTGCTGACGAATATAAATAGGCTAGATCCCTGCTGCAACTGTAGTGGGGGATCAAGATAGCTCAGCCACAAAGAGTTCCTACTGATGGCAGCATTTTTTTGGAAGGGAAAATTGATCCAAGCTGACAGCTGTGCTGGAATGGCTAGACTGCATCTAAGTCGTTTAAGGCCAGTTCGGGTATCTCGCCCTGCACTGCAGCCCAGACATGGCATAGGGCCGTCCCTACATGAAGAAGGTACATTTTAACTAAACAGTTACTGTGGGATTTTGTTATTGCAGAAAGACATTAAGACAGTTTGGTTTAAAAGTTAGAAAAAATAAGGACAAGTATAAATAAAGGAACATACTCTGAACATGGACAGGGTCTTGTTGTTCTTGCAGTGCAAGAGCACTGTAAAATGGCCCTGAAAACAATAGCTGAAATCACATTAGATACCCCAAAACTTCTACACAAGCCACCTTGAGACAAGACAAGCTGCAGATCTTGCTGGCTCACTCTGAGAGCACAGAGGGGCTGTGACCTGCACAGCAGCAGCCCCCACGGAGGAGCTCAGCCAGCTCTTTCCTGGCCAGCTCATCAGGTAGTCACAACCTGGAATGCAGGTCACAAGGATCTACAGATATTCAAATGTAGCCATCAGTGCCCAGAAGTGGCAGCATCTGAATGCTCATGGGTACTCAACATTAAGTGAATTGATAGTTTCCCTTTACTTTTTGCTGGTAATGGTCTACTTTATAGAAAATACACGCACATGTGGCACTCTTGTTAGTACTTCCAGCAGTGAGACAAAGAAAGAAGTACATCTGGAGAGTGAGCTGCCCAGGGTCTCTATAATAAATCTGTGGTTCAGGAAGGTCTGCACAGCCTAGGTACCTGTAGTTTGGACAAATTAAGGCATGGCTATCCTTTTCTATTGTCACCAACTTAATTATCAGAATTAATAAAAATGCTGTAGGATTTTTTTTTATTACTCTGTCCCTCCAGCACATTTGTATCTGCTGTCTGGAGCAATGACTATGCCAGGCCTTTGCTTTACTCCTAGGCCTAGAGAAGGTTTTATGAAAGAGAGATAGAAAAGTCTGGGATTCATTACCCGAGAGAGGAAATTAATAAAAGAGGATGGATTAGAATATGTAAGATAGTGAGAGGCAGAGAAGACTGAGGAGGACCTTCTGTTCTCTGAGGCTATGTTTAAACTGCAAGATCTGGGAATACTTCTCCATCCTCTGATCCAGGTATGGGATGTAAGTAGAAGCATACCTCTCAGGTGGAGACATGCCATCTTTGTCTGTCCTCTCTGCTCTATGTTGGTTTCCATGGAAAACGAAGCTTAATGTGAAGAGCAACAGTGCTGGTAGCATATACTGGTCAGGTTCCTACATAGACCACAAAGGAGCAGGATCCTGATGCTCTTGGGGGTTTTTATACATATACATGCATAGAAAGAGAGAATCTACCAGCATCTGCTTATCTACTCACATTTTTTCTCTTGAGCCAGATTTTCTCTCAAATACAAGTGTGATGGCATGGAATAATCTTAAGACTGCGGTCATCTGTTTCGCACCATCAGCTCGCGAGGGCAGAAGAGGTGGTAGGTATTGCATCATCTAATGCTTGTCTGAGCATATGTGGTATTTTTATAGCTCTTCCATATAGTGCCACACCTTAAACAGGAGGGATGGAAAGAGCCTCCATCCAAATTAACTTGTAGGTGAAGACACCTTCCTAGAACATGAGAGGTGAACCTGTCAACTTGCTCACACCAAAGGGGGATGTTCAGCCCTGATAACCCACATGGGCCAGTGAGCTTGGTTGTGTGAAATTGCAATTAAGTGCTTAATTCAGCACTTTGGAGTTTGGAGGGTTTGGAGGGTTTGGAGAGGAAGAAGTTTTCTTCTGATCTGACAGATCAGAAATAGGTGCCTAAGCACTGAAGAACAGGGTCATTCTCTACTGGCTAGTTTGGGCATCTGTCTCTTACCATCTGTTACTAAGCCCATTTTGAGATGAGTTCAGCCCAAAAGGTGCTTAAAAGCTTGGCACTGCAATAGCTACATATCTGTGGTTTTAGCTTCTAAGCCAAAATCCTCCTTTTTCATTGCCTAAATATGCTTAGTGCCTCTAAAAATCAGGTCACGTACTAACTTCTTGTATATGAATATGGCATCTGCAGCCTTTACCAACAACAAGTTTCTATTTTCTTCCATCTCATTGATAAAGATATTGAATAGCACTGAACTAAGAATAGATCTATGTGGAACCCCGTTATATAATGATGCCCTCTGTGCAATTACTTTTTAGCTGTATCAGCCTTTTCATGCCAGTTAAAATATGCTACACAGATTTTACGTTGTGTCACTTTTAACCAGAAGGTCAGAGTACAAGGTAAAATATCTCAGCTCAGTTATATTAAGCAACTTCCTTTAGCAACAGAACCTTTTCATTTCATCAAAAGATGTAATCAGTTCTATCACTAATTTTCCATGAAAACTGATTCACTGAAATGGATTATGCTACTGCCTTTATAAACTTACTGATTAGATCCCATTCTATTCTATAGCCCAGTATTTTGTCTGGAATGAATATGAGGTTACTAGATTTTTACTTACTTTGATAATGTTGTTTAGGCATTAAAAAAAAATGCCAATGTGTTAGATGTTTTCCAGATCACTGAAACTTTGACAGCATTACAGTATTTTTAAAAGATTGTTCCGTGAGCAGTAGAAAGAATTAAACCTTCTTTTCTTCAGTTACATCTTCCACCCTCCCACTGCTGTCATCCCAGCTCTTTCCATGTCTTCTAAATCTTTCCCAACACAGTTCTGCCATGTCGTCCCCTCCGTGTCTCTAGCTCTCCTCCATCACATCACCTAGCTCACCACACCACTGCTGTGCACTCCTTCCAGTGCCTTTGATCTCTGATACTGTTGTCCCTGTCCCCAGCTCCCTTCCATCTCCTCTATGTCCAGTACAACAAAAGCTCCATGTTCTCCATGCTCTCTATATTCTTCTTTCCATGTTCTCTACCTCTATATTTTGCCCTGCCAGCTGGGGAAGAGCCAGCACATCTGGCACAGATATGTTGGCTAGCTGGCTACTACACATGTGATCACTGAATAAGCTGGCTGCTGCTAAGTGTAATGGACAATGAATTCTCCTCTGTGGCATGGATAGTCTTTCTCTTCTACCCAGACAGTATTTTTTTCCCAATTAAATGTGGAGGAAATTAATTCTCTTTGCCACTTCTATGCCTCTGCTAAATGTGACTGCAACTAACCCAAAGGGTGAAAATTATTTGGGGCTGGGGGAAAAGGGTGGGGAAGGAAAGGAGAACTAACGGCCAGCTGAAGGGGCAGCCGCACAGACTGCATTGTTTGTTAAGCCACACACATAAATCAACCTTAGAATGCTGCTTTGGCCAATTGCTTTAAAACTCTGGGGTGCATATTATGCCATCCTTCAGATCTGAAAATGATTTAATGTCAGTGTTTACTGTAAACATTCCCTATCACTGGGAAAATAGGAGGTACTTTTTTATCACTGAGGTATCACCCAGTTTCTTTCAAGTTGCCAAAGAGAAGAATTTATATCATGCATTGGTATGAATTAATAATATGTTTTTATAATAATGGGTCTAATATAAACTTCAAATACAAAAGAGAAAACTGTAGCACATATACTTCATAACACAACCCTGAGATTAAGAGGGTCAGTATTATTTCAGAGGCTTTTGCTGGGGACCTGTAAAAAGCACAAGCTACAACTCGTACTGCCGAGGAATGCTCTTGTTAACTTGACTCATGTGAAACCCCTTCAGTTTGCCAGTATTGTGCCCTGCACTGCCCCAGACTAGGAAAGTGCACTTCACTTAATATACATATAAAAATACTAAACAACATAAATTCTTCAGCAAGAGCTTGAAGCAGTATCTGCGCTACAATCACATATCACATTAACATTTGATGTTATTACTGCTTCGCAGGTGCAACAATCCTTGGTCCTTGCCCCTGTGGGAGAGCAGTGGTTGACTTCTATTTCTTTTTTTAACTGTTTACATTTTTACTTCAATCATAGTTTGTCTTATCTCTCCCTCTGCAGGAGGGCAATCATCAGTGAGATTTGCCGCGAATACATTGTGGCTGATGTATCTAATGGAACCTGCACTTATAGCCAGACCTGTCAATAACCCTAGCACCATTACAGTAGATAGCTTTTCACAAGATTGGCTTCTTCTTGCAAAGATTATTCAGTACCATATGCGCAAACAACAGCAGCCATTATTGCCCTTTATTTCCCACCTCTCCTTTCCTTAGACTAGCACATCTCTTTATTATTATTTGACAGCAATGAAGAATAGCCCAATCTCTGCCATCATTTGGTAACAACAATTCTTAGCACTTTTTGTGTTCAAAGGGCTTTGCAGTCATTATCTAATTAATCTTCACAACAGCTCTATGAGGCTGATAAGAAAGGTTTAGCCTCATTTTATAGATGGGGAAACTGAAGCTGTGAGTTTAGCCGCATGATTTTCAAAGGTGCTGTGCATTCTTGGCTCCCATTGAAGTTAATGAGAGCGCAGAGGGAGCAACATCTCTGAAAATAAAGGAGCTTGTGCAAGCTTGCAGAGGAGGTTACTGTCAGCATGCAGTGGGCATTTCTTAGTCCCAGACCCATGCTCAGGCTATTTGGCCAGGCCTCCCTCAGATCTGGGTTGTCAGTGGCAAGCTGGCCATTACACCTTGGATATTCCCAGCTAGCTTTTCATTTAAATGCTTCAGTGTCACGGGGGAATATTTCAGAAACTCTGCACTTGGAGTTTCACCCCAGAGGGATTTTATCTGATCTGTCCTCACTCTAGAAAAATGCCTTTAACCTGTTAAAAGATGTCGCTGTGCAACGCAAGCATGACGTTTCACATACATTGATTCACTTGCAGTTTTATGGCTACATTTTATAGAAATTGCACTTATTTTGAAATACTCCCTAAGCACTAAGGACCATAGACAGAATGCATTCACTAATGCTTCCCTAATTCATGGAGGTGGCTGCTTTACCAGTCACTATCAGAGCCTTAATCAGTGGAGTTGTAAAGCTTGTAGATATTCAGTAAAAGTGCTTAATAAAAATCATTTAATTCTAAATTACAAGAGTGCACTTAACCCTAAAGATATTAAAACTGATTATTTGACGCACTGCACTGAGTGGTAGAAATTTAAAAATAAAAAGCTTTCCTTACTTGCATCAAAGCGGATAAATCTTCTAGCCTTCATATCCTAGTGTCATGATATTATGCTGTGATAAACTAATCCATTTTAGAGTTTTAAACTGTAAATACAAAGTACTTCAACCTGACTAGTGACAAGAGGATGTGCTGGTTTTAGCTGGGATAGAGTTAATTTTCTCCATAGTAGCTAGTATGGGGCTATGTTTTGCATTTGTGCTGGAAACAGTGTTGATAACACAGGGATGTTTTCATTATTGCTGAGCAGTGCTTACACAGAGCCAAGGCCTTTTCTGCTTCTCACCCCACCCCACCAGCGAGGAGGCTGGGGGTGCACAAGAAGCTGGGAAGGGACATAGCCGGGACACCTGACCCCAACTGACCAAAAGGATATCCCATACCGTATGACGTCATGCTCAGCATATAAAGCTGGGGGACGAAAAAGGAAGGGGAGGACATTTGGAGTGATGACGTTTGTCTTCCCAAGTAACCGTTACGCGTGATGGAGCCCTGCTTTCCTGGAGATGGCTGAACACCTGCCTGCCGATGGGAAGTGGTGAATGAATTCCTTGTTTTGTTTTGCTTGCGCATGCAGCTTTTGCTTTACCTATTAAACTGTCTTCATCTCAACCCATGAGTTTTCTCACTTATACCATTCCGATTCTCTCCCCCATCCCATCATGGGGAGTGAGCGAGCAGTTGGGTGGTACATAGTTGCCAGCTGGGGTTAAACCACCGCACAGGAGGAACCGAGTTTTGAAGAAAAGAGCCAGCATTACGGCTGGCTTTCCTATTACATGGTTCTTGAAGACCATCTGTCTCTGTCGGTGTACTTTCTGCAGTGGATTTATAAATCCATCCTACAGTCTGGCTGGTGGGGCAACATAGTGGAGTGCTGTAGTGGTTGTTAGATATTTTTGGTAATAAATTATAAATCATCTGTGTCTCCCCTTTGTAAAATATACCATAAAACATTTATATTCACTCCTATATGCATGGATCAGTCCCCCCAGACACGTGCACATGCACCACGCGTGCATGCACATGCGCACACACACCCCCTATTGAGGTGGTTACCTTCTTTTCACGCCCCTTCTACCTGTAAACATTCAGAAACTGGACCAGTAAAGTCCAGGCTTTGGGGGGGCGGATGTGTTGGTATTTATTTGCATCGTATGAAAAGTAATAAATAAGCATATTTAGACCTCATATCAACTTTTTTCAATTGAAATGATTTTGCAGTTTGTTTGTTGTCAAAATGTAGCCTTTTTGGAAAACATCAGTAGCAGTGATTCTTTTGAAGAAATAAAAGACTTAACATTTTTTTTCAGCAGTTAGTAACAGAATGATTTCTTTTTATCCAAACTCAATAAATGTTAGTATTTTATTGTCAAAAAAGAGAGGAAAGAAAGGTCATGGATGTGTCCGGATTTTGATAAAATGCAAAAACTTATGAACATGTATTCATTTTTAGAGCAACAAATACCTTTTAAGTTCCAGCACTCTTCCCACAGGAACAAAAAATCATCTTCCTTCCATATCTATTGTGCAAATAGCCATCACAGAAATATTTTAAAATATTTTCCCCCTAGCTCTTTACATATTGCCTGTCTTCCTGCGCAAGATGCAGGACTTGCCTAAGTATTAGTGCTTGGCAGCAGGACTGATTTGGGTGTCTGATTCTATCACAGTTCTGCATTTCTTTCACTGCTGATATTGTTTGCATTCAAATTCCTTCATTTTCCAGCTTTATAGCCAGATGTTTCCAGATGCATTTTCTGACAGCTTTAATAGAGCATTCATGCATTATGGAGTGTTTTATTTACCTAATTTGGAGGACGTGGGAAGGTGCAGGTTTTAGTTTTTCTGAAGTCCTCCAGAATTGTGTTATGAAATCTATTAGTTCACTGTACTGAGAATTGCTTGTAATAAAAGAGGTTTAATTCCATCTTATGACGTTAAAAATCTCCCAATATTATAAAATTATTTGTCTAAAAACTTTTATGTGTTCTGGTTGTCTGGATTTCCCTTATTCCAAAATAGAATTTAAAATCTTGTGAACAAAGTCAAGGAGTCATATGCCTTTTGATTAATTTTGTTTTTCTTGTAATGTTTTCTGACGAATTTGTACAGTATGTTTGATTGCTTAATTGTTTAATTTTGCCTTCCATAAACAAGATTAATTGCAATTCGCTAGCCTGAATAAATATATACCCATTATAGTAAATAAGCAAGTACTGACATTCTGCTTCTGAGCTGTAATGAAAACTTAAGACAGATAGAAATGGGTGCACTGCAATCCTCAAACCGTTCCTGACACCTTACTACACAGCATCAGAATAAAAATGGAAGATTTTGAAAAGATTATTGCATAGGCTTACAGCCTCGGAGGGCAAGAAGAAGACGACAGGCAGGCACTGATTTAGAGGCCTGCGTCTCCTCTCCCATCACTCCTGGATCCACTGGGGCAACCTCCTGTTTCTTGCTGGGTTGAAAGAGAGGAATAGGATCTCACCACCCTTTAAAGTACTCTAAAGAGAATTCCTACCACATTTAGATGTCGTTGAGCTTCAAAGAGGCCACAGTCAGGGTTCAGGAAGGCTGCCTGGCTTTGTGGATCCCCCACCATACACTTAAAGCCTCATTCTTGTCACATCGTACTGTTATACTTCATGTAATGGAACTGACTTAGTCCACATAGTGCACAGCTTGACAGATAATGGCTTAAATATTATATATCACAAGGGATGATGTAAAGAGGAATTAGTAAAAACTCCACTGGTGAGACCCATACTAATGAAAATTGCCATATAGTGATCGCCTAATTCAACATAACATTCATTTAGCTTAAGTTACTAGTTTAACTGTTCACACACATGCAAAAAAATATTTCCATCCCCCTGACTCCCAAGCACCAGACTGAAATAGTTAATCAAAGTTTGCACACAGCCAGTTGATTCTGAACTCAGTTTTTACCCATTTCACACAAAACTAAATATAAACTTAACTTTTCTATCATCTAGGACAAGCATTGTGAGTACAGAATACAATAGGACCTTTTAAAATGGCAGTTGAAACATTTTAACTGGATTTGACTGCTCTGACTCTGCTCCTTCTTTTTCCTTTTGGCAAAACCCCAGGTACAGTGTATGTAATCAGAGTTTACAGGAGATATGTACAGGGTGGCCAGCTAGCTTAACATAATGTTACAAGTACAATTGCACATATATTGATAATAGTAAGAGATTAACATTTCTGCATTTATTTGTCAGAAGAACTATAGTAAATTAATTAAATATGTGTGTTAATAGTTTAGAGAATTGCTGTTAACTTAAAAAGCACAACCTTGTTGTTCTGCATCTTGCATAATTTTCCACATGCATGCAAAGAATTTGCCACCTTTACCTTGTAATAATTTTGCAAAAAGATGTGTTGCTATATGAAAGATATGTGGCTATATAAAGGACAAAACAGCAGCAGGAAAATGGTTAATTTCCTTGTTTGTATTACTAAATGCTTTAGTTTATTGGAAAGGGAAAAAAATCTGAAATTCACTGTAATTGTTATAATTTTTTTCTACTTGTTCACTTTTTGCGTTTATCTTAGCTTACACGTTTAAAAATTATAAAATTAATTTCACTGCAGCTTATTATAAGCTTCTCTATTTACTTCTTAGACTCTAACAAATACTTTTCCTATATTAAATATTTCTACTGATTATTTTGTTTGGAAAAATTTAATGTTACAAAAGCAGAAGTTTGGATTACATTTCGGAATTTAGCCCATAGCTAGCAATTTAATGAGTCGAATCAAAATTGTTTATCAGGCAGTGCCATTCATCAGAGTCCTTTTTCAACCAATACATATATCCTTGATATTCAACATGAATGCTATGTAACACTAATTGCATAGTACAGAAACTCATCTCTGTCTGCCTGAATTTAAAAATAATTTCTTAATACTTGTGTTCCAAAAAAAAGAAAATGTTCAGAGTAGCCTCATGGCCAGATTCTCAGCTCATGTAAATTAGTATTAAAATCACTGATCTAGAATAGTTATTGTTTCAATGGCATGAGAAATAATGTACTGAGTTTTCATTTCCAGGGGTTTTTCCTTATTCAGCTCTGCCAGATGTATAATACTAAACTCTTGAATAATTCCTTTTTAAATTAAACAGTGGATTCATATCTTACCAGATTTATGAGTCATTTATATTCCACTAAGCCCCACTACCCAAATGGTTATGTATACAATTTTGATGAGCTGGTAGTTTAAGTACAGAGATAATACAGAGAGCTTTTCCTGAAGTGGGTATGGGGATATTAGTATAGTTGGTGTTTAAATATGTTTTCAATGTGAAATAGAAAAGCTGGAATAAAATCAGTTTGCCATTAGAAATCATAAGAAGTTTTAGTCTAAAGTTTTTCAGAATTATGTTGATGTTATGATAAATCCACAAGCATGGTGACGCTAGCATTACTGTGAACCATATACTAAGTACTATATATGGGTAGGTAGTGCACTTGAGTTCACTGAAAACTGAATATGGGTTTTGGTGGCAGGATTACCCCCAAACTGTGTAAAAATAGAAATTTGAGTTTCACAAGAAATTCACTATTATGGCAGTTTTCTGGAAAGCCACTAGGTGGAAGTTATTTTCCTACTGAGCAACTTTATTCCGCTCACAGAGGCCATTGCTTTCTAATATAAGGCTGTAAAGGAGTCATTTTCCTTCAATATTATCCATGCTAGAGTTTCAAGCAAACACTTAGCACAAAAAGTTGTCATTTACAGAAGTCCTGGAATATAAAGCCAGAACTTGTCTTTACTGGGACAAGCGCTAGGCAGGAGTTATTCTACTAATATTAGTGCAATTAAATTGATAAAAATTTTGCCAAAGTAGAAAGGATCAAGCCAAATACAGGTGGAAAAATGGCTGTAAAACTCATGATAGATGGAGAAAGAAATTAAGCACAATATAGCATTAAATCTGAGCAGAAATAAAAAAAAGAAAAGTCTGGTTAAAACTGCAGAAGGAAAGAGTTCTTTCATCTAAAATGCTTCCAGCTCTTTGAGATCACTATTTCTGTTTTATAAAATTAATCTTATAACATAGGCTTTCCGATAAACTATTCTAAGTTTGACTTTCCGGTCTTTTCTGAACGTGTCAGTATAAAACCCAAATAGCAGTGAAATTTGCATTTCAGCTTGAACTCTTCAACTGTATTTGCAGAAAAGTTGAAAGGCTCGTGACTTGGAATCAGTTACTGAACCTCTTCTAAGGAACAGAGTCTTCCTCACCATGCAGAAGATGGAGACTGGTCTTTCCTGAATTTGCCCTTTGCTTTCTAGTAGTCCTAATTCCACTAGTGATGAAAGACTGTTATTTGGTCCTGTGCCAAGAGGATATGAGCAGCAGAAGGCCATGCTTGCAGTCTCCATTGCGGCTATTGCTTTCTTCTCCTGGTGTAGCCTTTACTGAAGAAGAGGGTGGGAGGCACAGCACTAATAACTGGCACAACTTGCGTTTCATGTCAAAAGGAAAATTTGGCCAATTCTGAATTTTTTTTTGCCAAAGCATGTGATGAGGACTGCAAAGAACCAGAGCAGAGCATATCACCCACTTTATGTGGTCTCCAAAAGAGAAAGAAAACAACTGATTGTTAAGCATGCAAATAAGATATCATACCTTGGGTATAATGCAGACTGCTGGGAATACCATGGGATTAGTGCCAATAGGCTGCCTAAGATATCTGATAAACATCACTTCATGGCAAAGTTTTGTTGTTGTTGCTGTTGTTGGTTTTTTTCTTTTTAAATTGAGTAACCTCACAGCAAAGAATTAATTACCAGGAACTCTTAGCATTTGAGAAAAAAGCAACTTTGCCTTTTTAGCCCTTTTATTTATAAGGAAAAGAAGGAACATCGTTATGTTGCTTTATGTAATACTTGAGCATTAGATACAAAAATCAACAAAGTGATAAAACTTGATTGTATGAATAAAAAAATACCTAAATGAAATTCTTGTGACCTTATAATGATTTTTAGTGGGATGAAAAATGAAAGTTCAGCAAATCACTCTAAGGTCTGCCACCATTTTCTCATATAAGGATTTATCCTGTATGAACCATGGCGGTAAAAAAAATCTGTAATAGTAATATGTCTAGATAATGTAATTGTACAAGCCACAGAATCAGGGGGCCTGAAATCTTTTCAATGAATGCTAGAAGTGGTTAAATACATGCTAATAACTAATATGAATATACTTCCTCTTCCTCTACTACTTCATAGAGCAGAAGAGAAAAAAAATCTATTGAAAAAGCCAAGATGGGGGCAAGCAGTTTAGAAAGTGATTTTTGAAGGGGTTTTTCCCTTCCTACCTGAACCTCTTCTCTCCAAATAGATTCTTCCATGAATCATTTGGAATAAGAAGAGAAACAGATATGGGGAGACAAAAGTCAGAGACAAGCTAAATGGATACTCACTCCAGACTACAATCAGTCCTCGAGAAAAGCCAGTTAATGATACTTGAGACAATGGGCCTGATCTCCTGCTCTCCCATAGCCACACTGAAATGCTCCCACTGTAATGGTTTCATAGCAGCCTGGTTTCTGCCTCACCCGTCCTTCATCCTTTGAGGGCATGTAGTTTGTGGGCCTCACCATGGGAGATGATGTTGTGTCCAGGGCAGAGTAAATGGAAATGAAATAATTCAGAAGAAAAAGCTGAAGGCATTTTAGGCAATTAAATTTGTTAAGATTTTTTTCTTTGTTGTATTTATATAGCCATTCTGACAAACTGTGTCAGTTTTCCCGACTCTCTGCTGGAGAAGGAACCCTTCTGCAGTGTCTCTAACCAATGAAATGGGACTTGCCTGGTGAGGAGATCTAGGAGTCCTGGCTCCAGCGGAAATGCCCAGGATCTAGGACGACTACTCTATGACAATGATCCTCTATACTTTGAAAGAACGAGTTGAAGATGGGGCCTTAGGACTTCTGTACCTTCTGTCTGATAGTGGAAGCACTCTGTGGGGGCCTTTCTAAGCTGTACTGATCTAGATGTTCTCTGCAGTGAAACCGGGGGCAGAGCTGGTGGAGGCTGTTGCAATGGTTGGCACTTCGGCTGAGGGCAGGAAACCCCAGGGATTTCCAGGGTGTTGCAGAACAGGTATGACGTGGCAGCATGAAGAATGAAGTAGGATGGATAAAGGGAGAGAAACGGGAGAACAAGAAGAAGTTAGGAGCAGGGCAGAAACTGGAGATGGGAGGATGGGAGTAGTGGCGGTTGTCAGTGAGGATGAGACAGTGAGGACAACAAAAGAGGAAGACTATGGGGGCATAAGAAAGAGCAATAGGTACAGAAGCTGTCTGTGTGAGATGGGACCCCAGGGGACCAGAACTTCAGATGACCTTCTCATCTACCTTTCAATCAGCTCCAAAAGGTTCTTTGGCCCTAAATATTTCAGTCCTACTAAAGAACCTATTCCCTGTGGGGTCATGCAATGACACACAATGAAAAGTTTGTGTTTCCAAAGGCTAAGATCTGGGAAATTATTTAAAAAGCAAATTTTCAAAAATCCACATATAAAGAGTTGTCAAACACTCAAAATAAGAATTACCAGAATTAAGACTGCCTTTATTATTAAGAGTATAATAATACACTCTTTAATTCCATTATTTTGTAAGCTTTCTCAGCATGAGAAACCTTAACCTCATTTCACTGTGCATAGGGGCTAGTCTGAGGATGAGTCCATGTTATGTGCTTCAGGGTATTACTACCTCAGTAAGTCTATCTCATGAATTGCTGAAACCTGAGAAAGCATGTAGTCGGTGAGAAAAGGAATTGCAGGAAGGGACAAAGAGTACCCTGATGAGTAAGGCAATGAAACACTGTCCTAACAAACTGCTTCTTATCCCAAATTCTGCCATGGAGTTCCTGTGTGATGCTGAGAAGTCACAAGCCACCATTTTCACAAAAGGCCACTATTTTTATCTTTGTCATTTTTCAAATATCGTGTTTGTGCTTCACTGTTGTACCAAGCTCTGACCTCTGCATCTTAGAGCCCTTGGAAGCTCTACTGTGAAAATGAAGTGCCTTGAGAAGTTAAGATACAACAAAATTAGGTCCTTGGTCCTTCAAACCAGCCACCCACATTGACTTGTCACTGTCAATTTGGGCTTTAATGTCAGTGCCTATGTCTGCATTATGGAATTTCAAAGTGCTTTTATACTGGAGAACACTTTGCAGAGGGGGATGAGGAAGGGGTGTGCATCAATCCCTTTTCCTAGCCTTGTTTTATTCAAAATAAACCCATAAATCTGGCCCAAAAGAGAACTTCAGTAAGCAGAGTCATTGCCACATTCTCTTACCTGGACAGTCAGGCTGTACCCATGGGATGCATTTTCCGTGCCTCTCGCTTGCCCACCTGGGACACAGGAAGGATAATGTTACCCCTCAGGGAAGGAGCAGCACAGGTCCTAATGTTTCTGAAGAGCTCAGAACTAGGTCTAAAAGGGACTTAAATCAGATGCTTCTCCCACTATCATGATGCAAAGACCTCCAGGCTGAGTCTGCAGGCTTTGGCTTCTGTGGCTACACTACTGTTAATTCATGGGTTTTGGCTTCCCCGCACCACTGCATTGCACCAGCACAACCAGACTACTTTCAAACCTGAGCTGCTGAGTCTATGTAAAGCTGTTCTGCATTGTGTGGATGTACTAGTTCAGGCCAATATTGGCTAGCCTCAGGGATCTTTGCACTGAGATCCACTGCAGTATAAAACGTGACTTTGGACACCTCCAGGAAATGTCATGGGCTCCATTCTGCCCAAAGTTAAAATTGTGACAACTCCTGGAGGTGATAAAACCATGGAGGTGACTAATCTCCATAAGCACCTTCCTAATTGTGGCATTCCCAGGAGCAAACATAAGCGCTTCTGCATCGCCAGAACTGCACGGTTCTGACAGATCTGAGCAGATTCAGCCACAAGTCCCAACCCCAGTTTCCATGGGATACCAACAGACATTCCCAGAGCACAGCTGACTAGACATCTCTACAAAATGCAGTTGTGGGCACCATTTTCTTTCCATTTTCAGCAGGAAGAGGTCGAGATGCTGCCACCTTTCTTACAATAGCCAGTTATTGGAGCTATGCACCTTCAGTCAGTGAAAGCCAGGGTGAATACAGATGGAATCCCCACAGGGCATTTTACAGAGGGAGATGTTCAGGATTTCAGCCAGTCCCGCATGTCTTGACAGATATATTCAGCATATAGTTGGGACTGTCTCTGTACCTTATACAGAAACTGTTTTGTATTAAAATGTAAAATATGAGATGCCAGAAATGAAAATCCTCATTCTAGTCCAATGCTTAACCATTAGTCATGCTCCTTCCTAAGACCTGATTTTCTGCACACAGGTTCAGGTTCAAAACAAACAAGAGGAGAGGAGCTGACATCTGGAATGTCTTGCTAAAGTTTATGTGGGTTCAAGAGAAGATGGAACAATTGTATAGAAGACAAATCCATCGGAAGTTAATAAACATAAGAGAAATCGCATCCAACTCAGGAATTCTCTAAGTGAACAATGATTGGAGGCTGGAAGAGGGCTCAGAAGTACTATACATCTTTTCCTCTCTTGTTATGTTTTTTGCAGCATCTGCTTTTTGCCCCTGTCAGAGAGCAAGGGACTAAGGCACAGGATATGCAGCAGGCAGGGTGAACACAGAGAAATATTCAGCAGCAACCCATTCTATGAAGATCGACCATCTCATACACTGAATGAGGCATGGCCACATGAGAAAAAAATCTGAGAGTTTTATTTGTGACTGGAGTTATAGGATTGTGGTTCTAATTGTGATTTAAAGATAGCAACCTAAGGCAAGTTGTGCGGTGGGAGAGGATAACTTTGATTAGGTCAGGCTAATACCTTTGAAAATAACTGACTTGTCTTTGCATACACAGTCCCTTCTGTAGGTGTGAAACAGAAGCAGGACCTTCCAAAGCACCAGCAGATCCTGTATGATGAAGGCTGTTTTGTAATGCAGTCACAGAAGATACTGAATAAGGTTTGCATAGACAAGCACAGTGAGGTTTTCCCTAGCTTTTGACAGCTTCTCTTTGGCATTCTTTCAATGTAGCTTTGTCATATAATATTGATAGGAAAGCTGTGGAATTCTTCCTTAGTACCTGGAGTAAAACCCAATATTTCATCTCCTCACCAGTGAAACTGCATCATGCTTTGTCTGCATTACCCACATTGCAACCTTGCGATCCTTTTAATTTGCATCCATAGCCCCAAAAGCACTACACACTCTGGACTCACTCCTGTTGATCCTCTTCACAGAAATAAAAGTGACAGCTTCTGTGAAAGGGGAAGTATTGCAGCGAGCGACATATGAGCATTGAGCAGAACAATGCAATGAGTAAGCAGCTGAACCTTGAAGGGAATCTCCATTGAAGTAAAGCACAATAGGAGAGGCTAATTCAATTAGCAACTGATGCTTGTTGCTTGAACAAACTTCTCTGAATTTTGAAAAAAAAAGCAGGAAATACACAGCCAATGAACATGTTGGCAAAAATAGACAGACACATGTTAATATCTTGAGTTTTTTCAGTTTTCCTTAGATCTTAGTAGGCTTCCCAGCTTACTGGTGGGTTTTTTTTCTGCTTCCCTCTCATCTTCTGTATTTTCTTCCACAGATGAAAATGATCTAACATGGCTAAGCCTCTGAAAGTGTTTTCACACCGTCCTACTATGCTATGTATTTTGAGACCCCTTCTGTACAATCTTGCTTCCAGAACAGCTGCCCTCAAAGCCTTGAGTTACCCACAGACTTATCCATGCTATTTCATTGCTATTGCTGTTTAATTTCATTCCAAAGAAAGATGCAAGCATTCATTAAGCAGAGGTGTGCCAGGCCACTAGCTGGAACATGCTATTAACCAGACTAGGGAAAAGCAGAACTTAAATCACACAAATACATCTAGTGCCAAGAGCCCTCCTACCCAGACCAAAGCAGCCTGAACACTGACAGCACTGATTTAAATGTATTACAACAGCAAGCCCATTTTTTCCTACCAAAACTTTATTATAAGGCAGTGAGTCAATCCTTATGGTCACTTTGGGTAGCAGTGAGAAGTAAATGAGTCAACCATCAGATCACTAGGTGTGACCATTTTCACTATTAGTATAAAAATCCTGCCAAGATAAGCCAGAATACTTTAAATCTAGTTAATGTAATTTGATCTGATTTTTGAAAAGGTTATTAAGACAACAAACGAGCAAAAAATAACAAGCAAAATTTATTCTTATTTCTATGTAAGTACATGATTTCATCCTTTTAAGAACATCTATTGCTGTAGCACAAAACCAGTTTCCTTCAGCTTAGCAATAAAACCAATTTTACTTAGCTCATGTCAAAGTTTATCGTGTGACTTTAAAGCATCTGTTAACTTTAACAGCATAAATGAAATCATCACTGAATATGGCCTCACAAGGCAAATTTTTTTTTTAATGTTTAAACCATTCTTGTCTATACCCCCTTGTCATTAACTGGTAAATCAGTAATTTATTTCCTATTAGAATTTATATAGTTTGCAGCAATTAAGAAGAAAAGCGTAATTGCTGACAAACCCAGGGCACTATTTAAATCACTTCCTTGTTGACAACATATTTCTCCTTCCTAAAACTGAATGTCACTGAAATCTGATTTGTACAGAACCCTTGTGGACTCATCATTCAAATGTACTGCACCTGTCACCTGTGTGCTAGCATTCTGCTAAGGATCAATTTACATAACCTCATTTAATGGTTCATAAATCATACCCATTAAGCCCAGCTAACAGGAACCAAGGGTTCTAATTTATGCTGCCTTTCATAGCAGAAAATTGGGAGGCTGGAGCCTGTGGATAAAGAACCCAGGTCTTGCCTTTGATTGTTGATTGTGATGGTAAATGTATGGATGATGAGAACAGATTTTCACTTTATTGATTTCCTGCCAAAGCACAGCATGCTTTATTGTGAAAGGGGGCCTTTTGGCAGCAGTGCTAAAAGTGGCAGTTGTTTAGGAGCCCTTTGCCAAGATGACATCTAAGACAATACCGAGTGGTAAATACTAAAATAATATCAAGCTGAAATGTTAATTTTTAAAAAGAAACCTCCCCAAAGGTTCATAAAATCAATGATGTTTTTCTACCCCAGAGCACCTCACTAATAAATATGAAGCCAGGTGATTACTGTGGGGTATTAATTTTTTTTTAAATCTATTTTTCTTAAATTCTTTATTCTATTATAAATTATTCATGGTATTTCAGTCAAAGTAATGCAGATGTTTGAAACCCGCTGTAGAGTGACAGTTCAGTCAGAGTTGTGTGCTGGGCCTGTCTTGAGCTTTGTACTCTGATCCTCTCTTTGATTAAATACCTGGAAATAGCTTTTTCTGTCATTTGATTTTCCATTTTTAAGTTCCATTATTTAGTAGGTGGCTGCGTGCCGTAGTGAGTGTATTGCCAAATGGAATATGCATATGCATAGGCATACAGCAGTCTTCCCACATGAGTTTAGGCAGGGTCTCAAAATACCAAAAATAGTCTTGGTATTACTTTCTAGAATGAAACAAACTGTGTTGGTTTGTTCCCCTTGCCTCGCTCAAAATTGCACCCCTTCATTTCAGCTTGCTCTATAGTTTTCCACTTAAAAGTAAGAAATCCTACTTTTATTTATCTTCACTTAGGACAGACTGATTCTCAACAACTGGGAATTTAATCACTAATCCTGCAGATGGACAAATAACTTTGCAGGACTGAGATGACAGTTTGTGTCTTCTGCCAGCCCTGACACTAATTTGATAAAGACAAACAACGTGCTAGGTTTTTTCTTCTTTTCTAACTACACTTTAGGAATTAAGAGCTTTATCTTGGAAGACGCTGGCCATGCTCTGGGAAAATACTGAAGTTACTGAATAGTCTTGATGTAAAAAAACTTGCTCAGAAAGAAGACACAACCCAGTGGTTGGGGCATTAGCTGAGCTGGGAAACTTCCTGTTGAGGGCCACCATAGATTTCCTTTGTGACTTTGGGAAATTCACTAGAACTCTATTCACAAAATGCACTTGTTTTGTTCAGTAAATTCCTAGTACAAAATACATAAATAGTCAACAGAGGAGGCATTAAAACCCTACGACTTGCCTCCCTCCCCCATTCGTGTTGCCCTGTCAACTGAGCTGAAGAATTGCATCCTGTCTTTTTACGTGCTGATTTCATCTGGTGAGCGCCCATCACAGCTCTGCAGGATGGAGAGAGATCTCCAAGCCCAGAACAAGCTACGGTATTCTGGTACTTTGAGATGGACTTTGTAAGTCTTCAGCTAGGAAAGAACATGAATAAAAATCTCCCATAGTGTATCAAAATCCTCTACCTACTCCTCTATGTTATGAAAGGCACTGTATTCTTTCCTGCCTGTGTTTGTGCAGACCTTACACCTTACACCTTAGACCTTACTTACACCATAAGTGTACTCTATGAGATCTATATGAACAAGATCCAGGCATGACAGACAGGGGAACACTGTCGATCCTGATAAGTCTTAGCTCTAACAGAGTAGTTTACCTCCATCAGGATGGATATACTGGGCATCGCAGCACTTACAAATCCAGAAAAACAGAAAATTAGGTGGATTTTAGGCACCTTCATGGACAAACATGGATTTTGAGGATTTTAACGTTGGGCTTTGAGGAAGTCATAGTTGTCCCTTTGTAGAGTTAGATCTTCAAGCTCCAAGAGTAAGTTTTGGTGAATATTGCTGGGGCAGTTTTACACATCACCACCGTGAGCTTCCTCCCTCACCACTCTCCTGCAGGTAACTACCTAACCCTGTAGCAGAAATGGCAAAAAGAATATGTGGCTGTACCTCAGCCATTCTAGTTCACAGCTTTGTGTATTAACTTTAGGGCTGTTGAAGTTTGCACTGTGACTGGAATATGAAGTGCAGCAGCTGGGGAATGAGCACACATTTGATTGAAACCTATCTCTTGCTGCAATGGTGGCAGCAACCTCTGGCAAAGGAGAAGGGAGAACAGATGGGACAAGCAATGTCTTAAACTGCCATAGTTGCTTACTGTTGTGTACAGAAGTGGATCGCTCAGCCTCTGTCTCACTTTCCATTTGCAAAATGGGGAGATAGTGCTATAAGAACTAGACACATTTAAAAGGACAGGAGAAATTAAGTCCACATTAGTATCTTAGATTCCTTCTCTCAATAGCAGCATATATTTAAGTGTTTTGCAGTATTGAAGCCTGAATGTTAATTGATTTGTAGATTGGAGTCCTACATTGGTTTCTTTGTCTCATGAACTCTAATATCATTTTTTAGAGATGGAAACTATTGAGTCTCCTCCAGTTATTCTAATGCACCTGAGTCCTGGGCTCAAACATCCCTACTGTTCAAGTCCTTGGCCTTTGCTTAAACAGAAACCAACAATCCTACTGAAGAGAAGGAAGGCTTTGTAATCCCAGCCTACATGCTAGTAGGTTCATGTCACTGTACTCGTTTTCATTTGTGACATAAATAATATTTGAGGTCAAGATTCCAGAGGTGAAGGGGTTTAAACTTGAGCTTAGCTCTACTAGAAAAAAATACTTGGCTGATGGAATTCTGCTATTCAATTTCAAGGTCCTAATAATCAAAACAAAACAAGCACAAAACCACAGCCCATAAAATATCATTCTGGTTGTTATTTATATGAGCGTTATTTACTTTTCAGATGCAGGAGTGAGCTGAAGCTTAGAGAAGGAAGCATCTCTGCAGGTGCTGGGGGACGTCACTGGCAAATCTTACTGATCTGTTTTAAGGTGTAACCAAACACAGATGTTCCCATGCCTTCCTGACAAAGGTTACTGCTGCTGTAATAATGAAGCAGAAAAGATCACGTGCCTACATCTTAAGTTCACTGTCTGTAATGCTATCTTTGTCCTCCTTTTCCTGTGGAGGTGATAAGCCCAAACAGAGCAATGGAGATGATACCTCAGGAGGTGAGATTGTCCCAGACATGGTGTTTGGAACCCACAGTTACTGTGATCACTTTATTTATTTAAATGAAATCACAGTTGTTTTAATAAGGACTAAAGCAGATCAAGACCAATTCTAATCTCTGCAGAACATTTCCTCTCAGATGCTACTCCTTCAAAGCTTATGCGCACGGTTAGCTTAATGCATTGCAGGTAGCCCACTGACATGACTAGACCAGATCCACAACTTACATAAACTCTGTTCAAATCAACAGGACTCCCATGACTTGCAGTGGATTATGATCTCCATGAGTGGAGCTAAGCTGATGAGAGAGACTGTAGCCTCCATTTAAGTCAATCATGTTTCTGCTTTTGACTTCAAGGCAGGCAAGACTTCACACTACAGCATTCCCATGTAATGTCAGTGGCATTAATGGGTATACACCATGGTGCATAAGACTACCGAAGAGCACAGCAAATATATGGTCTGAATGCCCAAGGTGCACTGTACTGCTGGACCTGCCCATGTATGTATAGACCTGTTTCAGTCAGTTCATATCAACACCATTCAACCTTTACTAAGAGAAAGTTAATTTATGGAGCCATTGAACTGTCTCATTCTGAGTTACCATATCTCTTACTTCTTCCTTTCCTTGTCCTGAATGCAGGCCTGAGTTTTAAAACTGCTCCACATTGACCAAAGGCCGGTGCTGCTATGTGGGAGTATAATAAAGAAAAACAGGAATGTGGGGGAGGGAAGACAGAGAGCAAGGTGGGAGTGCAGGCAGATATCCAAGATAATTAGGGCTCTGACAGAGTTGTTGGTGACACATTAAAATTAGACAGCTAGCACTCCTCTAGTGGGTCTTGCCACTCTCCAAAGCACAGCTGTCCAATATGCTCATAAATCAGCCTGTGAAAAGTTCACATCCTCAGACTGACATGTTATAGGTAACAGAAATTATTAATAGTTTGATCTAATGCCTTTAGTTTTACCCATTGAGTTGTGGTGGGTGCTCCTGGTGGCATTTGCCAACATAGTCAGTCAGAAATTAATCTTTATCAGCAGAAACCAGGTATAACTTCATTGAAATTGATATATTATCCAAATACAAAACTGGTGTAAATGGAATAAGGCAATTCTGCAAATAGAAGGCACTATGTGTTTAAAATAACATGAAAAATCCAGTATTTGACATATTTTTTGTTTTTATACGGAGGTTAAATAAAACAGACTATGGAATATTTTTTGAGTCAAGCTGGGAGCAGAAGTATAATGTCTGGTCCAGATCTAACATGAGCTTACTCTGATTAAACTTTACAGGATACAAATGTGATCATACTCAAATGCTCTGTCTCTTAAAGGTAAAGATCATTGTACTTGCAAAACTATGGCCCAGTATGCCCTTTCAGCCATGATCTTGTTGATACAGTTCTTCGTTCCTTATTGAGATATGTCCCAAGGTTATCACAAGAAGTCTCAACTTAAATGCAAAATTCCAGGAAAATCCCAGACACAAATACTAAAAGACATCCTGTGTGTGCTCTAGTCTTGCAAGTTTTCCACTCCACAGGACAACTCCGCGTGGCATACTGAAAATGGGTTAAATAATTTCTGTAATGTTTAGTTCTTTTTAAACATCAGAATGAAAATAATCCTAAAATATGCTAATATTGATTCAACTGCATTGCTTAACAGGGAAAGAAATGGACTTTTTGAGGTCATGGAAGCCCAAATAATATGGCTTTTTTTTAGCTTTTTTTCTAAAGGTGAAAAAGGTTTGTGTAATTGCTCTGCCTATCCTCCTGCTGCTCCCCACTCCCCTTAGTAATTCCTCAATATGTAGTCTAATTTAAATGAAATTATACAGAAAGGTTGGAATTCTTAAAAGAGATATTTCAGATTCAAGCTGAGTAGGAGATACATGAAAGTAGGCAGCTGGGCAGGAGTGTAAAATTAAAGTGTTCTTGTTGCCAGTAAGATTGTGGTACAATATGAGCCATCAAGCCACAAGACATCAAGGCTAACACAGGAGAGAGGCCATAGAACCAGGTTTCCTAATCCTGATATTCACAGAACTATTTCTTTCTCTGAGGCTTTTACATTCAAATCTAATAATATATCTACAAAGTACAGAAATCTGATGACTTTGTTTTAAAATAAATCCATGGGGCTTTTTCTTAGTATCTTACCTCTCCTTTTGGGAGCTTTTCTGGCCTCCCAATTATAGTGCCTAAATGAATAAATATCTGAATGCAGCTATTTGTGTGATTACTGAAACCACACTGATGGAGTTTGTATGCAAACTCCATTCCAATAAAAGCAGGTTACTCCTTTTGTATGAGATAGAAAGATGTAGGTTAGATTTATTTCAGTAGTGGGTAAGTCCCTTTAGAAATATAACTTTGAACAATTCTGAGGCACCTGGAAGCAGAAAAGGTATATTCATTTTCATAATAAATACAGGCTGGGTGCAATAAGCTCTAGTGTTAGCTGCATTTCAAAATAGCTTCACTTACTAAACATATGTGTGCATCTGCAAACATAAATCCTATCGAGTGTAGTTAGATATTCTTTACTGATCGATCTGTTCAGTTGCTACTGCAACTGATGGGTCTTCCACATGATAAATTGTGAAGCGAAATTAAATGTCTAGCCCTGTGAGACTATCTGTAGTTCTTGTTGTCTTCAATATCTTTTAGAAATAGTCTTTAAGGACAGTTTTAAGAATTTGGTTAAAAGTCTACCATGGACCCCTGCTCCCTTCTTCCCTAAATAGAAGAAAAAGAAAGAAAAAGAGAAGAAGGTAAATTTGTCTCAACAATAACAGTAGCTTTATCATGCCCAAGGTACCTTTAGACTGATTTGAAACACTTTTGATGTGACCTACAAGATCAATATTGACCACAGTGCACGTTAATGATGGAACTTCCTCTTTATATGATCTTGTCTTAGCAAATCAAATTCTTAACATTCTTTCACTGTATTTTTCTTTAATTCAATTTGGCTTGTATAATATGGGGGCGGGGATTGGATTTTTCATTGTTGGCAGTTTTTTACAATTTAAAGGATTTTAATTCAGCTAATTTAGTTGCCAAAGTGCAGAAAAAGCTCAGACTGTCATGGGCCATATCCATTCATGGTGGAACTGCAGGAGACAACAGAATTACACCAGCGATGAATTTTGCTCATTGTGTTTCTTCCACTTAAATTTAATCAACCCTTTGTGAACCTCTTTCATTTCAATGGCATTATATGAAACAACTCAATGTGATACAATTCTGTTGTTGAAATTGCATTGATTCCTCTGGAGATGTAGATATCAACACAAGTCTATAAGATCTCGTCTCCTTTAAGGTTACTAAAATAATTGCATTTTTATTTAATGCTTTTAGGTAATAAAATATCTAAATGAATTTGTATGTTAAACATGGAGTTAAATTGCATCAGTTCAGTGTTATATTATTGCTCTCTGTTTGCACCAGTATCACTGAGAACTGAATCAAAGCTTTTCTTTTCCAACTATGAATGATTGTACTTCTGAAATCAAATGTACTTATCTAGATTCCAGACCATTATTATATAAAATTCTGACAATTTATTTTGATATGTTTGATGAATTAGGGATATTTACTTATTTGGATATAATTTTAAAGTAAATTGGGAATACTAAAAAAATAATACACTTCCATCTAGGGACAAAATGTTATGCTTTTAAAGACATAAAAAAAATCATATTAAAAGTTTGGTTGGTAATAGATGCTTAGCAGTAACATATAAAAGGGATCATATAATTATTATCCCCTGCTGTCGGAAAGAACTCCTTTTGTCACTGCCGGCTTCTGAGGCAGAAAAAATTATTCTGCAGTTCTTCCAACGGATGATGTCAAAGCACTGTGCAAACATTAGTCCTGAAATTAACAATTAGAGCAATTTGCTCGATATAAATCCAAATTTATTTCTCATTCTTCCCCTTTTCTTTCAAGCAAAGGCATGCCAACAGACTGCTTATATCGTTCTTGTGTTACTACAACCATCTGTTTAAAAGGTGCCCTCCGCGCCAGGTCAGTGGTTAAATATGTCTTTAAAATGGAGACACTAGTCAAGTTACTTCTGCTTGTTCTGAGTTCCTTTTTTTTTTCTTCCTGACCTCATTTCTGTGCTTGAGCGATTATCAAAAAGTTTGTGTTGGAGAAGATGTGGTTTCCTCTAGAGCAGATCCCTAAGGGTACATCATCTTTGTGACCTAACTCCAGGGAAGGCTTATAGTTGAGGATCCTGAGCTAAGGGAGGCTTTTTCTCTGGCCCACCAACTGGATTCAACAGGTGAGACAGGAAAGTGCCTCTTCTTCACATTCCGCTCCTTGGGAGTTTAGGAAGGTACCCATCAGCTGGTTGACCCCTGAAAATACTTTCCTCGATATCTGACTCTCTCCTGAACATGTAAAGCTATGAAGTCCCCTCAGGGCTGAAAGTTTAGCAAGGAGTAGGTTGCACCTTGGAATGAGATCTCCGAGAACCTGGAAGGGCCTGGGCTTTGGTCGCTGCTTGTTAAAACAAGGGTCCAAATACTGCAACACACATATATATATTCATAATTTTCAGTATATGAATAGCCCCATTGATTTCAGTGGAACTATTCAAATTTAAAAGGAAAGTATTCATAATCGTTTGCACATTCAGCAACCTGAAAGTGATCCACATGCCTTTTTCCCAGTAAACTTGAACTCCCCCTTAAACTGGACTATTAGACTCACAAGTCATCTTGTCAATATTAAGGCAGGATCTAAAACTGTGAAAGATTAACAGAAAGTGCTCGCTTTCAAGCTTTTTTTTTTCCTATTAAAGGAATTAAAATTTGAATTTACATCTTTTAAATTGCTTTGGGGGTTGGCTTTCTGTGTGTCTGTGTGTAAAATTGGCCAGTGCTAGCAATCTTTGTAAAATATTCACATGCAATGTTCACTCTATTTTCTTCTTCCCAGATACACTTTTAAAAACTTACCTACATTATGATAATAATAAAATAAATATTATGTTCCTAAAATAACTCTTCAACTGCAGAACAGATAGCAAACCTGTTCTTCTTGCAGTGAGCAACAGTGTACTTTCCAGCAACTGCCAAACACTATGAAAATGGTTTCATTTATTTCCAGAATTTGCCAAAAACAGATGATGACTGAAACTGGTAATGACTATTTTCTATTCTCTATCCCTAAGTAATTGACCATTAATTATAATATCAATAGGCTGTGGATAAGTAAAGCAGACACATGTTAGGGCTACATTTCATTTGTAACTGTTTTGTATATATCATAAATCTCTAATATTGGGCTATTGTCACACATGATGAATTATTGTAAGCATGTCAGCACATAGTGGAAGTCAAGTACATTCAAATACTACTCAGTCAGAATTGAATTTGGCATGATAGTCTCATAAAAGGGGACTCAATTGAGAGTTTCCACTTGCCTGCTCTAAACTTGTCACTTGTAGGTGCTAAAGAGCTTGTTGTGTTGGTTTAATTAGTCAACAAATCGGTCCTTACTTGATTGCGTGGTCGTATCACATATGTTAACACTTCACTGTTTGATGGAGATATTAACAAGTGACAAGAGTCTCTTGGTCTATGGACTTTAAAGAAGAGAAGCTCTTCTATATTATTTCATTTGGTCCTGCCAATATTTATTAGATCATGCAGGCTGCAGGCTGCCAGCAGGAGAAAGACAACACAAACATTTTTCAGGGTTATGCTCATCTGTATCCCAAAGAAGGGTCACTAAACAATCGATGGTAGAAGAATATAAGTAAGATGAGTGTTTTCTACCACAGCTTAGAAATTCATTATTTGATACAGTTTGCTGCAGACCTCCTTGGAGCTTTTTTCACTTAAAGATAATTTATGACAAGAACAGAGAGGTTCTTGAAAATGCTATAGCAACTGGAGCTGAATGATGCCACTCTGGCACTAGATGCATAGTCACCAGAGGCCAGTAAAAAGGAAGTTTGCATTTGTATGAAGAACTGTATTAGTTAAGCATTCATCAGTGTTGTATAAAATATTCATATTACTTGTTGGTGGAAGATTAAACAAAAAAACTTCAATAATTAAAATGGCTTATTCCCAGGAGTGGGGGGTAGGGAAAAAGTGGGTCCTCTGCAAGTTTGCAAAAGGGCTTGTCTATTCACTTTTTGTATAGCAGCAAACAAAAGAGGAGTGCATACTTTATAGGCTCCACTTGTTTGACCACCATTCTGTTATAGCTTTTATCTCTGCTTTACCAGTAATCAAGTCTCTGAAGCATGTGCTGTAGTAAAGGGAAATATATCACATACAGAAAATCTCCTTCATAATTTTTGGCGAGTCTCTTGCTAGAAAAAGCCATTTAAAGCATTTTGATAGGTGCCATAAGTGCCATCAATCAGTCATAAATTTTGACTGACTGGTCTTGGCAATATGTGAAGAATTAGAATGAGAGAGGATCTCTTTAAGTTTACTATTATAATAGTGTTATAGCTGATTTTATTTCTTTTTCTTGGAAAGCTAGTGGACAATTTGAATAATTCCCTTAAGAGGAAAACAAATAATGATTCATATACATAAAACCTCATTGCTTCCATCTTCATCCTAATGTTACAGCCTCCCTACTTCTTAATTTTCACTATAATGGACAAGTTGAACTTTTCCTTCCTTTTAACGCATAGGGTGATCCTCAAAATTCAGGGTCTGCTACAAGACAGCTGTCTTAAATCACCCTGAATTTTTCACAGTGATTTTAGCTTTTTCATGTAATGTTACTGGTACAGGAAAATTCACAAAACCAAGTTAAAACATTTGTAATAAGCTTTCTCATTAATAACCAATGATAGAACAACATTTTTAAAAACAGTGGCAGAGAAGTTGCTTGCCTGAATTTCTCTATGCACCATTTTGCAAAAATGTTAGGTGCATTCAAAAGCTTGAACATATATATAAAAAAAGAATTTTGTAAAAAATGGAATAATTTGTTAATAACAAACATGCATAGATTTTGGAAATGCAAATGCACAATCTTAGGAATAGAAAGTTGTAATATTTTCAGCTGCATTGAGTTCCCTCATTAGTACAGATTATTTATTCATACACCTATGTGTAGACACACATTTTTGTGAAAACAGTAAAATTATTTACTAATAAGCATATAAAATGTAATGGCTGTTCTAAACTGATTTTTATTTATGTGAGTAGACTCTTGCCAAGTATTTTTATCTGTGGTTCTCAGATGTAATCTCTATTAGTTTGAATTGTTTTAATTAGTTTGAAAGTATTGTTCACTTCTTATTCAAGTATCTGGAGTTAATTGCCTTATATTGTTACAATTTTTACTGCAATAACAATGAAGATGCCAAGTAGGAATTTAGGGCCCAGATATTCTGGAAACATCACAAACACAGAACAAAACATGATCTTGCTTTTGTCTTGGCAATATTTACCTTTTTTATAGTGTAGTATTTTTTATGGTGTATGGTCATATTGTGTATGCTTGGAATATAGATTATAAATTTCCAGAGCTTTCAAATTATTCCTGACCTGGGCAAGAGACCACATCTTTGAGAGACGTTCAAATAAAAGTCTTTGCCCAGATGCCCAAAGTCTCTTAGAGAGTTTGCGGTTGTGCCAATCCTTCAAATTGTTGGGGAGCTTCTGTGAATTACTAAGTACCCTTAATTTATATTGATTGCAGTGAACAGGGGAAAATGAAAAATAAATAAAACTGGAGACTTCAAAATGCATTTGAAGCCTTTCCAAGTGAGAGTTTGCAATGTCCTAAATCGGTGACTACTCTGGATTTTTTATGAGTTAATTTACCTTGATGTTTCTGGAAGTACCTCTCTCCCTGTGTACTAGTTCAAAATTTTCTTCATTGCTTGTTAATTCAAAATACATATTTTTTTAATTCTAAAATGCCATTTTACTCTAATCACTGATCAATACCTTCTCTTTCTCTTTTCGTGTCTTTTTTTTTAATCAGATCTGCTTAATTGATTGCTTTTGCTACAGGATATTATTTTGGTTGTGTGACAGCACTACTCAAATTCCACCTCCCCTACACAGAGCTGAATGACCTTCCTAGTGCCACCATCATGACTGACAGCTGTCTTTCCCAAAGCTGAAACCAGAGGCTATTGAGGTAAGTCTGGTAGGTCAGTCCAGAGAATCAATGCCCACCCTGCAGGTACTGAGAGGCTGCTGTTAGATCCCTCTGAAGCTGCATCTTTTCCAGGTTGAACAAGCCCCAGTCCCACAGTCTCTCCTTACAGGCCAAATGCTCCAGCCCCTGACCATCTGAGTGGTACTTTGCTGGACTCCCTCCAGCTGATCATTACTTTTCTTGTACTGGTGTGCCCAAAACTTGACAAAGTATCTAGATGTGGTGTCCCGGGGCTGAGTAGGGGGGGATAATCATTCTCCTCAGTCTACTGGCTGTGGTCCTGTGACTATTGCCCTGGATGCTCTTGTGTAGGGGCACACTGCAAGCTCACATTCAGCTCACTGCCCCCTAAGACCACGAGCTCCCCTGGGGAGCAGAGCTGCTCCCCAGCCTGGCAGCCCCCCAGCCTGTACTGCTGCAAGGAGCTCTTCCTTCCCAGCGGCAGGACTTCACATTTGTCCATGTTTAATTTCATAACGTTCCCGTTGTCCTGTTCCTCCAGCCCATCTTGGGTCCCTTCGGGTGGCAGCCCTGCCCTCAAGTGCATCAACTGGTCCCACCAGTTTGGTGTCACCTCACACCTGATGAGAGTGCACTCTGTCATCTGCTTCAGATCATTGATAAAGGTAGTTAACAGGACAGGTCCCATGATAGATCCCTGTAGTGCTCCATTTGTTGCCAGCCTCCAGGTAGAGCATGACTTATTAATCACTACCTTCTGAGCCTGATCATCCAACCAGTTATTTACTCATCCATTTGTCCAACAGTCTACACCATAACATTCCACCTTGGATACAAGAATATTTTGGAGACTGTACAAAGACTTGCTAAAGGCAAGGTAAATGACATCCACTGCACCCCCCTCATCCACAGATCTAGTCATTTCATCAGAGAAAGCATTCGGGAAAAGCATGATTTTATCTGCTGACTTTCCAGTCACCACCTTTTTCATACACCCATAAATGCATTCAAGGAGGACTCATTCTGTGATTGTCCTGGAGACCGAAATACAGCCTGTACTTTCCCAGATTGCGCCTGTGGCCTGTTTTGAAGATGGGTGCAACATTTGCCCTTCTCTAGTCATCGTGGACCTCCTCCTGATCTCCATGACCTTTCAAAGATGACAGAGAGTGTCACTATGATACTGGCTATAACATAGATTCCAACAGAGGTAAGAGGAATCATGCCCTAAAAGCTTTGAAAAAATATGAACTTTTTGCTATTCAAGCCACAACTGCATACGAGGAAATAATAAATAGTTTCAGTGTGGGGAATTAGTTCAACAGGACAACTTGGGTGATTGTCATCACCCTGTCAATAGCCTGGAAGAAGCCCTTTCAATAGCCTGGAAACAGCCTTTTATAAAGAGTGGAATTATATGGAAAGTGTTAAAGAGAGTCTCTTTCTGAATGCTTTCTATTCTGTCCCTCTGGATTCTTCTTTACATATGTTCATTAAGACACTGAAGTAAGTTTTTTTCACTATTGAACCAGTGCCACTATGAGAGGATGAATCCCATCCCCTTTTGACTCATACATTATCAATATAACTGTTAGGTATGCATTGACTGAAACACGTGCAGCTCTATTAGGACCAGTTCTTTCTTGCATAGAGAGATGCCTCATCACAGCATACATATGTATATGCATAGTCATTCTTCAGATTAGCCACAGCCACATCTTTGTAAAATGCTTAATTACCAGAACACAAAACACAGATTACATTTCCTCCCTTAATCAACTTCAAGATACAGTCGATTCTGCCTTGGGGCTGGAAGATCAATGCAATGAAATCTTGAGATCCCTTCCAGCCCTATTACCCTTGTGATAAACAGGAAACAAAGAAATCCAATTGCCATCTATGTGTGCTTGGATTTCCTGCATTGCCAAACATGAATGAGAAAAGTGATACTTAGCTGTTGCTACTGAATTGTCTTTAACTATACAAATAAGAGTCACCCAAAGATGACAAATGCATTGTTATTTGAAAGTAGTGTCAACAATGTAGTAGTCCTCAACTACTCTTAAGTCCTTAGAGAAAATGTTTATTTTGAAAGATAAAAAGATATTCCAGTGGTATCCCCCCAGCCACTGTTCTTACAAAAAAAAAAAAAATTGTCCTAAACACAAGCAGGGATGCATTGTTTTTCAAGGGAAGCTGTAGTCTAACATAAATGTTTCAGTGTAACTGGACATTATAGATTGGAAATGCATGGATAACCTGTGAATATCATGAGTGTTATTTGCTACTAAGCTAAATATTAAATGCACAGTTTTCCCAGTGTGGGGCTCAATTATCTTACAGTCTCTGGAATTCCTTGTCTTTCTTTGGTAGCTGCAAAAGTACCCTAAATGACTGGCAGCTCAGGTGCCTCACTTTTAGGCAGCTAAAGTGCGGTGGAATTAATCCTGTCTTTAGAAGTAACATGTAGTTCATTGGTGTTCTAAACTGAGATGCTGAGCAGTAAGCTAAGGACTGAGGCACAAATACATATCCTGTTCTGATACATCTGCTAAAGGGGTGGTTACCTGTGACATGGGAACTGGAGTAGTAAACCCTGCTATAGGTATAGTCCAGAGAGCCTGAAGCAACAACTCTAAAAACACTGGAGTTATTTCAGGTTGTCTGTCACAGCCCTTAATGACACAGATGTAATTGCAGAGCAAAAAGTATTGATTTCTACTCAAGTTTGTAAAATGGGAATCATATGTTATTAAAAGAATAAAGAACAGCAATAATGATCCTTAATGCTTGTGTGTGGGTGCTTTCTACATACGGTATGTTCATCATCTATACCAATATACGTCTCTGCCCTTACATGCAAAGTACAGAGACGCCAGTGTCATCTGCTCAGCGGTTTTTGAAAGGTCTATATGTGATCCACTAGGTGTCAGGGCACTGCACGCAGAAGCATCCTCACACGATCAGATACACAGTGGGTTTCGCTGATTCACCCTTGGTTCATGTGGAGTTTCCCACCAGCCAGGTCCTGGCCGGTAAAGGAACTCGGGAGAAGTCCTGCCAACAAGCAGGACCCTCACCTGGATGTCATGGCGTGGAGATGACTTCTCAAGATGACTTCTAGTATGTGTTCAGCTTTGCAATAAATCAACACTTGCATATTATCTGAGCAAAATTAAGAAAGTGATGGAGCTACCTACAGATTACTTCAGTTCCAATTCAGATCAGTGCTAAAATCTAATAAATGTATGAAATCCAATAAATGTAAAAACATAGGGAGTTCACCTGCAAGGGATCCCACAAAACGAAAAGGCGCAATTTATTGTATGTCATGTTTAGTTATTTCGCAACAGCCACATAATGATTATATCTCAGTTACAAGGATTAAAATGTCCTTTGGCTAGTTTCACATTCTGTTGTGTTTCAAATGCTGGCAAAACAAGAAGAAACTATATCCAGTTTAGGACATGTTTCTGGTTGCCATACCTGCACAACAGAATGCTGGTACATAGTCTTAAGTCACATAGGCTCTAAGGAGACATAAGGATATGAACAACATGTCCATTGCTTAGTGGCTACTTTTGTTTTGCCAAAAAAGAATGGACGTGAACATACGCTCAAGTTTTCCATCAAAGTGAGGGCATGAACGGCTGTCCTACTTTATTGAATACGTTAAGGGCAGAAGTTAATAGGTAATTTGTAGTTAATTTCACATTCCTTATTAAGTTCAAGGTGCCTCACAGCACTTGCTCTAACAGTCAAAAGGTAGCCTTTCTAGCTAAGTGCTTCCAACTAATTTTAACCAATTGTTCAGTCACACTTAATAACATATTTCAACTATTGATGTATGTCTGGTAAAGTGTTAAAAGTAATTCTTAGTGAACTCTAAATGTTGGCAGAGCCACTGCAAGACATTATTGTGAACTTCAATTTGAGACCATTTGAGTTATAAAGTGATTTCAGATTTCTTACCTTCTTAAAAAGCTAAGCATTTGCTTGGTACTGGATAGCATATGGAAACTGTAAGGTCTATATTAAAACATGAGGAAAAAATTTTAATGACATGTTTTATTGATTTTATGGCGCTCTTCATGGCTCCTTAGTCTGTACTCCAGGGAAAAGACTAGCCTGCAGAGGGGCCAGAAGTTTCAGGAATACTTGGATTCAGTGGTCCAAAGTCTTTCAGATAGGATCTCAGTATCTGTGCCTGCTAGCCAAGTTGCAACCCTGAGCATTGCTTGGGTCTGTAACGCCAGATTAAATTCCAGTAGACAAAGCTCAGCTTCTCTGGGTTTGTGTAAGATGTGAGGAATGGTGAGTCATCTCTGAATTTACAGCAAAACATCAAATATGCATATACATGCAGATGCAGACAAGGTATATATGGTAAAATATGGAACTGTGATAATTTATTTTGCTTTTATGATTATTGCACTTACCCCTTACATTTCCATCTCCTGAGCAGCCCCTGATTGCCACAAAAAAGATACAAACTTCCAGAAAAATATTCTCCCCTCAAAATTAAAATATCATCTCACTAATCCTCTCTGCAGTGGGGAAGAGTATTACACCACCAGAAAGGATGGCAAGACCCAGGAGGATAAAAGTTCAGCAGGCCTGGCAAGACTGAATATTGAAGTTGAATATCTTTAGATAAATACTTACGGTCACTTTTACCAGCTCCAACTCCCTGTAACGGCAGCTGTTCTAAAAGTAATTAAATCAACTTGACACTAAATATAGCCCCAAAAATGTTTAAAGGCTTTCTAAAATAATTTTGAAGGGTTTTTTATCTGCTGGAAATTAGAAATTACTTCAATTAATACAAAAATATACTCCAACTGAGGCTATAAATATATACATATATATTTAGGCTATATGTGTATAGGCTATATATATATTTAGGCTACATATATATTTAGGCTATGTATATTTATATATATGCACATGTATATACACTGAAGAATTTACAAGCATTTTTACAGAAGAATGTCACATCTTTAAAGGTCGATAAACAATATAAGGGTTTCAAATCATGGCCATTAAAAATAACCCTCTAGGTAAGCATTTCCTTTTTTCCCCTGTGGTTAAAGTTTACAGGCCAAAATTGTGGTGGATTTAAGCCTGGACAGATTGCCAGTGCAGTATCTTAACCCTGGAGTACCTGACAGTGCAGTACCTTGCCCCAGTAATATTACAAAGGAGAAAGCCCCAGCTAGCTCTGGAACTTGCTTTAGGTCCTGGAAACACCCCCGATACCAACCACTAAAGGTATGTAACATTCCTATTTTCCTTTATTCACTGTAAGGGCTAGAAATATCTATGCTGCAAACATGGCAAGGCAGGCAGTCCCCTGTCCTGGAGGTGGCTTCCCGCCAGCTGACCCCATTCCAGGTACATCCCATTCATCGCAAGATTGCTGTGCACCACAACAGAGGAAGAGGGAAAAATTGGTTTCATGAGTATGAGATTTTCAGGGAGGGAAAGGAACGTATATTAAAAAATCAAATTTTTTTTTAAATCTTGTAAGGCCCATATGGCTCTGCTATTACCATATCACTGAACAGAGCAGGAAACAAAATATAAAAACATCACTTTAAACCTGCAGTTAGGGTATTAGGGGCCTGATCCAATGCCAAGGGAAGACAATAGGGAGGGTTTGTATCAAATGCTGAATGCCCTCTGAGCCCATCAAAGGGATTATGGGCGATTTGACGAATCTGTGTCATCCTGTGCCGAACCATGCTAATCTTATTGTGCCATTTCAATTGTGGTAAACATGCAGCTGATGCAAACATATATAGGACTTACTTTTTTTCCAAATCCCAAAGGATTTATTGAAGGAGATCTAAAACTTCCCCTCCTCCTTGCATATCTTAGTATCGCAACTTACTGAAACATTTAAAGAACTTCAGAATTTCTTCACACAAAGCTTACGCCAATTCACTTACTTAGTTAATAAACCCAAACTCAACCAAATCAAATAGGATACTTGATTCTTCCTTCACAGAAAATATTTTACCCATTAATGAAAAGTTGTCTTATATAAAGGAATTCAATTTTTTTTTTGATTGGCGCTAGACTCACAGACAGACAGAAATAAGCTGCCATTCTTCCATTTGATAGCCAGACGCTGCCAGTTGTTGCTAGGGCAGTCATGCTGTTAAATTAGGTCTAATGAACGAGTAATTGCTTTAGGTATAGTGAACCATTTCAAAGAAAACAAGGATTCTAATTGATTTGCAATTTGTTTGGCACATTGCATTGTCTGAGGCTATTGATTAGTCTTCTGGATTTCACACTGCATGTGTTTCCCTTTATTAAGGGAATAACAGGTTACTGATTACTTTCCTTCTGGGTTTAATGTAGCAGTTAATGTCTACTTTGTTCTTGTGTCATGTCACAGGCAAGGAAGGAATAATATGCAAGTGGGTGGCCCTTTGCTAAGAAACTCCCCTGCTGCTTTGAGCTGTGTACTCTAAGACATGCTGAAAAGCAGATCAAGAGAAAGGGTTAGAATAGCAGGACTCACAAGTTATGGCCTGAGTCAGGCTAGACCCAGGCTAGAAACTTGGCTTTCCTTCGCTATCAAAGCACAACACAGTATGAAGCGGCTGGTGGTAGATTTGTTCTTGTTTGAGTGTATGTCTCTATATAAGGAAACATACTATAGTTTTATATGCCTCGGTTTATATACAGCAGCATCTTAAGTAAGGAAGCTTACAACGTATTTATCCTTTTGCTGCAAGAGATTTACTCCATAGCATACATATTCTGAAGAGCATGCCACTGCACATTTTAAATCTATCTTGGTTTGCATAAATGTGAGTTCACTTAATTAACAGCTTTGTTCCTTTTCATAGGACAACTTGTTATAACATGGCTAATGTATATTAAAGTGTAATTAATTTCTAATTTCTTAACATTCTTAGCTAAAAATGTAACCTTTAGCACATCTTTAACAGGTGTGATGGTAAAATAAAACAGGCTTCGTTGTTCTAAAATTGATCGCGGCTCTGGAGATTATTTAGCTTTGTATTATGGGCTCCTGTGTTGGGAGCCAGTACAAATGAAATGAAATATAGGCATTTAGATTACTTATAGGGTCTAAGGAATCATGATTTTGTGTCCTTACTATGTGTCCTCCTCTCTCAGACGGATCAGCCATGTAACATTCATGTATCTGAAGATTTCTACATAAGCCTGATCCAAAGCCTGTTGAAGTCAACAGTAAACCTCTCATTGATTTTCAGAAGCTTTTGCCGGTGAGCCCATCAAATTTCTTGATTCATCTCTTGAGAACCCATACATATTTCAACAAGTAACATAAGTTTCATTGCCAGGTGAGCCACCATGCAGTGCTCTAAGTGCCCTAAAGCTCCAGGTAGCACCAGTGGCACCAAGTGAGCAATCTCAAAAATCTAGACTTTGCTCCATGTGCCAGGATTTGAAATTTCTAATGCTGTAAAGGTATTTTTCCTGAGTTTTTATAAAGATTATTATCAGTAAATTGCCTGCACGCTATGATTTTTTTTCTAAAAAGGACTATGATACATCTCTGAAATACAACATTGGTCATGTTCAGTTTAGTCCGAAGATAAATTTAAAACTTGGTAGTTCATGATCTTTCGTGATCTAGAATCTGCTGATTTCTAAGTATTTGCAGAGGGATATAGAGCAGTTGTGACTTATCTTGAATTCATCAGGTCATCCCAAATGTCTTAATTAAATCAGTTCCACATTTTCAAATCCCTGTTAGACTGAAATTAATGAAGCCCTTGGTCTTATAGGCAGAAACATGATAAGCAGCCACAAAAATATTTTGGTATCATGTTTGGCAACCATTTGGCATGCACCAGGTACAGAATATAGTGCTCTAAAATTGTCGCTGCTGTTTTGGGATGCCCTATGTAATTCATTTCTGCTACCCCATTCACAAACGATGAACCATTGTATACCAAATGTATATACCAAATACCAGATGTATACCAAGATAATTCTTATAACTTAGCAGATCATAATCTATTTCTTTCTTTATTCTATGATCTTATGACATCAGCATGCCCAAGCCATACAAAATGTGTACTTAGGTACATATTAAATTGGTAATTAAATTTATTTTATACCATATGGGTGACCTAATATAATTGTGAACTAAGAGAAACCATAAAATTTTAAGTCCCCTGTGCTTGTATTTTAACTGTTATATGTGGTGCGGGAAGTCTGTGATGGGAAGAAGATGGTGCAACCGTTCAACAGTTATGGTGGACCACAGCCTTGAGGCTAGCAATTTGAGGAACTTGCAAAGACAACGCAAGAGAGTTGAGACATTAATATCTCTTACTTCCCCCAGCCTTTGATTCAGTAAGATAAACATGAAAAGGAATATTTTCAAGCAGGAATGCTCACAAGAAAAGATATCAGTAGCTATTGAGAACTAAGATTAGAATCCAAGCATGCTCCAATTACAACCTTTAAACCAGATTAGAGATTAAACTAAATGTAAGCAGTATAGAAGCAAGTATCCTAACATGATATGACTTGAACCTTCCTAAATGGTATGCTACGGCCCAGCATTTGGACCGCTGTGTGCTATTGGAGAAACCCAAGATGGCTTTAATGGGGATGATCTGAGCTGATCTCTTTCAATAAAGTATACACATAGAGGTAGATTGCTGTGTTAACATGATGAATTTCCCCCATTTCAGGGAAATCTTCTATGTGCTATGTATGTGTATTATCGCTATGCAAGCTTAAGCTTTTCATTTCCTCTCTCTTCTTTGTTCCCACCAGGATTGAGATATGGCACTTAATTCTGAACAAAATTATGTGGAACATAACAATGAAGCAATGATCAGAAGTGATTCTACTTTTCACCTTTAGTTGTAGGGCTTGCTGTGGAACGAAGGCCATGGGGTGCATCACAACTAACAGATCCTTCACTGATGAATTCAAGAGCCAACATGCTGTTGACAGTAAGGTTATCATGTAGTTGGTGCATTCCAGTGAAATCTTTTTTTCTGCTTAGTGGGGGGACTTACAGGGGAAATTCTGTTTCCTAAATCTTCTTCTAAATCTTCTTCTCTTGGGTTCAAACAGTCAAGTTGTATGCCTAGGTCCACAAAGTTGCATACGCTGTGGGGTAGTCCAGGATTCTGGCCTCTTAGCATCCAGTAAAGAACCCGGCTGCCAAAGGCCACACCTCCCTTCTGACCATATGAAGGGCTGTGTAGAAAAGGCAGCTGCACATGCCCAGATTTCACCCTGAAATGGGGTTTCTATGCACCCAGGGAAGACACCAGGCCCAACAAAAGAAGTAACGCCAATGTCACTGTGGCGAGTGCTCCACTTTTTAGAAAAGAATTGAAAATTTGCTAGGACAGAGAGAAGGAATGTGAGATGAATGACAGCTGAGCCTAGTACTTAGGATAATTGCACAGGTTGAAGAAGTCCTGAGTTCCCTCCTCCTGAGAGTGTTTCTGTAGTTTATCCAACAGGTACAATTTAGTGAAGAACTAAGAGTTTCCTCTTTTCTATTTAGTTAACTTCTAATCTTTAGAAGCAGCTGTAAAAATGTACAAACAGTCGACATTGACCTATGGAAATCAAATTCAAAGGCCAGCACCTATTCAAAGCTTTTTGTCTCTGACAACACATCTGGTGAACCAGACTAAGAAAAATTGTACCAGGGAGAAAAATAGCACTTGTGGCACACAACTTACTTTCTGTCTCCTACCACAATATCAGAAGGAACAAAAATAAGTGTGTATCAATGCCTCAGCCACCCAACACGTCTCTCGGTATGTTAATATAAGTCCATCTTCTTTTGTGGGTTAAGCCGAGACACAAGTTTGTGAACTTTGCATCAGCCCTGACTAGCAGAGTTAAAATCACACTCTCCTGTGTACCGGACTTTGCCTCACAGAGGATGCAGGCAGGGTATATCTACCTCGTGGGCCACTGCAAAGCTCAGCTTACCACTCCTGCTTATCATTGGCAACAGATAGATTATTCTTAGCATGATATAAACAGCAAGACATGCACAGATTTTTTTCCAGCTAAAATGTAAGTCTCTATAGGCATTTCAAGACAGAAATCTTGATTGCCCTCTTTGATGTAGATACTTAAACCACCCATGAGTGGCTAATTCTTTCCATGGCTATAGACTTTAGTTTCTCAGCTGATGTATATGAAAATATTTTCATTGAAGCCCACAGAGGTTATGGTCATCAAGAATATTACCTTAAATATCAGATAGCTCCTCAGAAATGGAATGCATTTTCTCATTTTCATTATTTGTTCTCTGTCACTAGTTGTAGTACTGCATGGAAGCCACAGAAATACTGAGCCAATAGTGCTGGGTACAGTCGAAACATGCCTGACTGTGATCCTTACTCTTGTAACTGATCCTTCTATCATTATTGCCTTAACTAAAGGCTTGGGCTCCATAGTTTAGGCTTACTCTCATACCTCACTCTGTCTTCTCTGGGAAAATCACACCAATCCTGGACAATGTTTTTGTTGCTTCTTTCTGACTCCATCTGTGATGAGCTTTTTTATTAAAAAATAAGGTCAAAAACTACAGTTGCTGAGACAGCTTGCTTCTGTCTAACATGGCCTGGCTGGTTAGTATGCAGAGGAGCAAATCGCATTTTAAAATATTTTAAAAACATGGAGGAGCTTTAAAGAACTGTTTAAAAAACTGCTCTTGGTTTGGTGCCAGCTACAGATGCCACGCTGATTACAGAAGATTACATAAATTCCCCAAGCCTTATTATCGTCTCACTTACACCTATAAAATTGGGAAGAATTCCACTGGAGTCACTGGAGTTACACAGGTGTAAGCCTGTGCTGAAGAATATTGCCCTTCTGGTTAGCAAGCTACCAGTGTTTTCAATGGGTCCAGTTATCTCTACCTACCTACTAATACAAAAGAAAAACCCAAAGCAAAACATGCAGGGTATGGTCTATGTAAATACTTCAGTCTTCATTGATTTCAACTGAGTCACACAGATTTATGCATCAGCTGAATTTTGACCTCAATACGTAGGGAAAAAGTCCAACTCTTTGGCGTCTTTGTTGTAGCACATTACTGAGATTTTTATACAGTGTGTATTGCTAAACAAAACAGAAGATGACTAGAGCAGGCCAAACCAAAGTTTCATCTAGCTCTGGAAGCCTGTCTGTAACAATGGCTTAGGACGGGGTGTAAGACGTTCAAGGAAAAGCCACGTATGTGCGGAGGGAGCTTTCCCTGCTATACAGTTGCATATCCTGCCAGTTTCAGAGACTTTTGAGCCTGAGGCTGCAGAAGTAGATCATGGGTACTGTTGAGGATCTACCTGCTATGAATCCAGCCATTTCTTCTTTCAGCCCATTTAGCCATTTGCCCCATGCCATCTTGTGGCAATGAGTTCCACAGCTTAATTATGCACCATGAGCCTGCTTTTGAGCCTTTTCAACTGGCTGATTTTACTGAGTGCCTCTCAACTATTTTTTAAGCAGATGCAATTAGTCTTCTTCACTCACTTTCTCCACATCACCTATAAATGTATAAGCCTGTACTAAATCCCAGTCAGTCATCTTTTCCATACTGAACAGCCTGTTTAGGTTTTGCCAATTCAAATACCATTCCACACCATTGCTCATCCGTGTTGCATTTATTTTCTATGATGTCTACTGTTACTCTCTTTTGAGGTGGCTTGCAAGACCAACATACAGTATTCAAGATGAGGGCATGCCATTAATTTGTGCATGATAGTCCTTACTCTTTTCCGGGGTTTGGATTGGTTTGGGGTTTTTTTTTCCATTTCTACAATATGGACCATACACTAGTAATGATTCTGAAGGATTCCTAGTAGGATTGTGAAGGCCTTTGTAAATCAAACAACTCCAGGGATAACACCACCACATGTTCACATGAAAAGCGGTGAGAGGTTAGTATATTCCATGATTCTTTTTGTGTTATTTAGCTGACAGTAGTAACAAAGAGAATTAGAAATTTGTGACCTGCCAAGTTTCCACAGATTGCCACCAAGAGCTCCACAAACAACAAGTGGCCATGAACCAATAATTGGGAACCCAACTGCAAAGAATAATTCATAGTAATTTTTCAAAAAAGTTGGGATGATCCTATGTTCTACCAGTGTAAAAAAGCCTTAATACCTTCGCTGTGGTCCCAAGCTCTCAAATAAGATGAGAAGTTCTTACTCTACAAAAGAATCGTGTATTTCTTGAACAATACAAAGTTGAGAATAAAAACAAATTTGTTCCTTAGAAATTGCCTAGTGAAGCAGTTGTTTCATACTGCCTGTTGAACATTTGGGTAGACTGATTCAAATGTTAAAGCTGTGTTCAAACCAGAAAAAATAAAAATAATAAGCTGTCAGAATAATTACTAAGAACATACAAGGATTATACAAAGTAAACTGCAGCCTGCAAAAAGAGAATTGCATGTTAGCTAATTGTTAATTTTAGCAATTGCAATGGCTAATTACTGTGGCACACATTGACTATTAGCATGATGCCCCAGCACCTGCTTTCTCCAATGAACAGATTTCTTCATTGCTCGTGCAGGAGCAAAATGTGTAATTATTGGCCATCATTGGGGCGATTTTTCAGTGATTCTTTTGTGTGATGTGAATAAAGCATAATGACATATTTTATTAGAGGGCAAATAGCTGTTTGTTAATGGAAATGATTCGAAATCCAAGAAACTAGGAGCTAGGAGCATGTTTTCAGTATCAGCATGAATTCAAATGTATTTTCTTTTAACTCTTTATAAAAGAAGCATAGAAATCAAATCTAAACTTAGTATAATATATTTAATGATATGTGCAAACACAGCATTGATTAATTGCCTCAAATGTTTTCAATGCTACACCATTTCATTTGTTACAGCAGTCTGCTAAATTTATGCATTTCTTATTTAAACTCTTCTTTCCTGGGCATATAGTGTTAGCAAGATTATGTGGCTTGTTCCTCATTTACTGGGGAAAAAAATCATCTTTGTAACTTAAGCAACAATTATGGGCTTTATGAGGCACATTTTCATTGCACACATTGTAGAACACAGTGCACTGGCATTATTATTCCTGAAAGTACATGCTTGAATGTATCTATCAAGACCCAAATGTCAGCTACTGAATAGATTATGCATAGTTATCCAAAACAGAATATAGATACATAAAATCTCAGCAACAGAATACTCAATTTCTGAGAAAAGATTTTTATTAGATAATCTGCACGATACTTTTGAAGAACAATGCAAATGAAAAAATCACATATGAACCTTAGACTACAGTGGTGTTTAAAATAGCAAACTGCTTTGTCATTTTTGAAGGATAGGTTACGGCTAGAATAAGAAAGCTGGCCTTTTCATTTTGCTTTTATTTGAATACTGTTCAAAGTTGAAAAAAAAGGGTTACTAGGGGACATATTTTGCTGAATTCCACTGATGTAAATCTAGACTAACTTGATGGAAAACAATGAAGTGACTTTGGATATCCAAGGAAAGTGGAAGCCTTATGAACCTCTGTGAAACTTTTAACAATAAGTAGGACACCTAAGCCTCTTCTAGGCTCTTCAGATAATGAAGCCAAAAATTTAATGCTACCTTAGAAGTATAGTAATAAGAATTTTTTTGGCATGACTCTGATTTCATTCCATTTTGACAAAGATCCAGTCGCTGAACTTTGATTTTATTTTGACCCAATTTACAAACACACAAGTTAGATGAAATTCAGACCTAATGGACGCGTATGGAAGGACTGATTGAAGTAAACTCGGTTTTAAAAGCACATTCAAATAAGTAAATAAATAAAACATTCACATAGTAGGTGTAATAGGAAGATACAGTAAAGGATCATATCTTTTACATTTCTTCTACAATTGCGTATGATACACGTATCGCATTTTAAAACCACGGCTTCAAAGGCCACCATAAGAAAAATTAAGCCAACTCTACGTACACTGAAAATCTGGCTCATCCCATATACTGAGTCTGAGTTATTTACAAACTTGAGGAAGAAACTGTGAATGGGCACTTCCTCTTCTCACCCAGGGCCTATAGCTTCTCTGCTGTTGCAAGATGTAGATAAGTTTGGTATTCAGGTTCACTGTTTGACCCATTAAACTGGTATTGAGGTATAATTTGTGTGTTTTCCCAGTACGGTTGCACATAGAATGGGGTTCATTTCCACAAGTTTGAATAAATTTATCCAGTTCAGTGAACCTGTTGTTAAGCTTAGCAAAACTCAGTAGGTGGCTTTAAAGTCCTGTAATTAGCCCATTACATAAAATCTGTACTTTAGATTTTTGCACATTGGTTAATAAGTATAACGTGCTTCGTATATATAAATAACATTACATTAAATGATGCAATATAAAGGAATTAAAGGCCAAAGTAGTTAAATAAAATACTCGAAGGAGATCTCAAATTAGCATGTTTAATTCCAACTCATTGAACAGGAAAAGGCTTTAGCCTTACTGTACCAGTTCCATACAATGTGCAGAATAGCAGATATTTAGTCTCCATTTTACATAAGGTTGCTGTCATCCCTGACCTCTGTGTGACTTTGGAAAAATGTTCTAATTAGCTTGTTTCTTTTAAAATCTAATCATTACAATGTCTAAATATAGTCATGAATTACCAAGACAGCACTTGCCTCAACAATTTTTCATAGTTTGTACATAGCTAATTAATTCTTGATCCTTAATTTTTGCTTTCCAAATGAAATATGTGAGGAAAATGAAGTCTACAGCTAATTAACCCGTGCAATGCTTACTGTTTCATAGTAAAAACACTTACCTTAAAGTTCAAGCTCTTTAGTAGCTGTAAAAGTAAAACACAGCTTTGAAACCTATTGCAATAGGTCAAAGTTCCACTTCAATCTGACAGTTTATTATATTTGTTAGTTTTAAATGTTGAAAAAAATACATAACCAAAATCCCAGACTTCAGTTTTTCTTCAAATCTATTGATGAATTCCATTATAAGAGTTAATATATTGAAAGGTAATGTTACATATATAACCATTATCTTTTTAAATTTTTTTTCAATTTATATGTAATGAATACTATGTAACATGTAGCCCTCTTCAGAGATTCAAGGTTGCCAATGCATGAAGAAATATGAAGTTTTGTATAAATGCACATATGCATACATACATCTATCTATCCATATATATATATATACACACACACATATATATATATGGGGAAACAAAATAAGATCTTGAAGTTGTATGAAATACTCAGAGTTAATACTGCAGCCAAAGGAAACTTGCTCAGATTTGATCTCATGAAAAACTCAATAGTCCTGGATAGTTTGCCAAGATTCATAAATACACACATTCTAGTGGATGAACCTGTCCTTATTTATGTGTTTATATTGAATTAATAGTAAATCAATGGTTTCACTTGATCTCAACCTGAAGCCAGATTTCATTCAAAACCCAGATCTCATTAATTTGTAATTTTAGGATTCATCAGCACAGTCACAGAAAAAGCCTGGATAAACATCTTTATGATGCTCCACAAAAAGAAAAGAGAAGATTGAAAGGGACAAATTTCACACATCTTATTATGCTTATTGTGACATGGCAAATAAAACTACCCCAATTTCCAGTTGTGTTCTCTTTATCTTGTACTATTTTATACCATCAGCTTTGAGTGCCTTTGACTTTTTTCCCATTTAATTTATTGCAACTGCCCCCTATGCTACTCTATAGTTCTTGCTAAATTTTTCATTTTACTGACAATATTAGTTTAAAACTAATGTGATTGCTTCTTTGTATATATATCTACACTGTCTCCCTTTTTCTCATATGCATTGACGTCTGGAGGATTTTTGTCCTTTGGCCAGACATATCCAGCCTTGGAGCTAATTCCATTCTCAGTCATACAGGTACATTTCCTGCTGGTTTCATACAGAGCTGACACCATAAAATTGGGAGTAAAATTTAACCTCTAGTATAAGCAATTACATTTCTCATAGAACTATCTGGACTATGTTTGGAGGTAAGAGAAATGTTGAAGCAAATATCATATATTGTATTAATACATCAGAAATTAAGACTAAGAGGTGGAATGAGTTACATTGATTGACTATTCCATAATTTGTGCAAAATTAATCAATTCAACAGTTCAACGGTTAAAAAAACAGATAAGAAGAAATTGCAGGAAGGAAAACAATCAGCAGAAGACACAAGACAAGCCAGGTGGATCTTCCTTAACTTGTTTCATCCTGATACATTCCCAACCCTCCATCCTGTCTTGTAAAATCCATGTCCTTTGGTTACCTCTGAAGGCCGCGTTAATGCTCTGTTATGCTATTTTCCAACACCTGTTTAGGCATTTTTTTCTGACAAATTTGAATCGAATCTGTTAAGTACACCATCAATTACACTTCTTTACACTATGGATCTGCTTAAGTGAAAGAGTTAGGAGGTCACAGCGTATGGGTTATTTTTGTGAACGGAATACTTGATTCAGTCTCTTAATTGACCATTTGCATGAAGTCTACCTGTGGGGAAAAGTTACACATGAGGGTGAATCTACAAGAACACTGAAGGGAGGCAGTTATGGACAGCAATTGCGAAGCTGCCTTTTTCTCTCTCTAAATTTAAAACTCCTCATTATCATCTATCAGTTAGCTAATGAACCAAAGAACACCATCTTGCCACCAGCCATAACTCTCTGCCTTACAAGAAGCAGGAGCCACTAATGAATAGAGCACGCTGAATCAAATATTTTTTTCTACGTGTGAAAAAATTACTAGATGGAAGATGAGGAAAACTATTTCTGTTTGCTAAATCATTTTGTAAACATACATATCATATTATCAGGCAATATTTGACCACATTCATCCTTGCACATCTTTGGAAAGAAACTGAATTTAATTTGCAAGATAGATAGCGGTGTTTTATCATAGCTGAAGAGGGTTTTTTTCCCAGCAAATAAATTGACCTCAAGAGAGGACTTATTTCCCTCTTTCTAGAAATGGGTAAGCATACACAAATAGATGACTAGTTGCCTAAAATGAGACCCCTGAATATTTACATGGCAATAAACTGAAGTTTTCTCAAGTGGTGAGAAATGTGTGTTTACTTTGAAAATCAGGTCTATGCAGTGAATTAGGCGCCCGTCTTTTGGTTGTATACACGTTGCTAAGTATCACGTCAGGCTATTGGTTGTCCCTGCATCAGTTCTAAGGTTCCTGTATCTCTAAAGCTGATCAGTGGTACCTGTGAAGCAGCAAAGATACAGAATTTTATTTTTGGTTGCTTGTGGATCAAGAAATTATTAGTGACATCATATCTAGAAGCATCTACCAAGTTTAAGGACTTTGGCTGACTATTGCTTAGATTATTTTGGGTTATTTAACTATTTAAATAGGAGCATTAATCATTGAAGCACAGAAATGTGTAAGTAATATTGTCATAAAGGTAGCTAAGGCAGAACAAACTGAGGTAGAAGAAACTGCATCTCCTTCACTTATGCTTTTTGGCTGAACACTACTGATGGCTGTCAGGGCTTGCTTTAGCTAAGCCCTTAGTCTTCCTAGATACATACACCGATTTGAAAATATGTGCTTTTAACAATCCTTGACTACTTTTCCTTATATACCACATTAAAGACTAACAGGCACAACAGAGCAAATATGCTGAAGAAGTGGTGTGTTCTCTGTTGCTCCACTGATTGTGCTTTCCCGACATCGGCAGAAACAAAACTCCATTACAAACTTCCTTTTCATACTGGAGCTCTTACAATATATATTGAAAACATGTTACCTGGGAACATTTTGTGTGGAACTAACACAAAAGACAGATTTTTTTTCTTACAACCATTATTATGAAGGCACTAGTCATGACTGGATAATGAAAAATGAGTCAACCTTTTTATTTAAATGTAACAGACTACCCATGAGTGCTCTAGTATAACCAGTCATCATCACACTCCCCAGCAGCTAGCAAAGACAAAAGTCAAATACAGAAGATATGTTACATGAGTTTGTGATGTGTGTGATAATTATTGTTTGATCTTTTGAATTTATATGTTGAATTGTAGAAGTTTTAAGCATGCTGGGGAGTTTTGAATAATTTACTGTCTGCTGTCTTCTCTATCGTCTCCTGCTAAGACAAGCTTTCTTTATACTGTGAATCTAATTATATATACCTCAAAAAAATTGAACAGCATATAGCTTACATAGCAATTAACTCACTTGATTCCATCTAATATCTTGGGATGGCTGAAAGCTAGAAGCTAGTCCCATGGATTCCATTGGGACAGATGGAATTTTTATTTTCCAGTAGTTTAAATTTCTGGGAGACAAACAGTTTGCTGGTGCAAAGTAACTGGCTTCAGAGAATATAGCTCAGGAGAGAACCTAGCCAAAGATTTTTTTCTAGCTGTTCATGCAATGTGAGAACTGCAGACTTAGAGAGGACTAAACAGGGACCACTGTCCAACTCGAATGAGGACACATTGGTACTCAAATGAGTACAAAGTTTGAGTTAGAAGGAATGCTTCTGTGGTAGATCAGTGTCTTTCAAAAGTACAAAGATGATCTGAACTTCCACAGAAAATATCATGGTAGGCAGAGAGCACGTCAGGCTGCCAAAAATACCTGGTAAATATGACACTGCAGCGTAATACATTGTTACCATCACTGATGTGGAGCCTATGCTTCTACCAGCACATGAACTCATGGAATCTGTTTCTAATCTCACTGAGTAAGTTAAGAGAAAAATTTCTGCATACAGCATTAACAGTAATACTTTTGATTTACAAAATACTCATTCTAGAAGCTGCTGAAGATCTAAAACTACAGTTTTGTTCATTGGCAATTTCTACACTTGTTCTACTCATTTTGTGGGCTCATTTTGTTTATCTTCTATCAAAAAGATACATTAAAAAATAGATGTTAGAGGATAAGAAAAAAGAAAGGTTACTAAAAAGAGTATGAGTCCTTAATACAGAATATGATGTAACCGTATTTCTTATGGTCACCAGCAAATTTTAATTTATAGTAATTCTTTCTAAAGGTATATGAACTACAAACTGACTGCATTTAGCTCAGGATTGCAACTAAAAATGCCTGCAGACAAGACACCTTAGTGAAGTGGAAGGAGTTTTGAAACACACAGTGACTGCAGGATCAGGCCTAAACAAGATACCAGGATTGCATTATTAATTTTAACCTATTATTGCATATAATCAAGAAGAAAATATATTTACTAGCAAAAAAAAAAAAAAAAGCCCCAAACACTATTAAAGCATAAAAATTGTGGAAAATATTTGCCATTGTTATAAGAACAGGAACAAGTTCTGCAAAATAATCCTTATTTTCTGAGGCCATTCAGTTTTACGGACTGGGTAACAGACCAGTGCTTGTCTTCAGACTATGTCATTCCACTACCCAAGAAGTCCCACTTTCAGAGGCAATCCTGCTAACGTGCAATTTAGAGAAGGGAGAATAGGTGGCTAGGAGGGAATAAGAGTGCAGGGAGAGAACTCGCACAGCAGTGGAAAGTTTTAGATCAAGTAAGAGGAAGTTATATATTCTAAATTAATTATCCAAGCTTTTTTCTTGGTCAAATGTTTAGAGAGTTATACTGGAAGTTCCATTATTCAGGGTATAAACTTCCAGCACTGCTCTAGTGAAATGCACGGTGAAGCTTATTAATTTTTCTGAAACAAACTGTTCCTAATGGGTTCTAGCTGTCAGAACTTCCCATGCTTTCTCTGAAAGTGTTTTAATTTCATATTCACCAAACTTCTCTCACTTCTAGCAAGTGAGGCACAAAAATTTCAATCCACTTAAAACTCAATGCAGGAATCTGGAAGGCCCAAGAGAAAGAATTTTTCATCTCTTTTTTTCAGAGCACAAAACCTTTAAAGTGTGTAAATAAAGCACCAATTAGGTTTACCATTCTAGAGGATAATGAGAAGTGCCCATCAAATATGCTACATTCTTAAAATGTTTTGATTTAGCAGGCTAAATTCAAAACACCGCAGTAGCTTCCAGAGTAAAACCTGATTGCACTTACATGTCACATTCATAAAAAAAGCAAGGGGAAAAAAAAAAAGAAAAAAAAAGGAATGACACCCCCCTCAACACACACACACCCAAACCATAAAGCTCTAATTGGAAAGCTTCCATCATCTGAGTACTTGCTTCCTGGCATACATGAAATGATCAGTGGGGAAAGCAGGGTCAATCGAGACAGACTGAGAGTGAAATTAAAATAATAAAATGTCTAAACATTTAACTGCAAATAGGAAATCTTTATACCCACCCACACCCTATTCTGTAGCATAAAACTAAGGCAACAATTATTCATATACCTCGAAGTAATTTGCAGGCTCCATACAAAAATCTCATTTAAAATAAGAAATTGCTATTTCTGCACATTTATTCTCCCCAAATGCTGGCTAATTGCTGCAATGGCCATTATAAAGAATAATTTTCGCTTAGTGAAAAAAAAAAAAAAGGAATGAAGAGAACATTTTCTGGTTTTGTTCCTCTGCGGAGGCTCTATTCAGCGAATCCTGAATGCACAGCGTTTCACTGCTACATTTATTATGCTGAGAGGTCAAGTATTACACAGCATCTTGTATTACGCTTTGCATGCTAAGTATTTCACTTCACAAATTGACCCTTCGGTGTACTTACTACATAATGCTCTAAAAACCCAGCTAAAACGCAGGACAATTAGCAATACTTTGGCTCCCGCTTAACAATGGGGACACCAATGTAGGTGATTGCATTTACAGTGTTGCTTTCTTCACAAAACATTTTTGACACATTAAAGGTACTTTGGAATTGTGCAGTACCAGTCGCCTCTCTCGTGAATGGCTTTTCCAGCATGTACCGAAGAAACAGTTACTGTAGTTTAGGGCTTAATTGAAAAGAATTCAGGCACGGCCCTATGAAGCACCAATTAGAGGGATATTATATCATAAAAAGCTGTAATATCCATTTTCAGGCTTGTTCACCAGCCAATACAAAGTAGGGCACGGCTTAAAAAGGGACGGAGCTGCAACTCCGGAGCGCGGGATGTTTGGGGAGGAGGAGGAGGAGGGCGGTGGTCGCGGTGGTGGTGGCGGTGGTGGTGGTGGCGGTGGCGGCGGCGGCGGCGGCCGCCCGCGGGAGCAGCGCCAGGTGCGCCCGCCGCGGGGGCGCCGAGCCTCGCCCCGGCCCCGGCCCCGGCCCCGGCCCCGGCCCCGGCCCCGGCCCCGGCCCCGGCCCCGGCCCCGGGTGGGAGCGGGCGGCAGAGGGGGCAGGGCCGGGCTCCGGGCGCCAGGTCCTCCTGAAATAAAAACGCGGCGGCGGAGCCGGCCGGTGGCGGCGGCGCGCACGGGGAGCGCTGCCGGGAGCAGCGCGCCGCCGGGGAAACCCCCGGGACACGGAGAATGAAAACACCCGAAGTTGTCGGGATTTTTTTTTTTTCAAACTTATTATTTATAGCTGTAATCATGGAAACAAACAGAACCCTCCATTAGCGCCGGCGGCTCGGCGCGTTCCCGCGCCTCCCGCTCCCACCCCCCCGCCTGGCGATCCCGAGAGCGGCAATTTCTTTGGGTTCATTGTGCGCGGAGAACAAACAAACATAAACTTATCGCCCCGAAAATTTGGGATTTCTCGTGTCAAGCTGCTAATAAAGGCACATTAACGGATCAGCCCCGCGAAGTGTCTCTTCACCGCCTTTAAAGTATCTTTCGAGTGCCGCGGGAAGCCGAGGCGGGCCCGCTCCCCGCCGCCACCCGCCGCCGCTCCTGACCGGGGCCGCCGCGGATCGGGGCCGCTGCCCGCTGCCGGCACCCCCGCGCCGCTCAAGCAGCCCTTCGTGGCCGCGCCCGCCCGGCCCCGCCGCCCTAGTTAAAACGCCGAGCCTCCGGCGTAGCCTGAAATTCGCTGGCCGCGCTCGCCCAAAATATATTTTTGTTTTATTTTATCTGTGAGGAAACGGAAAGCGCAGAAGGGGAGGGCGGGAAGCCAAGAAGCCCTGTGCGGCGCCCCGGCCACAGCACTACCCTGCTCCCTCACCGCCGCCGGGCCTCCTCGCCCTGCCCCGGGGCGTGCGCCTCCGCGGGCGCCGTGTCACCGCCTCAGGCGCGGCCGGCCGCCGCACGGGTGCCCGGCGGGCGCCATTCTGCGGGCTGAGGCAGGGCGACACCTCACGGCCACCATTTTGCTGCCCAGCGCGGGTGCAGTTCGCTTGCCTCAAGCAGGTCAAGGGCCTCCCGAGTGCCATTGCCCTGCCTTGGGCAAGGAAGCATCTCACAGCGGCCATTTTACTACCTCAGGCAGGGCACATACCTCCAGGCCACCATTGCCCTGCCTCGGGCAGAGCAGCACCTCACAGCAGCCATTTTACTACCTCAGGCAAGGGCGACTGCCTTTGGGGCACCATTGCCCAGCCTTGGGCAAGATGAGGGACACGTGTAGGGGTGCCAACCACAGGGTCCATCTTTGAGCTGATTAAGCAACAGAAGCCCCAAACTTTCTGTGTCCTGCCCAGGAGAGAGTCCCCTCCCAACATTTCCTTATCACCTACCTAATGGTGATGCTCTTTGCAGTCAGGGTGGGCACTTTGTGGGGCCGTGTACCAGTGTCCGGGGCTGGAAGAAAGCGCTGGAGGAGACTGAAGGCAGTTCTAGGCAAGCCTCCAGGACACACTGGCTTTTAATCTGAGCTGGTGGGAGGATGTGGGCTCTCATACAAGCTTCCCTTCGTTCAGCCCCATATCACTCCTCTGCACCTGGAGGCGCCAGGCGGGCATCCCCGGGACCAGCCGTGCAGTGGGCCTGCCTTTGGCCTGTGCGAAAGGCACGTTGTTACTCTAGCGACATGATTTCCTAACCAGACCATTCCTAAGGTTTACCAGAGTATTTCTAACATGTAAATCTCTTCATATGCAATGAAATTTTAAAAAGTAGGGGAGAGAGAAAACTCAGGTGTAACAGGATTAAACTCCCCTTCCTTTATGCGTTGGCATACGTGGTTTTGACTGAGGCATGCAGCACGTCTCTGCCTGCTCTACAGCCCATGGTCGCAATAGCCTGTTCCTGGCTCCTTTGCAGCCAGCGATGAAAGGGTGAAGTCCAGTGTCAACACAACTGATGGGGAGAAGCTTTTCACTGTGGCTTCCTGAAAACATGGTGAATGCGTACCTCAAGCTGTGTCCCTGGGAAAATACGTGCCCTCAAGAGGAACAACAAAGACTGCTGTAAAGGAAGACAGCACAGCGTTACAACACATCTGATGCCTCTTCCGTCAGCTTTTCTCAGTCCAGGTATTCTCTTCCTTTCTCTTTTTCCTCCCAGCGCTGGCATCAGGTCTTTAGCACTGTCCTGGCAACACAAGTGGTGCTAGGATCATGGTATGAGGGAGGAGGACGAGTAACAGCAGGAAACTAAAACTAAATGATGTGGAGGGAGGGGACTGCTGGGGGCAGGGAGCTGTTGGAGTGTACAGTCTGAGCAGCACTGTCCCCTTGTGATCCCAGCTCCTGTTACATGCGCTTCATGCGCTTAAGAGACGTCCTGCAAATGATAAAGCAGAATTTTTCCTCTGAAGTGAACTGATAAAATAGCACATTTCAGTGGAATATGGTTCCATCAGAGCTCCTCTGTCTTGCTCTCGAGACAGTCTTCATGCATAAAGCGCTGTTGTTTGTGAAGAGGAAGAGCTTTGAGGGCTGAGAGCAGCTGTAAACTCTAGAGTGGCCCTGCTTTAGCAAGTGCAAAGTCACATGTTTTCCTCTACTAAGGGCTTTTCGGAACTGCACATAGCAGTGAGTCATGCTTTTTTGCCATACTTAAATTTGTGACAGCTCACTTCAGGCCAGGCAACTTAATACATTCACGTGAATGGCCTGTGGTTGAACTTTGGCTGTGCCACTGGCATTTGACGGCAAACCTTTCAGCACCTGCGCATAGCCCTACCTGTCTTAACCCTAAATTAAATCTTTTGAACAAGCGATAAACAAATATAAGGAACCAAACCTACAAGACTGACTGGCTGTGTCCTTTCTCTGTGGGCAAATGGTATTAGGTGATGATGCTGGGGAGCAGTGTGTGATGACGGTTTTCATACTCCACTTAATTAGAAATTCATTAGAAATTAGGGATATTCACCAGGGCCACAGACTGCAGCTGTTGTAGCTCATTCTTCTCAATGTAGTGTTAGATAGACTGTTGCAAGTACACAGCAGTTACATGTTTCAGCAGCCAAAGCAGTGGAAACCTGCTCTGCGGCACATGCAGGAGTAACCACATGTGCAGCAATCTGGGCTTTAAGTTTGAGGGTTTTATGTATGGTGCAATACAGGTACTTGCAGGGACCTGCTGCAAGACTCTTGTTGGGAGGCCTATGTGACATGCAATGATTCAGTGTGGTTATAAAATGTGATGTAACTGGCATTAACCAAAACATATTTTTCACATGCCTTCCAGAGAAAAACATTTTTCTATAGATCAGTTAATGCAATCACATAGCTGATGAGATGTGGCTGGTCTTGATGGAAGATAACTATTTGATACTGCATTAGTATACCTATATCGCTCTGGTATGGCATATATCTTATTGCACCTTGTCTGTACTTTTGGATCCCTGGTTTAAAAGCAACAGCTAACCTTTATTCCTAAGAAAGAGAAGAATTACTTAAATATTGGTAAAGATTGGTTTGCACCCGGACAAGCTAGCTACATCAGTTGGCAATAGCTGCAACACGGTGTTGAATGGATAAACACCTTAGCAACACAACACTTGACAGAATGATGCACATGCTGATGCGTCCATTGAAAATTACAGGCTAGTTGTACCATAGAGCTTGAGGAAACCATGATGAAATATTTTTGAGACACTATTTTTATGCCTGCCATGTTAGAATCAAGTTTTAATGGGCATGCAAGATAGATATATGCTGAACATTATATAGACTTATCTTCCCTTAGCCGTTATGTTAATCCCAAACCAAACAAACTAAAGACACAAAAAGAGGAGGACAAAAATATCCAATAAAGAAATTCTAAGAAAGAACAAGCTTGTAACAATCAGCAAAAGTGAAGAAAAAGACAGAGAATTAAGTATCATTGTACAATCAATCAAACTTCTATATTATGTCTATATTGTTGGTTGCTAAGTTTGTGATTTTTATTTATAAAGTATTTCAATTACTTATAAAGACTTACACAGCTAATCAGTTAGAACTGACATACATTTTGGCTAAATACCTATAATTACAGTTGTTTCGTACCTGAGCCCCTGTTACTGATGTTGTGTAACAAGCAGTCCTGATTGCTGACATCAGCCCACTTAACGTTCCTGCATTTATGTGATAATTAGATAAAATCAAATAAAGACTTTCTAGTAACTTCATAAAATACAGTAAATATATTTACTGAGATTAGTGTAGTTCTAAAATATTATTTATGGTTTCATCTTTTTCTGACAGCGAAAAGGAGCATGAAAATACCTAAGTGTTTTAGCTAGGAAATACTACTTTTTAAAAGTACGTTTTCCAATGTAAAAGTGTACAGGTCTGTGATATGTGAAGTGAGATTTGTAGAGACAGTATCTTTGATTAGACCCATTATTTAGAAAAAAAAAAACAAAAAACAAAAAACAGACAATTCAAGGCTTTGTGCTTGGAAGCTTTCTACTTTTCCCAGCTCCATCAGCTCTCACACCCTTAGACCGCCACTGCTACAACATGAACCTTACTTACATGTTTGTGTTGACCTAGAATATCCAGAGGACCAAACCATGTAAATGAACATGTGGGAATGATGGTCTGTTTAGAAATGAAGCCTCAAAGATATTTTAGAATATCAGCTTATTCAGAAGATGCTTCAGATGTGCGAGGTTAGAAAAGCTGACAAAAAGAACCTTCAGTGATTCTAAATAAAGCATAACTGAGTGGCAGATTTGGATTGAGTTGTAGATCTTTCCATTTAAATGGAAAACCTCAACGCATCAGTTATTCAGTACATGCTACAAGTAAAATGCATGGGTAGCGTACACGTTACAGAACACGACTTTTAATGTTAGAGCGATAAAAACGCATTTGTTTACTCCAAGTTGAAATTCATTGTAGAGCAGAGGGTCTGGAAAGGGAGTTTTTACCTACATTAACCTGACAGTCTGGATGCACAGGGGGCATGAGCAAAGTGACCGCTCTGCAGCAGTCAGTCCATGCCCAGTGGAAGCCAGACGGGAGGGTGCTCTCTCCCAGCATTGGCCACGTGCACCCAAGGTGACCACTGAATCTAGGAATAGTCAGTGGTGACTTGCATTTTCTCCTTCAGTCTGTAGGCTAGAGGAGATTAGCACTGCAGCCTGTCAGGCTGTATAGTATACAAACAGGCAGTCAAATTCCAGTCCTCAAAGCTTTCTGCTGTCCCCTGTTCAAGTCTTTATTTCACTGACTCTGTCACTCAGTCCTGCTAAAGCTCATCCCGCTAGACACTCCGTGATTGGGTCCTAGCCTTTTGGATCAGTTTGCTCTTAAGCTTCCCTTAGTCTGGGTAAGCTGCAGCGCTGCTTCTTTCCTTGACATCTCTGACATGTATCCTAGACATCTGCTTTCTGTCTTTAATCCCTTTACAAAAATGGGTTCTTGCTGGCCACCTGCCATAAGCCTGCAAGAGCAGCTTTGGCTTACCAGGCTTCTCATTAAAGTGAGTACCCTGAGCTCCAACTTTCCAGGCTCCGGTTTATCACTTGCTGGACATATGTAACAGTTAAAGTAAGACAACACAAAGTTTGTGAAGATTTCAAAATCAGTCACTCTATACCTGGACTAATAGAGCTGTAGGCAAAAATAATAAACCTTTACAGGTGTTTCTTCACCTCATCAGTCTTGTGTGTCCTCCACAGTCAGATGAGAGCACCTCTGCAGAAATCTTTGCCTTTCCTATCCTACCCTCATAAGCTTTTCCCTGAATCATAGAATTTCCCTTCTGTATATCCATTTTCTTTTTCCTTCAGCTGATCTTGCAGTTAAACAGAACCGTTCTGCATTGGAAGTATGCCCATCTGTTCTGCCCAAGCATCCTTCGTCTGCCTGCAAGTTACCTTTGAGTGACCCTGCAGTCTTTCAAACTGTGTGGTTCAAAAGTAGTCCTGTTAGCTCCTGTTCTCTTTCCAGATCCTTCAGAAAGGCTGGAAATAAATGGTTTCAGCCAGGATATGGCCATTCCATTGCTTCAAAATTACTTTTGATTGTTTCTCACTAGGTAGATACATGGCAGAGCCATGATGAAAAATAGCCAATTCTGCGGCCTTTAAGATAAAGCAATGGTGTAATGGTTTAATAAGACCAAAAAGAATTTTTACATGATGTACAGATTCTCCAGGTTGTCACACAGGCATTTTCATATTTTGTGGTTTCTGTTTCTGAATTTCTGTTTTCTGGAAGCATGTGGCTACATGAAAATACCAGCTTTCATTTTTTCAGAAAATTCTCATGTGAATGTAACCAGAGAAGGGCTGTGTTGGATCAGATCTAGCTAATCCAGGACACAGTGTCTAACAATGTTCAATAGCAAACTCTCAGAATCTAATAGATAGGGGAAGTACAGCATGGTACTACTGTGGTGTCACTTCCACATCTAAGCAATCAATGGTTTAATGATTTCCTGAGCAGAAAGTTGCACTGAGGTCAGGTTGTGGCTAGTAACCACATGAAGAGTTTCCTTCCATAAATTTGTCTAGGTTTTTTTTAACCCTCTTGTACTCCTGGCCCCACAAAATTCCACAATAAGATGATGCACCATTTCTTCTTATTACTTTTAAACGTGCTACTTCATCCTTTCACTGGATGCCCTGTAGTTCTTCCTCATTCACCTTCTTCTTGTAATTCTTTACAGGTCTTGGTTTCCAAGCAGAACAGTCTTAATGTATTAAACTAAGACTTGGTAAGAAACTATGTTATCCTTCTGATAATTCTGACTGGTTTGGGGTTTTTTTCTGAATCTATTGTAGCCTTGCTATAGTCCTTTGTGGTGGGTTCACTGTAGGGCTATTATTTAAAATGTGGCTGGAGTATGGATGCATTCATTGACATGGTGATACCTTCTGTTTTCTTCTCTATCTCCTCCGGTAATTCCTAACATATCATGTACCGCACGTGTCATTACTGACCATTGAGCTGATATTTTCAGAGGAATATACAAAAAGACTGCCAAGAGCTCCTTCCTGCACAGCTGGTTAATTTTGAGCCCATCTTTGTGTATGTAGAACTCTGTGTAAGGGGATTGTTTTTCTTCAGGTCTGTTACTTTGCATATATCGACATTAGGTTCATCAGCCATTTTAGTGGCCACTTACTAAATGTCTTGAGATCTTTCTACAACTCTCCATAATCAGCTTTAGTTTTGAAGAGCTTGAATATCAGCAACAGTCTGTCTTTTCTCATGGCACCCCCCTTTTTCTTGTCATTTGTGAGTATTCTGGACAGATAACTACAATGTACTGGTAACCTACTTCCATATTTGTCATCAACATGGTAAAAGCTAGACATTTATTCCTGTCCTTTAAGCAGAGAACCTACCCGCTTATGCCAGGACAGCTTCACTTCAGAGTCTTCGGTAAAGAACCTTATCAAAAACTGTTTTTAAAATCTGCCATACACTGTGTAGCCAATATATGAGCATTGATTTATATTTTTTCCAAAGTAATCCTGGAGTTACTAACTGCTGTTTGCTTAGAAAAACCGGGGGGAAAAACCAAACACTCAAATTTAGTAAATGCATAAACAGGATCCTACACATATGTTAAAAATTGTTATTTTAAAGCCTGTTTTGTAACTTTTCAATGATTGGTGTTGGCAATGGAACTAATTGCATGTAATTGGTAGTACTTTAGTATTTATTTCCCTTCCCATTCTGTATGGCTTTTATTATGCATGGCTACTTGTAGTTAGGGAGGAGGTGCCTCACTGAAAACCCATTTCACTGAAATAAACCCTAAGATTTACTCTGAAATTGAAGGGGATTTCTGAAGTTCCTGGGCTTTGCATTCGTCCTGTGCAGAAGGCAGAGTATCAGGCACTGTAAGCCAAAGCTACTTTTCCTATGCAAAGAACTGAATGGTGTGGAATGCTATCATTAATAGGCACTCATAGTATTGGAGATAAATGTAGAGAAGGAAACTGTAAGTATACTTACAAATATAGAAGGCTAAACTGTACCATTAATTCACAGTCACTAAAAAGGACTGAATCAGAGGATGTGGGGATACTGTGCTTCCAAAAGTACCCGGCAATATAGCTGCTAACTACATGGACCTTCCAGCAAGAGATCCTCTCTGTGTCCATATCTTGCTCCAGGTTTCCCGCATGTAATGTGTTATACCAAGTGAGATGGACAGAAATATCAGGAAAATGCAAGGACTGAGATGGTCTTGATTATTCATATCGAGTCACCGATGGGAGGAGTCTTTGTGCCATGGCTCTCATTAGCCCTTGAGTCCTGGCCATGGAAGTACTGATCTTGACATTATTTTAGTAAGCGGAGGTGCAGAAATGTCATAAGAGCTGTAGCATATATCTTTTAGAAGCAATCCTGAAATTGGGGTTACAGAGAATAGGGGTTTGCTTTATTAGTGTTTGTGCCTTCTCTGCTATTGTTTTTGTATCTCAATTTAAAATACCAATATCTATACTTCACTGCAGCTTGCTACTTTGATAGAGAAATGTACTTGACTCCCTACAGTTATTGCAATTGGAGGGGGATCTGATTAGGATGCTTTTCCTAATTAAGTGATATCACCTAAAGTGAGTTGCCCTACCATTGTCTCACTGCAGTGTAAAAATAACAACAGAGGAGAATCATTTGGTTATTTTATTTTCCTGATTAAAATGTCATATTTTACAGGGTAAAATTCCATCTTAATGAAAGACTGAGGGTCAGTTTTCTAACACAGCTAATTATGTGTCCTCATATCCCAATCACAGTTAGGGCTCAATTTCGTTGAATTCAGCAGCAGCACGTCTCAGTGGATCCATACATAAGGAGAAAGCCCAAGGTGGATACTCAGCCACCAGAGATCAAACAAAGGGTCCTTCAGAGGGTTTTTTGTCCGCAGTCAAGTCTGGGAGAAAGCTACATATCATCCCCTCCCCAGCCAAATGCAGCACATAAATAGGTCTTCACAGTGTGCCTGAACTTGTTTGACTTCAGCTGATTCCGTAAGATCTGTGTATTTCAGATTCAATTTGTATGTTTCTGCTTTGACAATAAACCACTCTCTTCCCAGGGGAAACACTCCTCTAGAGTTTTCTCCCCTTCTGTGCTCTTTTTAAAGGTCCAGCTGAGTCTGTATTTGACCAAAATTCTGCTCTCCTAACCGATGCAGGTAGTTCCATTGAAGTGGTTGGCCAAATAAAGGGGGGTTGGACCATCTTTCCATATGTTTCTTGTTAATAAATACAAATAAAATAGATGAGCTCTATGTTTTATCAGCACTCTCTCTTTGGTTCCCTATATTTAGGCATCTGTTTATGAAGTTGCATAAGAAATCTTTTTAAGACCTTAAAACATTGAAAGGCATGGTCTTAAAAGAGATGTTTCTCCCAGAAAGAGAAATAGTTTGTTACGGCAAAAGAGCTGTTTTATTTAAGAAAATGTTAAAAGTTAAATATATACATTTGTCTTTTTAATTAAAGAATTGCAGACACGGCTGTTAGATCCAAGTCCTGCAGTTCTTACAGCCAAATACTGTATGTAGGGAAATCTTGCCCAAAACAGGATTCAGGATCAGGCCCGATTAGACAGATTTTCTAGGTAGATGATCATGTAATGTTCATTCATTCATTTATTGTTTGTTTACTTGTAACACTAAAATTTATGTTGCTTCAGTTTCTTTTCATAATTGTATGCAGCAAATTTTGAAAAGCAGTTTTCTTTATACTAATATAAAAGTTGAAGCAGGACTTCATATGTCTCATTCATTTCATTCTGACTCATAGTACTCCGTATAGAATATTTCATCCCTGCGCTGCTGTCTTCTGTGCCTTTGTGCCTGCATGCTTAGCCATTAATGGAAAAATAGACTTTCCTGCAGTTCTGAGTTTTCTTTCTTCTACTTGCTTTCCCCGTTCTGTTGTTTTTATTGATTCTATTACAATAAGTAACACACAATAGAGAAGATTAGGGCAGAAAGATTTCCCCAGTCCATCAATAAATTTCCTAGGCTTCATTAGCTGTAATTTCTTGAAAAGACTTAGAGTTACATTTACATTATGTAAATAAAATGTATAATCCAAGGGATCAGCTCTTTCACATTCAATAATGTGTACCAAAAATAATTCAGCTGAAGCCAGTGGCTTAAAATTTGTACAAGAACAGAAAACCAGGCTGGTGTACAAAATGGCAAATTCTTGTCACTTCTGCTTAGGCAAAAATCTAGAGAAAGACAGCTGTGAGAGTTTTGTCCAAATAACAGTTTTGATCCTCAGCCAAGGAGCATGAAGAAGACCAGAATTAAGTACTGGTATTTTCTAGATAGAAGTGTTTGATAGACTGCTCTGTGCTTGTGATTTTTTTTTTCTTCAAAAGTTTTTCTTTTCAGTGGTACACACTGCACCAGATTCTCTCCTCATTAGCAGAAGACAGTTTTGCCTGTTGAAAATTATGACAAATGATGTGATTGAAACTTCTGTTTAAAAAATTGCTCATGCAGTATATCCTCTTGAGCCAAAGTCTAATCTCAACTTTCCAGAACTTCACATCATTCCCTTTACAACTTTGTTTGTCCGAAGGATTAAAATATTTTACCTAAACCATTTGACCTTGCCCTGAGATATATTTGCTTTAAGAAACAGTTCAGAGACAATTCTGTGACTACTTTAATATTCAAAGTTAGCATTATGGCACTGACATTGTATTTAATAAAAAATGCTGTCAGCGATGTAATTTTTCATTAACCATTGATGATAAAATTGCCGTCAGTGTTAAGAACACTGGGGCCTTTACAAGCAAGCAGTGTCACATTCGCAAACATTTAACTGAAATATGAACATGAATGGCACATTGTCCTGATGGTCAGTTTTGAATATCTGCTGTAACAGGAGCATTAAATAATTTGAAGCCATATGCTCTATTGTAGTAGTAGGAGTTTATTAAATACAAATGAAACTTCAGACAGGCTAAAGAGCAGTCTTTGAAAATGCATTTAATTCTGCTTTCAATTTTTGTTGCAAGGGGTTTTAGGTTGGTTTTTTTGTTTGTTTGTTTCTTTCTTTTCAAAAACAAGCAAACTAATGATGCAAGGTAGTTGCCTCTTAGAGTAGGAGTCCTTACATTCCCTTCTTCTAATTAATCCCATCCCCAAACCCCATTCACTTTTGCAATAAAGGTGGCCCCGTTTGGTTGGCTCTGGTATATTTGCAACTGACGGGCAGAAAATGTCTTAGTACTACTTATTTGTTGTTACAATGTGAAGAGCAACAAACAGTGAACAAATAATAAATAATGTCTGAGGAAAATATGTTGTCAGGATTCAGAAAGTTCACAAGAAAGCTGTTCCACTCAGCGTGGCTTTTTAGAAAAAAGATTTTTTGTCTTTTGCATTCCCTAATATATATCCTGGTTCAAAAACAAGCATCTGAGCTTGGAAGCACTGCCTCTGACCTCAAAAATAGTATACACTTATAAATATGTACACAGCGAATAATAAATCCCAAATTTTAAAATAATATATTTTAAAGCAAATGCTATATTCTGATTTATTTACTAACAGTAATCCATGGACAAGCTTTGGCATTCTTCACAAAAGTGAAGTTACAGTCACTTCTTTGGAAAGAAAGCATTTTAGACAATTCATCTCAGCTGTTAGGTAAAATGGGAAGCTGTTCAGTGCCTTTCTGAGAGTGTAAAAAATAGTAAATTTTACATGCCTGTTTGAAATGCATGATGCGAAGAATCTTAACCTTTTAAATACATATATTGTACAATCAAAGTTAAATGAAATAAATAAAATGCATTAAATAGTGTGCTTCTCCCTGGCAAGTGACTGGCCTTATACATGTAAACTCTGCAGCCTCCTCTGGGCCAGAACATTAGTTGAATAGTTGCGATAAGAAGAGAGAATCAGATGCTATTTAAAGGCATTAAGCAAAGTGTAGATGTTTAATACAGGTAACTCAGCTGTGCATTCAGTTAATATGGAAATAATTATTATAATGTAGCACTTCATTATTTATAATGCATTAAATGGAGATTTTTATATGATGCCTTTACAGAGCAGACAGTTCTCTTGCGTAACAGATAACTAAAGTACACAAAAATTACAGTCAATACAGAAAGGCTGAAAGATCTTTTAAAAAGCAATATGTATGATTTGATGATTAAGAATAGATATTAACCCCTCCCAAATGCTAAGCAAATAGGATTACAAACCACACTGTTCAGTGGTTTCATCTCTGTTTTTATGGAAATGATTTAAAATGTCTTTTCTGGTGCGGGAAAGACTGTCTGAAATACCTCTATATTTTGAATGACTAAGCTATATATTTTCTAGGCATTTTCTTCATGCAGAGTGTGGGAAATGCTTATTCTAAAGCGCAGATGAAGCACCGATGTGAGAAATGTTGTAAAGCATCTCATGTTGACTGGACCTAATTAACTGCAATGCTCCAGTGTTGTTCTCAGTTTTAAGCAGGAACACGCAGCACAATACCTTTTATTTTGCTCTTCAATAGATTTTTGCTTAAAAACAGATGAATTCAATATCCGTACAATTTTAACCCTTTTTTTCCTTAAAATGTTCTTAGTAGATACACTAGAAGTATTTCCAATGGCATGTTGCTTTTTATGTTTTAAAATAAAGTATAATTTGATAAACTTGCTCTACTATTGTGCCCTTCTATAAGTACAGTGTACATGCAAAACATACTACTTTGTGATTGCATTTCCAAGTCAGAGCTACATTTTTAAAGATATGTATACAAAGAAAACAAGCCTAGACATAGAAAAAAATGAAAGACAATCAGTGAGTTATTTCCCCTTCTTCTCTCATATACGAGCTAACCTTGAATCAGAAGTAAATGCTGTTATCCTGTACATCCTACATTTGCCTCTGTATATCTGTGGAGATACATACATTCAGGGTGTTAGAAGCTGGAATACTAAAAAGCTGTTTCAGTGCTGTAGAAGCAAGCATTTTGTTATTGTGCAAATCAGATTGTTTTAATATTGAAGATGCATGAAATACATATTCATTATTTGCCTTTAGTTGGCGCCACTGAAATTTTAATACCCAAAGAAAGTTCAGTGCAGTGAATTTTATTTAATATTAAAACAAACCACCACTTCTAAATAATTTGATTTAAAACATCTCATATTTCCCATTGGTTACACAAAAAAAAAAAAAGAATCTCTGTAATTTTTCACCTGACTAGCTGCAAAATTACCTATCGCCTCTTCATGCCACTTTCCAAATCCTTTATCCTTGTTTCAAAAGTGCCGTTTTATTTTTGCTGCAAAGTTTCTTCATTCCTGCCTGTACTGACTCTAAGAAGCAGAGTCAGACCAAGACATTCATCTAAAACCAGAGGGTCTAAAACAAGACATCTGAAGATTTTAAATTCAAGATCAGTTCAGCTCTGCATCACATAGCAGCCTGTCCCCTGTCTGCAATGGGAGCTCGATCCCCCTTGGAATCTGCATCGCTTGAGGCCATATCTTGTGATCAGTCTGTGCTCACCCTCTCGCTGCCCCTCTGGGGCATCAGATTCTCCTGATGCTTAGGAGGGCTGCAGGGACAGGAGGGACAGACAGGGGGTAGATAGTTGGCTAAAACACACAAAAACAAACTCCAGAGTGAAAACGCCAGAGTGAAGGCTGTCAGCTGTTGGACTGTGGAAGAAATAAATCCCAGCTGAAATGCTATGTATGTTTTATGCTAACATAGGTAGGACCTAGCTGCTCCCCCACCCGTTCTCTCTATCCCCTGTTACGCCCCTCAGGCAACCATGACATATTCTCGGACCCCTATGAAATCACACTTCTATAAAGTGGAATTGGAGCTGAGAGGCCTCTTCAGGCTCGGGGTCAGTGAGAGCATACTACATCTTTTGTTTCTGTTACGCTGCTCCTGCTGCTTCTAGGGATTTGAGAGGAAAGAGAGGAAGGAGAGACTTGTGACTGAGATGTTAGCTGCACAGTTTGGCAGGCTGCTTTCTCATTCCCCATTGTGCTACAGACTTGCAGAAGAGCCTTGAGCCCGTTTCTTCATCTCCCTCTAACTCGGTTTTCTCATTAAGACAAAACCCTTTTTCTCCCTCTTTTTCTGTGGTGGAGGCTGGGGCTGTTCCTGGGGTTTAGGCACTGCAGTGAAATGATTTAGCTCCACTTTATATATACATCGTCATCACCTTTGCACCAGAAAGTAGGAAACATCACAGGTCGTTTGTGTGACAGTGATCATCTGTGGAGAAAGCAGAAATCCATTTCGGTTCTGATCATGGTCAGTTTTTCAGTCGTTTTCGGTCCACAGAAGAATACGCAGTGAAATCCCACCTTGTGGGGGGTTTCCACAGGGGTTAAAAAGAGAACAGAGACTGCTTGTAATAAATAAGTATCCAGTCACCTGTTTACATTAAATCCCTTTCTATGGTGTTAAATATTCAGAAAGAAGGATTCTACCCTTCAGGACAACCACTATATTCCAGTTCTTCCATATCCTCCTGCCTCCTTTCTGTTTTCTCTGGCTTTATGCTTTTCGTTTGTTTTTCCATCTTCCTCTTTCTCTGCAGCCGTTTGAGTTCCCATTACTACCGGCTGCATTTTTTTTTCATCCCGTTTCCTTCCTCTCATTATCTGCTAAGGTTTTGACAACAAAGTAGCTAAAATAATTGAAATGATCTCTGCAATGAGAAGAGAAGGTGTGCTCAGTTTCATGTTTTCTGAAGGCACTGGCTAAGGCTTGTTATATTTATACGTGGTTGACTGAGAGTTGGAGGCATTTGAAAAATGTGACTGTGACTCCTGTACAGTCTGAATATATCATCTGGGTCATTGAGATATATTGTATAGGCCATATCTCTAACATCTCAGGTCTCCAAACCATGTTTTTTTAATTAACATGGGTCTAGTAATGCTCCACCTTGAAGGCAGGTCACACCTTTTCCATAGAAAGTACCATGTGGCTCTCTTCTAGAAGTCCTCTTATTGGAAATACTGGTGTGTAGCAAAGAGATTCAAAAGCAGCCTTCAAATGTTATTTCAATAATATTGTTCTGGACGTGAAGCTAGAATTGAATAAGAAAAGGTAGTCTGATTCTTAGCGTAAAAGGCTAAAGTGAAAACCATGTTTCAGATTAATTAGGATTTCTCCTTTCCCTGACTGTGTTGGGTCTGAAGAACCCCTTTTATTGATGTTGTTAAAGGCTCATTGCAGCAGCCTGTCGAGGTAGATTTTTCAGCCCCAGTTAGCTCCTGGTACACCAGCATGAACTGCCAGCAGAGCTGATTCCTGTGCCCTCTCCCTCCCTCTCTCCCTGCCAAAACGGTTAGATTGGAAACCACACAGAAGGTATGTAGGGAGCAGAAAAGTGGGGCAGCTATGGCAGCGTATGCATTCCAGCAATAGACAGGTGGTGAAAGCTCTCTGGAAGCCTCTCCCTCTTGGGTCACATACCCAAAGAGCCCAGACTAACAGTAGCTTGGATAGAGACTATGAAAGACAAGCTGCCTTCTGTTTCCATCATGCGTCTGCTTTTTCCAGGTAGACCTAGAGCATCGAGGAATTTGTCTGAGGACTGATTACTGGAGCTCTGTAACAGCTGATTATAGCAGGCGCTATGGATTTATATTTTTTTTTAGTGTGGACTTTTCAGTGGCAGTTACGGTTTCAGGAGCTTCATGTGCCTGTGTGATGGCAGGTTTGGGTTGTTTTGTTGAGAAACCCATGTTTGGTTCCTGGGATTGGAAAGGCCCCAGGATTTCGAATGCTGTGAAATACAGCTGGCTGATAATGAAGGACTCATCAATAGAACACACTGAGGTGAGAAAGTAATGCCTCTCCCTGGGAAGGGAGGTGGCTGGGAATTGATTCACTGGCTTGTTGACCCTACACATGTGATGGATGCCACAGTAAGTATAGAGAAGCAGTGTCCCCATGTATATCAAGCATTAACATAGGGACAGAAGTATTTTTCTTCAACTGAAACATTTGTTCCTATTCACTGTTTCAGAGTTTTCTGAGGGTAAAAGCTTTGCAGACTTCTCTCTGTATGGAATTCAAATTGAGTATAGCATAAATGCAGATCTCAGCTTATCAGTGTTAACTTCGTAATTCAGTGGTCAACATTCTTGATCTCCGGTAATACCCTTTCTGAACAGGAGAGTATTGAGTCCTTGCAAGGACAAAGAGACTTAGGTCTAGGATTCCACAGAGTCACAGAAATTGAGACGAGAAAGGGCCAGTGTGTATCTCTTGTCTTACTGCATGCACGTAGCAGGCAACCGCATGTCACCCAGGAATTTCTACATCAGGTTTCTCTCCATGCTCCAGAAAGACATACAGCTTTGAGTTGGTGGAGGATCTATTATACCACTCTTACGCCTTCACTATTAATGATTTGCACCTTATTTCAGCTGGACTTTGCCTAGCCTAAGCTTTCAGCTGGAAGGTGTCGTTACGCTTTTTTTCTACTAAATTAAAAAGACATCTAGTATAGGAAATCTTTTCTTAGGTGCGTGTAGACTGTGACTGTGTCATCTCAACCTCTTTGCTACTGCCCTGGGAAAACATACTTCATTGATTTCGTATACTGGAAAAGCTCTCATATTCCTTAAATAAATATAACTAAAATGTCACTTCTGGATTGGGGTAGAAATGGAGTGCATAAGAGGGAACAAAATGGAAGGTACTGGTTGTATTTGCAATGAATTAAAAACCAGTACATTCCCAAGACCATCATGTAGGGAGAGAAAAGAGTTTGGATTGTGGCACAGATTTTTGTTTCCAGTTGCTATGAGAGTTAAACAAGCAGATGTTGATTCTCCACCCTATGAAAAGACTCATAAAAACTTATGGCTCTTTTTCTTCAGGGTACATATTAACTATTCAGTATAACATTTGTCCTGGTCAAAATAGTGACGTATAGCTCATGCTCTAAACTGAGATAGTAACAGCAACGAGGACATTAGAAATAAGAGCAGATCTTTGGATCTTACAGCATTGCTTACTGAGTCACCAGGAAGAAGGGTGGCTTCTCCAGGTCCCCCCGCTCTCTGTAGCTTCTGGAAAAAAGGTTGGATTAGAAACTGCATGGGAAGATCATGGTGGAAGTGATTCCAAGGTACAAAGTACTGTGAGAAAAGGCAACCCTAACTTTAATGTAACACCACAAAGAAAGTTGCCCTATGGAGACTGCTCAGGAAGGGAGGGACCTTGAACTGCCAAATGTGAATCATGTCATGGATTAGTGGTGTGATTCATTGCCACAAGATACCCCTGGGAAAGTCCAAGAAGTAATGAAGTTCAGAAAACTACCAGACATGATTCAGAAATCTCTCTTCTGAGCTGATTATTCTATACTTACTCCCTTTGAGCACCTTCTTTTAGAAACAGGAGGTAGTACTGTTGTCAAAGGAAAGGGCATTGAGTTATCCAAGCTACCGGTCTGATTTGACCTTGCCTTTTCTATATGACCTTTTCTCTAAGCCTAACCATTGCTTTATGCGTAATGTTCTAGTATCTGTGAACTTTTGAACACTCACACCATCCCTGTTTCTTTCCTTCATTAGAGCCTGTTTTTTATTGCTGCAGCTCATTATCGGAAATGAGTGGCAGAAGTTTTCCTCACTTCAGCCGGTGAAGGAGTCTAGGCAGAGAACTTCCAGCATACACCGTCTGCCTTTCATTGCTCCTCCAAGCTTTGGGACTAGCATGCGTTACAGTGCAAGTTATTTTTTGCAAAGCAGACTCTGGATCATTCACTCATTTTCCTACCTCTTTTGAACTAGGCTTGTCTGGGTGAGACAAGACACCCAAAAGGAATGCGACTGCAAAGACATTTTTGAAATCTGTTGTCCTCTTTAGAGGCAGCTACCTTTCACACTATTTGCCAAAATTCAAGTTGTGACCAAGGCGTATTTTTTATGCTTAAAAACATGAAAAAACAAACTAATTTCATCGCTCTGGGCACATTAGCTCAAAACAATCAATAATAAAGGTTGCATATTGGAAAGTCAAGGATTACAAATAATGTGTTTCCATTATTTATATTGCTAAAGGACATGATTGCTCTGTGGCTTATGTCTTGTGAAGCAGTCTTGAGATCTGGGTTTGACTTAACTAAATTATTAGATAAGAGAAACAGGAAAAAATACTGAAATGCTTTTGTCACTGAGGTCTTCCTTTCAACAGGCAGATCACTCACTGTTGCATAAGAAATCCCAGTGCATTGAATCTGTAAGCCAGCAGTAGATGGACCAGGTTTTATTCTCGATCAGCAGATCTGGCCAAGTGGCAACAGCCCTAGAGAAAAAAGCAGTACAACTCATCATTTGGCTTCTTCACTGAAGGATACCTGTAACACGGAGGACTTCGGAGTCATACAAAATACAAAAAACACATGTCGTTCTGTGCGCAGCTTTATTGAGGATTTCTGTGACTGGCCCTCGCTGGCTTCTGCAGCAGTCAAATCTGTTCTCACCTCTGAGCTTCCCTAAAATACTCACTAGAGGAGTGACATAATTGCTTCTTCAGAAGCCAAGAAAGCTATTCCATTAACTTCAGCATAAGCAAAGCAAGGCCATTTCTGGATGTTTTAAAGCCCTACCTCGAACTTTTCCACAGATCTGTTTTTGATAACACTGGGTCCACCCTTTTGCTAGCTGGAAAGACCTTCTCTGCAACCTAGGAAGCTGTTGGTTGCAGGTTGTATTTCACTTTTCATATCAAAAGAACCTGCTGATATCCCTCTTAGCATTATTCAGAGACTTACCACCCATGACCCCTTTGCTCCCTCCTCCATTTCAGCACATCATAACTTTTCTGCATTACGATGTTGGAAAACCTGTCCTTCCTCAGTGACAGTGGACTGCCACATGTTAGCATTGCTCTGTCTTGTTTCTTCATGCTTGCTCGCCGTTCTTAGGGCAGCTCCTCTCGTTATCCTAATCTTGCATGAGATAATGGCAGAATAAAATGCTTGCTTGTCTCAGGTTTTTGCCTGTCTATACGAATTTTTCAGTACATGCATGGATTTACTAGTATGTTGAGAAAAGTATCAGCTCTACCTGCTAGCTTTAGCCTCTCCTTTAATGCTTCTCTAGTCCTTAGTTCTGTCTTAAACAGGAATAGTACTGTACATTTCAGTTTCTTTGTCAAAGTAGAACCTTTGCTGTATTAACTTTGCCTTTAGTTCAGCCGTTTCTGGTTTCCGTGACTATCCCCCATACACACAATCACAGGCACTGCAAGCAGGGGAGAGAGGAGGGGCAGCAGAGATACCGGGTGACTCTTGGACTGGTAGCCCCAGAAATCTTGTCATTCCATCACTCATTCAGCCCGGTTCAAGCCTGATTTAAAACAGATTAAGTTGTGGACTGAGTTGCTTTCATCTGTAAAACAGCTTTTTAAGGCAAGAAGAATTGTCCATCCTTTCAGACGGCAGGAAGAGAACATATTTGCCTGCATGATAACATTTTAATAAGAATAATCTTCTTAACATTAAAATCACTGGATTTGGTGCATCCTACATTCTGCAGAGAGTATCCTTGAGTTTTACTATTTTATTTTCTTAGAGCAACGATTATTTGGCAAATGTATCTCCACATTGTGATAGGAAGGGGCTGAAGAGCACTTTATTTTGCAGAAATATAGAAATATCATGGTGAATGTCAAGTTTTGTAAGGGAAAATTATGTCTGTGATTATGAACAGAAAGGAAAAGACAAACTGTACATCACTGCAGGTCTAAGGAAGGAGTGAAAATCTGAGGTTTAAAAATAATCCTGCAAGACTGCTGCAAAGTTGTCATTTCTGTACAAAAAAGGGGGGGGGGGGGAAGAAAAAAAAAAAAACTGGCTCATATCCCTCTTACAGCCCTGAAACAAAGTTTTTACAATGATAATGCTAGACTACTCCAACACTCCCTGTAAAGAAGTTTTCAGGTCAAATGGAGCAAGCCTAGCAGAGAAGTTGTGGAGCAGGATACACACAGGAGCTCTTGATGTTCCACTCCAGCGCTCAGCTCCGCACTCGGCAGCAGGACGGAGGCTGCTCAGGGGGTAACCCGCTCGCTTCTGAAAACGTGACTTTTTACTTCAGCGGTCACCATCGGGCTGAAACGTTTTGAGCAGTACAGGCTGATGGGGCTAAAAGATGTCGACAGGATTCTGGTTTTTTACTGTTATTAGACTCCCGAGGGAAGAGAATGACAAAAGAGCAGTGGGTTATTGGTATCACTGCCTGTGGGTTATTGTGGGTTGTGAGAGGTGATAAAGAGCTGTTTGCTGTCACCAAGGAAATGCAGGATAACTTTAGGAGGAGTAATATCATTGCACCTGACCGGGTCAAGGTTATAATGGTGGTTGTTGGGCATGTGCTGATGCTATTAAACCTCTATTAGCATGGAAGGGCTTGATCCTATTCTGCTGAGAGCCGGCGGAGGTCTCGCATCGTAACTTCCCTGGGAACAGGATCGGGCCCAGACCGTCTTAACATAGGATACCGATGGAAAAGGTCACATGGGGAGGAAAACTTGCCCCAACAATTTTTAACGGAATGACCCCAAATTTTAAAGCGTTTTGGAAAGTTTCGGGTTTGATTCACACAGACTTGGTAAAGACTTTCTGAAAAGTCCCAATGACTGAAAAAAAAAAAAGAAGAAGAGGAAAAGAAGAAAGGAAGCGTTTCAGTTTAAAGAAAACAGTTCTGATGTGAGAGGATGGCACTTGAAAACCGTAATTATGTGCATGTCAGTAGTAAAAAGCATCCTTCTTAAGCCGGCCATATGAAACCTGAGCACAAACAGAAACTTGTCATCCGAGCGAGAAAAGAACCCCTCCAAGTATACATTTTTCCCATTTCACCATTTTAGCCCCTAAACGTAACAGTACGGGACAGCGCGGGCAGGTGGCGTGGCTAGGTGGGTTGTTCTGCCGGGGTGGTTTTTCGGAAGCTGCCTTACAGGAGCGGTGTGTTGAAGCTGCCCGGCGGTGCAGGGGCCGGCGTGCCCCGGCTGCCGGCCGGGGCTGGGAGGGGGCAGGTGGAGCCTCCCGTCGGTAACGAACCGACCCCGGGCTCCCGCCAACGCCGGCGACCACCGCCGCAGTCGCGTTCATCGCCACGAACCGCGGGCCCGATCCTGGGGCCGGGTCGCCCCCCCGCTCCCCGCAGAGGGGGTCCGGCCCCGGGGCACGCCGCTGCCCCCTCCGGCTGCAGGGTTAGGGGATGCAGCGGGGATCTTCCCCCCTCCGCATCGCAAGGAATTTCAGCTTGTTTTTTCTTTCCTGCTGTTCCCTCTTCAGTTCCACCCGCGGAACCCGACGAGTGCTTTGCACTCCAAACCGCCGAGCGATGGGGCGATGAGGATAAAATTCAGGGTTTGAAAAAATTCGCTAATGCCTGGAGAATATCACTTAAAAACTGCTCCGAAATATGCCGTAGGTTTTTAATTGAAGTAAACAAAGTGCAACAAACCCTAACTCAAATATGATTGCACTGAGATTAGGCTCTAATTGCTTAAGGTTCAGGTGGAATCTGCAGGCTAAAGCCTGTAAGAACAATCTGAATTTCACAATCATTCTGTCAAAAGCAAAGAGATGAGAGCCCACACGCTTCCTAACAAGTCATTTTTAACAGTTACAAGCTTCTTACAAAGACCACACAGGGAGTCTAAGAGATGCAAATCTAATCCCTGGTCATTCTGCAGGCCTTCAACAAAGATGTACTAAAGCCTAATAGAAAAGAAATCAGTTCTCTGTCACCAGCTCCGAGTAAAATCTATTAGAGAAAGTACGGATCTTGTATTTACAGCAGTTGCTTTTAAAGGTTAAGGACAAGTACATATAAAAGGTATAAATTTTTTTTGGCATGTGAAATATTTAATAAAATCCATCATCTGTTGGTTTTTATTCCTATCTTGGGTATTTAGTTTGTATTCATTGAGCAAAAGAATTATCCATCCCTTTGTTCTTTAAAATATTAGCAACAGATTTTTTTTTTGTTAATGTTAGTCATTTGGACGATGCCGTTTTGCTTTATTTTTTTTCAGGATCCCTCGTTTAAAAACGCGTGCAGGGACCTCAGAACAGCGGTCAGTATCCTGTCAAAATACCTCGAAATGTCTCCATCCCCATCGGTAGTTTGACCAGTGCCCAGGAGTGAATATTTAAATCAAACGAATATCTAAATGAAGAGGAATAAAAAGTCCGGCTGGGCATTGGCAAACGATACACAGAAAGAGGCAGCCTTTTCCAGGATACCCTCCTCTCCTAAGTTTTGTTTTTAATGAGATCATCTCTCTTTTTTCTTCTCACTCGCTATGTACTGAATTACCTCTATCTCCCGGCAAATCTCACCCTGATTTAGTAAGGCTCTTTACTGTACATTTGAATAATTCAAATTAAAAGGAAAGTCATCGCTTTTCTACACGAACACAAGTGTACGCAAACACACATCTACGGACATCTTAACGTATAGGCATACATCGTGCTTTTGCAGAAGATCCACATTAACGCAGAGGATCACACACACGCACACATTTGTAGCAACACTAATTTTTAGGTCGCTCTTGTTCCTAAAAGGTTGGCCTGTTCCCGTTGCCCAGGGGGGCTCTGGGCAGGCAGCCTGTAGCCCAGTAATGTAAGGAAATGAGGTCGCAGTCCGACGGGCTCCCACTTGCAAGGCGCCGATTGGGTTAAGTGGGAATCTCGCCTCCCTAACCCCTGCTATGGGATCGGACCTTCCATTTCTCCCTTGAAATTCATCCATCATAAAATAAACGGGGCACTTGTTGATGGACCGCGAGTTTTCTCGGAGTGCAAATAGGCACCGGGGGAGCCGAAGTGCGGCGGGGGCGGGGGGGGGGGGGGGGGGTTGGTGGTGGTGTCGTTCTTAAATGACGAGGGGAACTGGAGTCTGTTTGGGAGAAGGGATGATGCTTCTGGGGGCGACATCGCTGTTTCTGGGTACCGATACGGGTAAAGATTTCACCCCGACAATAGTCAGGTAATGGATCTCCGTATCTCGGTGACCCACGCCAAATAAATAAGCTGTTCTTTAGGCATCATGTGACAAGGACATCGGATCGGAATCCTTTCCCTATTCTGCCCTGGCGTGGTTTTGGCAAGCGTTGCTTAGGCACGGTCCGGCGGGGTGAACAACCAACGAACCCGCCTGGGTTGAGGAGAGGAAAAAAAACCTGCTCTTTGCTCCCCGTGATTAGCACATAGATTTCAGTGGGACAACTCGTGTCAATAAAATCATCGGTGTCTGGGCTGGGAAATAACTCTTCCTAAGCAGAGCAGGTCCCCTTTCTTCCTCCCTTTTCGCCCTCCTTGCCCACCTCCCCACCCCGTCATCTTCGTGGGAGAATCGGCTCCAGCCGCTGGGCTGGGGCCGGGCCAGGGGAAGGCTGCTCTCCCTCGGAAACAGCGACGGCCACCGCGAAACCCTCCTGCTGCAGGGCAAGTGCCTCGTCCCCTGCCAAGCGGCACGGGGGGCTCCGGGCACCGGCGGGGCCGGCAGCCCTCGCCCCGCCGGCAGCCCTCGCCCGCCGGCTTGGAGGGCCCCTCCCTCCTTCCCTCTAGGAAATGTCCTGCCCGCCCCCCCGCCAAATTTGCTTCTTGTGATGCCTGCCTGGAGGCATCTGTCCCCGGCGCCCGGCTGGGCATGGGAAGGGTCCCACGAGGGATCAGTGCCCAGTTTTTAGGGGTTTTTTTGGGGGGGAGGCACGGGACGGAACAGGTTTGTCACTGTGGTACCTCGGGCCGGGGAGGTACTTCAAAGCACCGAGCGCAGCCTTTCAGGGCCTCCTGCACCCGGCCCCTGGCCGGGCCGTCTGGCCCGAGCCCTAATTAGGGCTCAGACCCAATTAGCTAGCGCGGGGGGGGAAGTGCGGGGTCCTTCCTTGGCGGCCTCGGGGGAGCAAGGTGGAAATCCCAATGGAGAGAAGTTTCCCTGCTCTTTCTTTCTTGCCGAGGAAAGGGCGATGTGGGCGGGGGGGAGGCGCTGCCAGCCGCGGGGAGCGGAGCGGGGAGAAGGGGCTGGGGGAGAAGCGGGGACCCTGAGCCCTGCCCGGGAGCCAGCGAGCGGCGGAGCGCCGGCCCCGCCGCGCCCGGGACCGGCCCGCGGGCTGCAGCCGGGGAGACCCCCAAACGGTGCCGGGGAGGACGGGGCTCTGCACAGACCCACCTGTCGTCCTCGTCGGTATGCCTGCGGTTTGCAAGCCAATAATAACAGTTTGTACCTCTTATAGGGCTAATTCAGCTTTCCACGGCATTGCCTTATTTATTCAAATATTTATTTATTTACTCCCTCCCCCCCTTCCCGAGAGCTGATTTGGCCCTTTGAAGTGGAAGAGAATAAAACACTGTGACAGAGGGTGGGAGCCGGGAAAAGCAGGGCTGCTGTGACTGGGACGGGCCAGGGTATTTAGCCGCAAGAAGCAAGGGTCTGCTTTCAAAATCCAAGCAGAAAACAGGGCGGAGGGCTGGGAGCGGGGCTGGGACGCTGCCTGCAGCCGCGGCGCGCTGTCAGCGCCGCGCACAGTCACATAAACAAGTAAATGAGGGAAATCGGAAATGCCAATTAATGTGCGATGTGCGGGGCTGGGAGAGCCTTTATTTCGCTATTGGTTACCCGCAGGCGAGCCTCAACTTCCCTGCCCGCTCCCCTCCTGCAGGATGATTACGATGGAGGACGCGTAGGCCTCCTGGCTTTCTCCTGGCTTCGGGCACTTGAGGAATAAGAAAAATGCTCCAGAGCAGGCAGGGGCGGGGAAGTGCGGTGCCTGCTCGGAGCAGGGATTGCTGCGGGGGGCGAGGCGAGAGGGGGGGTCTGCTCTCCCTGAGGCCAAATCGACCCCCGAGCCCTGCGGTCTGGCTTTTGCGCATCCTCCCCCCGGTCTCTCAGCAGGACCGGAGGCGGCTCTCGGGGGGGGGGGGGGCAGGACCACGGGGAGCCCCGCGTCGCTGCGGCGCCCGCGGGCGGGGAGCGGGGGCTGCCCCCGGCTGCTCCGGGGCAGGGCTGGCTCTGCTGCCGGGCTCTGGGCGCTAGCTCCTCTGTGTACCTCCGTGCAGATGTCCTTCCTCCAGGCCTTACTTTAAAAAACAAGTTACCATTTTCTGCGGAATCATTTACGCGGTGTATTCTTGATTAAATGACCGTTAACCCTAAGAGACTGATAGGACAATCAACATGCTTTTCCAATCACCATTCTTTTCTTGGTTGTTTTTTTTTCCCCAACGGGGAGTCTCGCTGTAGGTCAAAACCTTGCTTTCTAAAGCAATTAAGTCATATTTTCAAAGAGAATATTAGATTAAAAATACATCGTGATTAAAGCATCGTGTAAAAGGTCTGCAGCGGGTAGAAAATATTTGGTGCTCGTCTGTAGATTCTCTCACCTACCACCTACTCTGAATGCGTCCTGTATCTTCCAGCATGTCCGGCCCTCATGATTGCAAATAGGCCTGTTTTCAAATGGAAATAGGACTTCCAAACTGATTATGTGTATTGAATCGGAATCACTCGCTAGATCCTCTTGTTTAAAATGTATTGAAAAAAGCATGATGGTTGCACAGCTCTGAAACTGGCTCCTTCTCATCTCAGGGAGGTCGATCTATTTTGCAACTTTTTGCCATTTGAGAATGTTTCAGCTAGATAATTACGCTGCCATTGTGGCCGGGCGATGCACTGACACACAAACACCCCCTCCCCCGCTACACACACACGCACACACACACACGCACACACCCTTCCCCGCCACCCCCAGCGCGTACACCTTCAGCCACCACCGCGGAGCCTGCTCCGCGCACAGCCCACGTCGTGCCCGGGCTTCCACGACACGAACACGCCCGCCCTCCCCACGGCCGCGCAGCTTCGGCGCCTCGCCCCTGCCACTGCCGCGCCAGCGCGGCGTGTCCCGGCGCCCCGCCGCCGCCACGCACAGCCTCCCCGCGACACCGGGCACAAAGTACACCATCCACCGGCACCCTCCCGAGCCCCGCGGGACGACGCCGTTCCCACGTCTGGGTTCTGCTTCGTGAGCCGCTATTTAAAGACAAGCAGCCTATGTATGTGTGTGTGTCCATGGAAAAGCCAGAGCCAGGGAGCAACAGCTATTGCTCGCACACTGAAGAATGAGGACAACCTCCATGCAAAGGTTCCGTCCATTGATATGTAATGAGAGCTTTAAACCCTGTCATATGTTCCAAAGAATAATCCGTTCAAATTCAGAAGGGTAATTAAAACGCGAGGAGAGAAAAGGGGGATCTGCACCGGGCAGAAAGCGGGCAGCCCCCCGCGCCCGGGGAAGGGAGAAACCGGCGGCAGGAAGCGGGGTTCCCCCGCCGCGCCCCCGGGGGGGCAGCCCCGGCCCCGCACGCCCGGCCCCGCACGCCCGGCCCGGGCTACCGCGCTCCCACCCCCGCCGTCCCGCCGCCGCTCGGGGCGAGCACGCCCAGACTTTCTCGGGCGGTTCCTCGGGGGTCGCTTTCCCCCCGCCTAACCCAACCAAACGAAACCCGAGCTGGGAGGGCTGGGGGTGCCCAGCCCTGCGTGCCCGGCGGAGCGCGGGGAGCCCCCGCCGCCGGGCCGGCCGGGCAGGCAGGGGCCGGGGCCGCGGCTCCGCCGGGCACGGCGAGGGGAGCGGCCGGCCGGTGCCACCCAGCAGAGCCCCGCCAAGGTGGCTGCGCGGGAAACCTCTGACAGCGCAGAGGATGCCAGGGCCGGGACCTGTCCTCCGTCCGTCCCCGCACTTGCACAGTACCTTTGCGAAGGCGCAAATTCATCCGGCCGCGTCCCGTCCTCGGTCTTTTTTGGGTTACCGTGGAGGTGCCGCGCACTTCCCTGCCATTACCCCGCTAGGCAAGTGTGGTGTGTGTTGCAGTGACGGGGCAGTACCGGGTCCCCGAGCCCCATGCCACTCGCCCTGGCTATGGCAAGGCGCCATAGGCGGTCAGCACCTTGTCGGGGCGTTTGGGAGCCGCGTTTGGACGGCAGTCAAGGGGGTTCCTGGCCCGGCGTTTGCAGCCCTCCCGCCCGGGCATCGCCCCGTGTGCCACGGGGGAGAGGCGGTGGGCGCGCACAGCTGGATCTGCCCGGGAGCACCTGCAGCCCGGCAGCCTGGCAGCGCAGGCGGAGGGCTGCCTGAGCTGGCATTTAAAAAATGAAGAGCGAGGCAGGCGCTGCCCTCGGTCGCCTGTAGCCCGCGGGCGGCGAGCTTTGCTCGCCTGCTGCCGGCTGCCGCGGGCTGCGGGAGAGCCCGTCCTCTGCTTGCGAGGGACCCCGCGGCCGGGGTGCGGGCGGCCCCCGCGGCCGCAGAGCCCCCCTGGCAAAGGGCAGGATCAGGCCCGCTCCCCTCGAGGGAGAACCGCGACCTGAGCACCGGCGGGAACTTTGCCGTGCCGCGGCTTTTTTGGTAGGCGACGGGGGCGGCGGGGCAGCGCGGCGGGCGCCCCGCTGGGGTCTGCGGCGCTGCTCGCAGGGAGCCCGGCGAGGCTGCGCTGCGGGGCCGGCTCCCGCCGCCGCCCCGTCCCGCCGCCGTCCCGTCCCGCCGGGGCAGCCTCGGGAGGGCAAAGGCGGCAAGTCGCGGGAGGATTTCCTCGGTGTAAAATAAAGAGCGGAGCGGAGGCACAGGCCGGCAGGCAGTGCTTCTTTCAAAGTAAGAGTTTTCCCATTCCTGCCCGCCTTCTGCTGCCCAGACCCCACAGATAGTGCCGGGCACATCAGCTCCGACGTACGCTATCAGACGCACACATCTATAGGCATAATTCGTATATAGACGCACACATATAGACTAAAGGCTCCGCATCGGTCATCCACTTGTTTTGCTTCCCTCTGCGGTGAGCTAAAGCAGAGAGAGGTGCAGGGGACGGGGAGCTTCGTGCACTCCATTTCGCAGCAGCAACAGTGCATTTCTGAAGTAACGTGCGGGTTAAGAGCAAAAGCCCAGACCAAGAAGGTGCTCGAGAAAAAGATAATATTTCTAAGAGCTTCTCTGAGAAACAGCAGCACCGACAACAAAAAGTTTAAGGAACAAAAGCACAGAGAGAAACTCCGAAAGAACCGTGTCCTAGAGTCACATTATTAGGTCAGTAACACACTGAAATGAACTCAGCCACTTCAGCAACACCTTTGATATGAAGCAAGAAAGTCTGTTCCCTCCAAGATCCCAGGTGTGTGTAAGTTTGTCGCCTTCTAGCACGTTATTACTTGTCCAAATTTACTTGATCGAGAAGAAGGACTCCGGTGAAATCCACCAGAACAGATGGAAGTGAAGATCTCACACCTTGCTTAGTTTTCTAAGCATTGCAACTATCTTTTTATTAAAAAAAAAAACAACAAACCAAACAACAAACCAAACCCAAACAAACAAAGCCCCCACGAAAAAAACCCAACCTCACGTGTACATGCGCTTTACTCTTCTCCTGTACACCGTAAGGAGCCCCTGTATCGATGAAGCGCTACTCTGAATGATATGGGGAGTTCTCATCGAATGAATGCAATAAGTCGTACACGTTCGCTAAAATCAGCTATGTAAATTCACTTGCTAAAGAAGCACAACCTACGAACTACTTTAAAATTACTCAGAAAGTCCCACTGTGTTTAACTCAGAAAACAGCAGCCATCGTATTCAGATTTAGTTGTTAGCGTGAGAGACGGAGCTAGCCAGTAAAAACAGACCTAAGTATCGTTAGTCACTTGGTAAATATTTTTAAAATATACATTTTTAACTTTTTTTTCCATTTCTATACGCCTGCTCAGGACAGTGGATTCATACTGTCTTTCGTAGGTAAAGCTATTCGGCCATTTATAAATGTCTTTGCTTCTTAATGCCTGTGTCATTGTAAAAAAAAAAAATAATAATACCGATTTCCCTCTTCCCCCTCCCCCTAACAAAAACCTTTACATCGAAGATTAAATGTCACAGTTAACGTTTTCATCTCTAGGTTTCCCAAGAAATTTTCTGCATAGTACGTTGTTTTAAGCATCAAAACGAATTTCAGTTTCTTTTTACATCAATACATCTTATTCACCGTCTTATTTATATAGCTGACCAGAAGCCTTCGACAGAAAGACATAGGATATAGAAAACTTTGACCTTACCTGCTCCCTAATGTGCTTGCAGCCAGAAAAAAAAAAAAAAAAAAAAAAGAAAAAAAAAAGAAAAAAAAGTCATTTCGTATTATTCACCACTTTGCCAGAGACGGTAATCTGTCTACCTCATAGCAACAGCCGTACTGGGTCAGATCTCTGTACACATTTGATACATATAAACAGTATTACCATTTACTTAGGGTTTGGAGGGGATTTTTTTCCCCCTGAAGGGGATCATGAGAGGAACAGCAGGTCAGACAGAAAAAAAAAAATATTTCTCAGCTTTGCTCCCGACACGGCCATGAAAGGACTGAAATTCTTCAGAAGTCACTCAGTCTTTACCTCTAGGTCCCCTTTGTAAAAGCAGCCGTCACGACAAGTTGGACCGGGGCTGCCTTCCCAGCGAGGCCCCTCTACCTGCGCTCCGCCACAAAACTCCTAAAATACTTTCCCCCCCCGCCGTGGCAACTTCTCTTGGTGTCATCTCAGCGCTGTCTCAGATTACATTGTTTAGGACCTGCACTTTTGAACACTGTCTTAGGGCCCTGCACTGCCTTTTGAACCCAGATGCAGGCAATATACTTTTAGACCGGCTCCCCGTCCGCTTTCCCCGCCGTAGGTCGGGTGACAACGCGGCGCCGCTCCGGGAGCCCGCGGCCGGGGCAGCAGCGCGCCCGGGGCAGGCCCCGCCGCCGCGGGCTCTCCCAGCCGCTCCAGCCGAGCATCCCTCTGGCTAACAGGCTGCTGTGAAGCCACAACAACAACAAAACCCACCCCACAACCCGTTTTGATATGAAACAGCAAATATGAAGAAGCCTTTTGCTATTGTTGCTGTGGTTGTGGCGGTGGTAGTGGTGGTGGTGATGGTTTTTTGTTGGGTTTTGGGTTTTGGGTTTTGTTGTTTGGTTGTTTTCTTCGGGTTTGGGTTTTTTGTTGTTGTTGTTGTTTTTTTGCACAGCCTGCTGTGCCACTACATGCACACTTCATGGCACTCAAGCATGAACTCCTATTTACAGCAGGAAAAAATGCCCTCCGCGATTCTCCTACATTTACAGGCAGTGCCAGGGAATGGGGGAGTGGAAGGGAAGAGCCATTCTTCCCCAGATCCCTTTATCTCTCAGAATACGGGGTGCCCACGGTCTCACGTCGATAAAGGAGCAGTTATATTGGGAAACGTGCATTTCTTCCATAATTTCAGATTTGAATCATGCTGTGTCGTCGTCCTCCCCCCCCCCCCTTCGCCATCCCATTATCCAAGTTCTGCATTGATTACCGGGAGACTGGAAAATCAGCGTATTGGAGGACGCAGGCGTTTAGACGGAGGCACATAGTTTAATTTAGAAAAGCTATACAGTGGCTAAGTTCTCGTGAGTGTTCTCGAGGGAGACTGGAGATTAAAATGTATTTACCCCCCCCCCCCGAAATATCTTCATCCCAATCAAGGCATAACTGGTTTATACAAAGAATTTTATGATAAAAGGCAATAACACAATGTCATAAAAAAACTCTATAAAATTGTTAAAGAGCAGTTTGTTTGCATTTCTCCTGATTGATATGTAAATACAGTTTGAACTGTGTTTGCTCGGTCTCTAGTGCTTAATAAAGAGATGAATGCACCTTTCTGTGGAACAAGTAAACAGACTTTAAACTAAGCCGACATCAGACAAAGTGGAAACGAGTTTATTTAATCGAAACTAAATCTAGTTTAAGAAAGATAAGTCAGTGTACATAATAATCCATTACAGTAATTACACCCACCACCAAATATGTGTTTATGAGGTTGTCGAGACACAATAAAATTCATTTATTTCCCCCGAAGTCTATAATGAAAAGTCACTGGCTGGATGTCTATCGAACATGCTAACTCCAATATTTGCGGGGGGGGGGATAATATTTCTCGGCTGTATTAATGCCTTTCGGTGCTCCTCACTTTTGGACATTCCTGTGTTTGAAAGGATGCAAACATTAATCACATCTGAAGGGGAAATGTCGACTTAACCACAGCACTTTCCCCTCGGTCTTGTATATTAGCTGCGGGAGAAACTAACCCCAATTTTAAAAAATCCGTAGAGTTAACCCTACTCTCGCTCCCTTGGCGGGAGCTGGCAGCGCTGTGCCACGGGCCAGGAATTCCCAGCACTTTCTTCTTTTAGCAGAAATTACAGCCCCAAGCTCCAGACCCCCAGCCCCAGCCCCCGCCATGCTTAACACGATGGAAACGAATGAGCTGAAACGAATATTCTGCGTAGAGCAAGAATGAAAATAAGCAATATTCTTTGGGTTAGTTGAGAATGTCGCTGTATAAAGCAGGACATAATATAAAGAATGAAAGGTCTCGAAATTCCTGTTGACACACGTGATGTTCTTTAGTTAGAAATAAAGGGGGGGGAGGCAGAAACAATCCGATAATCTTTTTTTTTTTTTTTTCCTTCTGTCTATTTCCCTTTTTCTCCATCCAAACTAGCACTTGGTGTCCGAGTAACACCGGCTATCTTGTATAAATAAAAGACTGGAGCTTTCGAAAGCTGCTACTTAAACTGGAGGTTGGGTTGTTTCCATCTCGGGCAAGCTGCTTGCTTTCTCTTCAAAAATATGAGCATTTCATAATACCTCTGTAACTCAGACGTCTTTCAATGACTGCGATTCTCTTCCGTGGTTTAACTGAGGGGATCTGGAGAAAAAACCGAAACCGAGCAGCAGATGCGAAGGAAAACACGCTACGAGGTCTTTTAGGATGGGGGACTTCTTATTTTGTTACACTCACAAAAGGGATATTTGGGACCCGAAAGACAGCGAATTACATGTGTTCCGGGCTTCTCCGATACGAGCCGCTTAACTTGATATGCTTTATATATTTACAGCAAAGTTAATATCTAAATGCCTTGCGTTACCCATAGTATTTGCCTTCCTCCCAAACGCCCCTCGGTGCCTCAGCCAGGCGCGCACCCACGCACGCCCACGCACACACACACACACACACACGTGCGCGCACACGCACTTTCTCTTCATCTCCTTTACAAGCTTCCCAAAGCACTACAGGAAAAAAAAAAACAAAAAACCAAAACCAAAAACAAAACAGCAACAGAAAAACACCAAAAAACCCCAAACGACACGCAAACCCCAAAGCAATCTGCGTTAAAGGGGGATGCAGCCTGCAGCTAAGCTCTCGCCCGGGTAACGCCTGCCCGAGGCGCTGCCTGGCCGCCCGTGCCCCCGTGCCTGCGGGGGTGGGTGCGGGTAGAAAATTAAATACGGTCTGATAAAGAAAGTTAATTCAAACTACGTGTCGTACACAATAAACTATCTTTTTATTTTGATTATAAATAAGGTGACTGTACTTCCCTTAAAATACAGGTACATAGGAAAACCTGGTAGAAATCATTATCTTTTCTTTTTTTTTACAAGCTCTTAAAGCTGGACGCTCTTTAAATCGGCCGCATGTTCTATACTGTCAGCAGATTCTTCGTTAATTTGTTTCTAGTGGCGTTAGACTTTTACCTTCTTTCTCCTCCGTGCCTTTGGCATTTGAATTTCTACTCCCGGAATACTTTGCTTTCTCTAGCAAGAAGTCTCTGAGGTGCCCCCCGCCCCCCCAATAATCGGGCTAATGAATTTGGACTCGATCCCTTCGCTCTCGAGTTTGTGAATCCCACGCGTTTGCGAATCCCACGCGTTTGCTTGGCGCTTTTGCACGCTGAGGACTGATCCTGTATCCCGTTAACTCCCTGGCGCAGCTCCGCTCTGGGAACAGGGTCCGGGCCCTGGGAGGGGCAGGGGCCTTTCAGGGTTTGGCAGCATCCCGGGTTGTTTGTCCATCAAGCAAAAAAACAAAACAAAAAAACAAAAAAAAAAGAAAAGATGCGAGGAAGGGAGGGTCGGGAGGGGGAACCAAAGGGAAATAAAAAAAGAATATTCGTAATGTGTATAATTTATTAGAAGCTTCTTAGGAACTATATTTAAGCCAAATATCTACATAAGTTACAACAGGAAAAGGCGGCGTGCGCAAATAACAAACTGCCAGAGGATTTACGACGGGGCGATCAGTGTCCATAAAAAAGGTGGGGGTTGGTTTGGTTGATTGTATTTTTTTTTCTTTTTCTTTTTACAACAAAATATACAGGCTACTAAAAACTATGAGTTTAGTCCAACTTTTGACAGCATTATACAGCTACAGGTTCACATCAAACGTAAGGAGGAAAATAAAAGCCAAGCCTTTGATGACTCCACGTCTCCATCCGCGGGCCCTGGCGGCGGGGCTGGGAGAGGAGACCGGGGGAGGGGGGAAGCTGCTTCTTGTGTCTGGGTGACGCGAATGCGTTTTTTTTGGGGAAAACCACCCCATCCCCCAAAATCTCTATATTTACATGCAAGTCCTAGACGCTGGCAAAGTGTACATCTGAAATCCAAGCCTTCGGACCATGCCTAACGATGGTCCCCTTTCTGCAGACTGCTCCGTGGTTATTAGTCAGAATTTTTTTTAACACCCCATACAACAACCTTGGGAAAAAAAAAGAAAAAAAGAAAGACCCAAACCCATCAAGAGTAACAGCAAAACCGAACAAAAAAAGTCTCTCTCTCTCTCTCTCACGGGTCCTCAGAGAACCACTCAGTAAAACGGGGGGAAAAAAAGCGTTAAAAAAAAAAAACAGAAAGAAAAGAAAAACACCCAGTAGTTTGGACAGGACAGAGATTTGTGTGACTGGGAAAATCTGCTTTTTTTTTTTCCTTTTTTTTTTCCTTTTTTTTTTTTCTTTCGCTTTGTTTAATCCTTTCACCAGGTCCTACCGTATAGCAAGGTGGAGCAAGACATGGCAGTGCCATAGTCAGAAGTAGAAGAGTTTAGGTGAGACAAACTGGAGACTTGGCTCTGCAGAGAGGAAGGGCTGGCCGAGTGCTGTCCCATGTCTGGAGACTGCCCCGCACTGTTTGTCTGGTGGCTCTGATGCTGTCCGAGGCTGTTGCCATTGGTAGCCACTGTGATCGTTGTAGCTGCCTGCTGCTGATGGCTCTGGATAGCTGCTGTGGGTGTGTTGGAGCCTGCTTGGCAGGGCTTGCCATCCTTTACAAGCACTGGCACCGCCACCCTTCTGGGAGACTGCTGCTGCTGGCAAGAGCCGTTCTCCTGTTGCATCTGCTGCTGCGCAGCCTTGTCTTTGGCCTGGCGTTTCATCTTGTAGCGGTGGTTCTGGAACCAGATTTTGACCTGAGTCGGGGTGAGATGTATCATGCTGGCTAAATGTTCCCTCTCCGGGGCGGAGAGGTATTTCTGCTGCTTGAAACGTCTCTCCAGCTCGTAAACCTGGGCCTGGGAAAAAAGGACCCTCCGTTTCCTCCGCGGCGTGCTCTGGAGCGGGGCCATGCTCTTGCTCACGTCTCCCAGGGAGCCGAGGCTGCCCATGCCGCCCATGTTCATGCCCGAGGACGGCGCCATGAAGCGGGAGACTGCAAGGGAGAAGGCGGCACGGTTTAGGCGGCTCGGCTCGGCCCCAGCGGGGCCCCGCGCTCCCGCGGCCCCCGCCGCCGCTCGCCCCCGGCGGGGCTCCGCAGCCCGCCGCAGCCCAGCCCCGGCCGGGGCCTCGGGGCGCCCCCGCTCCCCAAAAACGCCCCGCGTCCCCAGGGCGAGAGGCGGGCGACGGGACCCCCTTCTCGCCCGGCCCGGCGCCGGTGAATAAAGGCGATGCGCTCGCCCCTCGCCCTGCCCGGGGGGGTGACACCCGAGCCCGTACCTGATGTGACAGCGCGGCGGCAGCGGCCGGGGAGAGGGGCTCCGCCGGCGCCGGCCGGGGCGGACTCGCCCGCTCCCCCCCGCGCCTCCCGGGACGCGGCTCCCGCGGCTCCGGCTTCCCCCCTCGCCCGCCCGCTGCCGGGCGGCGCGCAGGCGGACGGGCACCGCCGGCTCCCTCCCGGGCCCCCGGGCCGTGCCGCTGCCGCCCCGCTGGACGGCGAGCCCCGGGCTGCCGCTCCCCGCCACCGCGGGGCTTCCCACCCCCTTCCCCCCGCAAAAGCAGCCCCGAGAGGCTGACACGAAACCAGCCGGGGGAGGAGGGACCGGGCACGATCCTCGGGCAGGAGGAGGAATTGGGGGGGCGGGGGGGGGGGCGGCCGGGATTTGGACCGACTTTTGCCCTGGCGCGGAGCCCCCGGCGCCCGTCGCCCGCGGTGCGGCGGGGCAGGTGCGCGGCCACCCCCCGCCGGCCACCCAGCCCCGGGCTGACTTACTTGAGGAGAAGCGGGGGTCCGGGTTGGTGCCGTACCATCCTGTCGCCGAAGCGCTGTTCCGCATGGTGTCCTGGTAAGGCGGGAGCTCGCTCATGTTGCCCAGGTTCCCATTGCAGTAGCCCCCCATCGTAGCATGGGAGAGCTGGGGGACCCCTGCCGCTGTCATATGGTAGGCGGCAGTCACTGTTCCGTTGTGGCCCATGGGGTGCTGCTGCATGGCCGGCTGAGAAACCTGAGACTGTCTGTAGGCTGACAAGGGAGCCCCCAAGTTACTGCCCTCCATGCCCACTTTCTTGTAGCTTTCCTCCAAAGGACTCAAGATGTCAGACACTGAGAAAGGAGTCGTATGCTTTGGGCTCATCGACATGATTCGGCGGCTGGGGAAAAAAAAAAAAAAAAAAAAAAAGGAAGGGGAGGCAAATCTTTTTTTTTTTTTTTTTTTTTTTGCCAAATATTCTGGTGTTGCCTTAACGCCGATCTTGTTGGATGTACACGTAACCGAGTGGACGAAGTCCGCCTTAATTGGATTGAGTGGAGGCTCAGGGCTGCCTTTCGTTTGTTTTAGCCAGACGCCAGGTTTTAGGCTGCCACCAGAGGCGGGGCATAGGCACTAAAGCAACAAGACAATAGAAGCCTACATCTTGCCCAAGATAATTAGCTTACATGCTGATGACAAGGTAAACACCTTTAAGTTTTACTTGTCAGGATTTTTTTTTATGTCTTAAAAAAAGAGAGAGAGAGAGAGTGGGAGAGAGAGGGAAAGAGAGAGAGAGACCCCGTGAGCACAACTCATTTTATTTTTCTCGGGGGTGGCAATATCGTGGACGGGAAATGGAAGGCAAGGCGAAAAGACCCCCATTTGACTGGATGAAAGGATTTAAAATCAGCTCCCGGGTGGCAAGGCTGTCAGCCCAGCCTTTGTGAGAGCTGGGGAGACGGGGCTGAATGCCGGTGAGCGAAAGGACCGAGCCCCCCTCTCCCCCCACCAAGTTTGGTCTGGAAGGAGCCCCGCCGCCGGGAGGGCAGCTCTCCGGAGGGCAGAGGCTTCGCTCTGGGCCACCGCTCCCAGCGCTCCGCACTCCCCGCACCGCCTTGTCGGGGTACCCGGCCGGCTGGTGGCCGAACAGCACTTGGGATTTAGCATCTCGGGAACCTTCTCCGTGTCTGCTAAGACCCCCAGTGCGAGACCCCCAGTGCGAGGATCGTTTCTCTCCCTAAACCCATAAGTTCCGTTCACCTAGGGCTTTTTTTTTTTTTTTTTCCTTAAACCTCATGGAGAGGTGGAAGATGGAAGTTTGCAAAAACAAGCAGTAATTTAATTGCCTGGGGCGAGAGACTGCTGAAAAATAGGTTAGCGCAAAATGTCGCTCGTTATTCTCAAAGGCAAAGACTGTCACAGGCTCTCGTGGTCCCTCTGAACCTGAAGCTGCTTTCTAAGGTTATTTATACAGCACGGGAGCTGGATGGAGAAGACCTCTCAGGTCATCTGCTACACCACCTTGCCAATGAATTCCCTGCGGTTTCTAACAAACCGCAATTTCTGGCACTTTCGGATCTGTTCTCGGATCCGGTGTGAAAACAAAAGCGAGCCCATTCACAGCCACCCACACGTCCGCGCAGCCAGCAGCGAATGTCACTCGGGTCTTTGAAGAAATCTCCCAAGTTGTCCAGTGTCTCCAAAGCTTATATTTCGGGGTGTTCCCGGGCGGAGGAGAGAAACCTCCCCCGACTGTTTCACACCCCGGCCTACGGCCCTGGCAAACCCAATTTAATACAGCGATTACCTGAATATTAAGAAAATTACAGCGAAGGTACAGTTAACCCAGTGACTTTGAAGTGTCAAGTAACTATTTAGTAATTGCACTTGTAAATATGTTTGTGCTCGGCTGGTTCGTGCTTAAAAATGCAAAAGTGCACTTGCTACCCGGGAATAACTAAATATCTTTGTCTAAAGTGGCAGCATAAATAGCCGGTCGCTTTGTGACTGTGCTTGATATTAGTACATAAGGATCATTTTGCTTCAATTGGGAGGCTCTCATTCACTAGGCAAGAAACCGTTTAGGAGAAAGTAGGTTCCCGTATGAGAGTTAACATCCTTCAAGTGTAAGCCTCAGCCTTGATTACACTTTAGAGCTCTGCAAGAGGTGAGCTTTTCCACACAAATATAATCGGGGGAACTTTCCTTCAATCAGGCCTCCAGCTCTCCTACATCATCTCAGCTGCCTCCTTCGGCACCAGCTCCCTCAAGGCTGAATACCCCGAAGGGGGCTTGTTGTGAGTCTGCTGGGTCACCAAAGGCAGGGAAGGGCGACTTTGGGCTAGAAAGGCGGCTGCTTTTACCTCTTTTCTTTCCTCTTTTCTTTCCAGATCTTTAGATCTTGTCTTTCCAGATCCCCAGAACATTTCTCTCCCCCCTCCCGCCCCCCCCCTTTCCCCCCCTTTCTGCGCGTGTTTTTCAGTAAGGTCTTTGGTTTTGTTCCTACAGAGAGAGACTCTCGACCTTGCCTTGGTGGTTTGGTTTTTTTTTCCCCACGGATTTCTCAGGCACATCAGCTCCGTGCCTGTTTTATCAGCCTTAAAAAGGAGGGGGTGGATGGAGGTGAAAAAAAACAACACCACAGGGCCCACCAAAGTGACGCTGCCGTCGGCTCAAACCAGAGACGAAGGGCAGCGAGTGACCGCGCAATTTGTGGGGCAGGAGCGGCGACCCCGTTTCTCTCCAGGGAGTGCGCGGTGGGGCAGCGGGGGAGGCCCCAGCGCCGGCCCGGGCGGCGGGGAGCGGCGGGGAGCGGCGGGGAGAGGGGGCGGACGAGGGGCCCCGCCGCCCGCCCTGCGCCTTCCCGGGGGCGCCGCCGGAACGGCCCCTTCCACCGCCGGCTGCGGCTGGGCGAGCTGATTTACCCTCCCGCTCCAAGGAGCGCAGGTTAAATCGCCTCCGAAACACTGCTCGATTAGATTAACCCGAGCGAGTCCAGCCTTGACTCTGCGCGGGGTCTTGCGCGGGGAAGTTAATGCGGGAGCTCTCCATTCCCCGGGGCGCGGGCTGAAACTCTCTTTGTAGGTCTGCCCGCTTAGTTAGAAATACACCGACGCGCGTAGAGGCACAGCTGCACCCCCCAAGGTCCCGACGGCACTTTTTAGCCCCGCTAGATCCACCTAGCGAAAAGGCGGTCAGCCTCTGCTCCTCCTTTCCCGCCCCAGATGAACTATAACGGGGCGAGTCAAGCCGCGGGCAAGTGGCGAGGGAGCTGCTTCGCTGCTGCCCTGTCCCGTCCGCTCACCCTTCTCTTGCAAACCCTCCACCCAAGTTTCTTCTGCCAGAGCTGGCTCCCCGCCGCCCCCGGGGAGGGTGGCCGCCCCGACGGGGTCCTGCCTAGGCTGCCTCTAGTGCTGTGCTCGTTTACCTGGTGATGCTGCTTAGTAAAACGCTCGAGTTAAAAGGAAATGCTAAGGAGGAGAGCAGGGAAGATGAGATGCGTTTTGCCTGGTGGAAGCATTTTCATGAGAAAGGCACGGTCTTCACCCCGTGTTTGCAGAATGCGGCTACACGGACGTCCCTTCAATAGCTTCTGACCCCACACAATCCGTTTGATAACACTCGAGAGGTGGAAGAATGGGAGACTTTGTCAATCAAATGGTGCCAATCCCAATGGAAACGGTGCCACCAAGACCGCAGCGCGTTTCCTCATCAACTGGATTGCGGGGGCTGGGAACTCAAGGATCAGCTTTTGAAAGTGCGCACAGGGCTCTCCAAAGACAACAATGTCTTTTTTATACGAGCTGCTGTGCCTCCCCAAGGGGAATCAAATGTGCTCGGCCAGCCCGAGCCGCCGAAGGGCTGCAGCTCTGCCTTGCCACCCATTTCGCCGGGCAGGAGCCGCGGCGGGGGGAGGAGGGCATTTCTGCCTGGTCCGGCGCCTAACTCGGCTCCTGGCCCCAAATTGCTTTTCCCCTCCTTTAGGCACTTTCCGCTCCCGGGGTGGCTCCGCGCCGTTCCTCCGCGAGCGGAGCCCACGCAGGGGCGCGGCCCCGATTCAGCGCGGCGCCGGAGCAGGTGCTCAGGTGTGACCGGCCGGGCTGGCCGAAACCCTCGGGGCACCCGGGCTCGGCGGGGAGAGGGGAAGGGTCCCATGCACCCCGCAGGCAAATTCTTTCTCAAGAGAGTCACTTTCCAGGCGTAACTTTTTGATACGAAGGCATGAGGTGCTCCGTGCTCCCCGTGGGCCGGTTCACGGGTGCGTGTCTGGCTGCTCCAAGCCACCGGCACACGAAGCCCTTGCCCAGCCTTGCCGCCCCCGCTCCCAGCGCCGAGGGGGCGGCCCTGCCCGCAGCCCTGCCCGCAGCCGTGCAGCCTGCCCTGCCGCGGGAGCGGGGCTCGGCGGGCTCTGCGGCGGGGCCAGCCGCTCCTAGAGAAGTCTGAGTTAAAGGGAGCGGGAGCAGAGCTGGGACAGAACTCCTTCTTCTCTCCTGGCCATCAGCACAACTCTAACACATCCAGAGAGAGATTTAAATTACCCTCCCAAAGCCCTGCGCCCGGGGAAGGGGCACCACGGAGGCAGCTTGCTGCAGGTCTCTCCTCTCGACCCACCCTCAGCGAGCTCATATAAACTTCATCACTCATTTCTTGTGCGTGTCGGTGCCGTACACCCCCTGCCCCCCTACCCCCCCCCCCCCCCCCAAATGGAAGATGTGCCCAGCACAGCGTGCCCGGAGCCCAGGCCGGGAGGGAGGGAGGGAGCGGAGCGGAGGTTTCGGCAGTGACCGGGTAGGGCGGACCCGTGTGGCTGTCACCGCCGGCCGCGGGCAGGGCGCTGGGAGCCGCTCCCTGCCCGCAAAGCACATGCTTGGGCGTGTAAGGCAGGAGTCCTCCCCAGCCACGCTCCCGGCGAGCGCTCCCTAGGCACAGAGCTCTCGGGGGGGGGGGGGGGAACTCTTGCTGTGGCTCATGGGGACAATTCCCCTCCGTGGGAAAGCCCCCCCCGCCCTGGTTATCTCGGGAGGGTGGGAGAAACCCCGCAGTACACCGGCCGAAATCTCTTCCCGTGGTGTGGGAATCTAAGAAAACAAACGAGACCACCAAAGGCTAAAGCGAAAATCCTCACCCCTCCGCAGCGCAGGCACAGTTGCTCCTCCAGCTGCTCAGGGCGTGGAGCATCTCGCACCTGGGGTTGCTCGGGGGCCCCTTCGCCACCAGTCCCTGACGGCCCCACTCGCAAGGCTCCGTGCGAGGGCAGCGCTGCCTCCTCGCAGCTCTTTTCCCTCCTTCCCCAATTCCTGGCGGACGGCTGAGCCCTCCTGCCCTAATCCTCCGACACCCACCCCCCCCCGGCTTTTCCTTTGCCGGGCCGTTCCCGGCCAAGAGGGCCAGGGTGGGGCCAGGTACGGGGTGCCAGGGCAGGGCTCCCGCAGCCGCCGTGCCAGGGCGGGGGCGGCGGGGTTCGGGGCACGCCTCGGCCCGGCGGCCACACCGCGCCCCTCCGCGGCTGCCCCGCGCGGGGACCGCGGGAAGGGGCTGTTTGCAGGCATGGACGCCCCGCTAGCCTGCGGTGGCTGGCAGCCGATGTGTAGACTGTTGTCTGACCCCCTCATCCTGGCACCGTTATTGTTAGCAATCAATATAATGTCCTTGTTAGGACTCCACATCTGGCTTCCTTAATGTCAGTAGGCTGTCACCGTCACAACACTGCCAGCACACACATCCAAGACTCATCGTTGCCCCGAAGCATTTTTGATACACCCAAGCCAGAGGTGATTTCTGCGGAGGATTTCTGGATGGCGCTTGCTGAGACAATTTGCAAAAAGTTGTTCTATAGAAATAGTTTAAAATACAGGCATGGATTATATAGGCAAAAATACATACGTAAATACTTTTTATCGGTACATACCTACAAACAGAATCCTGCCAGGATCAATCTATTTATCTGTTGTTAGATATAGCTATCAGTATATGGCATTAGATAGCTTAGGAGTTATGTGCTTTTGTATATACACCCAGAGGTGCCTACACACATATACACACGCGTGTCGGGTGCATACCTCCGGCAGCGGGTATGCATGAGTATATATTTATGCATACATTCATAGTCCCCAGCCCTGTCGTTTCTAGGTGTTTCAAAAAGGAACTCAGCTTTTAAGGGGGTCATCTCGCCGCCCTGGCCCCCTTCCCCTTCCCTTGCCCTCCCCGTGGGCTCCGCCGGGGCCCGGGGCGGCTCCTGTCCCGCAGCGCTGCCGCCAGGCCCGCGGCCGCGCCGGCGCCGGGAGAAAGGGCCCTCGGCTCCCGGGTGGGGCTGGGCGCGGAGCCGACGGACACGCGTGTGCCTGTGGGTGCAGAGTGGCGGGGGAGGCTGGCAGCCGGCACCAGCCGTCTGATTTACCGCAGCCCTTTTCGGCGTCCGGTTTCAGCGCAGCTGGCGGCGGCGGGCGGGGAGGGGGCGCGTTGCCCGCTGCCCCCGGGTCTGGTCGCGGAGCCCCCCGTCGCCCCCGGGCCGCCCCGGCGAGGGGCTGGGGGAGCTGCAGCCCGCCCTGGGCTCCGCGCTCGCCCGCGCCCTCGGGGCTGCGCGGAGGGCGCAGGGCCGCGGGCCGGGCCCGGGGCTCCCGGAGCTGGCGGCCGGGCCCCGGGGCGCTCCCCCGCGCTCGCCGGGAGTACGTGCGCTGGCGGGAAGACGACCTTTCCCCCTCGACCTTTCCCTGGGGGTAACCAAAGCTCCCTTTTATTTTCAATGTCACTTCGGAGTTTGCCTTTTGTTTCCCGCTACCTCTCGCTTCCAGGGATACGGGCGGCTCCCCGCTGGCTCGGGGAGGGGCGAGCGGTTGCAAAGATATCTCATTTAAAAACGACAATGGAGCCCTTTCGACCAGCCCGGGTGGTGCCCGAGCTTTATTTTCGGGCTGGGGGGAAGGGAATTGTTTGCTTTGCTTTTGTTTTCACAGCAAAACTCGAGGGCAAGTTACAGGAGGGCTGCGAGGAGCCCCGGCCCTTCCTCATTGCCCCAGGGTACGGGCAGGGCCACCCAGCCGAAGGCGGGCGCACCCGCCGGCGTGCCCAGGGCAGCCTGGGAACCTGCGCAAGCTGCGCGGCTGCGGGCGGATCTGTCGGCAGCTGCCCTGCTGTCACTGGCTTCGGAGTGACCGAGTGCTCCGGTCATTGCCCCCAAATCCTTCTCTCCTTCCCCTCTGCTCCCCCGTCTGTGCCTTGGTCTGAGCTTCCCCAGTGGCTTCAATTCGGAAGGAAGCTGCCAGCTGCCCCCTTGTGCCCTCGGCTTTTTTTTTTTGTTTTTCTTGGCGAGCGCAACCACTGCAAGGTGCGACGCTGCCTTCGCGCTCCCGCGGCTCCAGCCGCCAGCCGTGCCCGGGGAGGGAGGCGTCGGGGCCCGACCCCCGCAGGCCCTCGGGGCGGAGGCGACCCACAGCAGCCTCCGCTGGCCGCCGGGGGAAGTGCAGCCCCCGGCCCGGGCCGCGGGGCTGGAGCTCCCCTGGCCCTGCCGGCCTGCTGCTGCTGTTGAAATTTCCCCCTAAGGGGCCAGAGAGGCAGGACAAAACCAAATAAGTGAGGAAACAGGATGAGGTTTTGCTCAGTCGTCTTCGTAGGAGACCGATGTAATTACGTGGATATTCGTCCCTCTTCACTGTGCTTTGCTCCAGATCTACAGGGAAGGATTAGCTTCTTTTAATGTTGCTGCGGCTCCTCCTCAACACCCTCCCGCAGACGTAGCTTGGCCTCTGAGCAGGATTCTTCCGCCTCTCTGGGAAAGTATCTGCGATTCACCTGTTCCTGGATCAAGAGGAGCTGTTTAATAATTTGTGCCCGCTCCAAGTGTTCGCTTTTGAGCAGCACAGTCAAACAGTTTCAAATTGTGCTCTTGACAGTTCATGGTCACATACACAAAAGAATCTTACTCAAAAACTGCCTGTTGAGAGTGACTCTGCCTCTTCCCCATCTGCTTCCTACCCCCTGAGCTGCAGCCCACGAGTACATCCCGTGAGGGCTGAGCTCGGCCCCCCCTCTGCAGGGGCAGCCTGGTTGCCTCATGCTCTTCTCCGAGTGTGGGGAGTGAATCTGCTGTGCCATTGGGGGCTGAAGTCCTCAGAGGTAGGGCTGAGTCAGCCGGCTGAGGCCTGGTAGGGCCAGACTGACCCAATGCCCACTGTGCATGGCAGGTGGATTTGTTTATTTCTCACGTGAGCCTTAAAATCAACATTTCCCCTGATTCTTAAAAAAAAAAAATAATCACAATTCACTTTGCCTTGATTTTCTTCTGTTCATTTCCTGGGAGAGAGGACAGAGAGGTTTCCTAGGCAAAGAGGACCATTTCAGAAGCCCAAGGGCAATTCTAGGGATGTTTCAGAAGTCTCCTTTTCACTTCATGGGAACCAGAGTCTCTGGGAAGATCATGCCCTCAGTCTCGCTAGTACAACTGGTAGGTCTAGTTAAAAGCTGACGTAAAAAGCTGCAGCACAAAGGAAGCCATTTGTAGGGAAACTCAACAATGAACTTTATTGGTCCTGCTACCAAACCCATTAACAAAGCTATACACTCTGCAGCATTGTTTCCAGGCCTGGGTTTTGTTAACCAGCTACTGACATATATATGGCCCAGAGCGCTGATGTAACAGGTGCATTCCTCTTGCCAGGAAAGGGTTCAGTTTAGTTACTAGTTTCAGCTAGTTCAGTTTCTAGGTACTACTCTTTCAAGAGTTTCCTGCTGTAAAGAGGGTCTCCAGAGTTCATCGTACACTGGCACCGCATGCACAGCATACATGGCAGGGAAGCTCTGCTCGGCCGCGAGACCTGTGTGCCACAGGAGGAATTTGACTACTCTGACAACAGCTTTCATTGCCTCTAAGGTGAGGGGTCTGACATCCTGGAGGCCAGATCAGGCTCCATCAGCTGGACTACCCTGCAATACTTTATCTTTCAGAGAGTGCTGTAAAACCAGCGGATGCGGCTCACTCACTCCAGCGCCAATGGCCATGGATATTGCCATACAGATCTCTGGAAGCAGAGTCCCTCTATTTTGTGCAAGAAATGGTGGCAAGGGGTAGTGAATTACAACTGTTTGCAATACTGAATTACTGCTGGGAGCAATGGGTGTCTGCGGTTTTCGGTTACTGCTCTACCCCACATCCTTGCTCAAACACTGGCATTTTCACTCTCTGACATTCACTCTGCCAAATAGGTTTGTTTATATGAGCTGCACAGTGCAAAGTATGGGATCTGCCTGGGTGTTTTTCTTGCCAAGGAAGGTGAAGCAAAGGGTTCATCAAACTTTTGCACCTTTTCCTTCTCCTGAGAAGAACCAGTAACCTGGCAAAGAAAGGACCCAATCGGAAAGGGACTTTTTGCCCACTCTGGCAGCTGTGTGAAGAACAGAGCTGCTCCTAAATGAGCTGCTCTTACTGTAATCAGCTGATGTTCACTTCTTCCTCTATTGTCCCTCTCTTCCCTTTGGACATGTTACTGATTCATTGAGCAGGATTTTTGGCTCTCGTATTTCTAGGGCATGGGTAGTATGGTTCCACTTGCAACTGAGTGCTGACCAAAATGTTTCACAGATATAACAAAAGATGGGCTCAGCCTTGCAGAATCTTTCTCCCTGGAGTTGATCAGCAAGAAAGAGAGAACAAAGTTCACCTTTAGGTTCAGTTTGGTTGAAGGACCAAGAGTTGGAAAACAAAAACAAAGTCTATTTGTATTGTAACCTAAAAAATACATCCAAGAAGTTTCCGAAGGTCCAGAAGCATTTTACTTTTGAATTAGAACAGCACTTTCTATTCAAATAAAAATCCTAAAACATGGGCTAAAACAAGTCCTTGCTAGCAGCTCTATTTTCTCTTTCCTCAGACATTAGTCATTATTAGCATTCTAGTGCAGAAGAGTCCATGTAGCAGGACTATCTTCTAAATTACTTTGGATGATAGGCATAATGAAGTTAAAAATTTCACTCATCTTTGCCCTGTCATAAATGAAAGCACATATTATACTCATTCAAAAAATAGCTAACCATAGAGTTAGGTTCAAGTTACATTTTCAATGTAGAAATGTTTATGCTGAAAAAGCCTAGATACTTTCTTGGAAGTAGTTTAATGATGTAAAATAGTCCATTAATGGATTTTGACTACTGTGCAGTTTTTAAAATAATGTCCCTTATAATTAGTTGTTTCATCATTCCTTTATGTGCCTTGCTTATTTCAAATTCCAGGGAAAGAAGACTGCTAAGCTGATATAATGAGATAATACCCTTCACTGGCATAAGTAAGGCTATGAGATGGACTGCTACCCACATTGGTAATTATACATGCTCTGTTTCCACAACTGGAACCAGAATGAATACTCTACAGCATTTTACTGTCTCTGAATAACATTAACTGAAAAAAACAAGTGAGTAACTTGTTTATGTATTAGTATTGGAGGAAGCAACCTGAGCTGGCTGTCCTTGAGTCCATGGAGTCAAACTCATTCAGTGAGCACTTAACACAGGACTAAGGAGGAAAGCCATTTTTCCATCTACATACAATACTTGCTGTGCTGGCTCTGCCACTCCACAGGGGTGCCAGCTTCAGGTTCTGCATGCCCTGGGAAGTTGCCAGAAGGCAGGGAGGGCAGCACATATTTGTCCAATTGTGAGATACAAGCTTTATAGGTGAATAAACTTGACACTTCCATCCCATTTTCTCCGTAGGATCTCAAAACACTCCGTGAATATTAACGGTCTCAGGGTGAGAGAAGGAAGCATCTTAAGCCTATTTTGAGATGGCATAAGAGGCAAAGATTTGGCTCATGGTCATATAGGAAATAGGCGGGCCCAATGTCATCAGTGTGCCCTTCTAGAAACCTCTTTTGACTAGTGAATGGAGGCAAATCCACCTACTGCCTATCTGGCCGCACTGACCTCTCTGGCAGCACAGCTAGTACAGTTTGCTGTCAAGGCTGAGAGGCAGGATTTCTGGTAAAAAGTACATGCACAGTCAGAGCAGCTCGATGCTGCGGGCTACTGAAGCTCCCAGTGATCCCTGTGCCTGCACCGGGTACAGAGCAGCTAAAAAAAAGGTTGAGAGGAAACACACCTGGGTGACCCAGCAGCTCCGCAGTCCCTCCTTGCGGGGCTGCAAACAGGGCTGCGGGCTGTGCCTCAGGAGCGCGTACACTCTGCCATTGCCTGCCGGCAGGGGTCCGGCCGGCCACTTTGCCACCTGTGGCCCAGGACTCTCCCAGAGTGAGAAATAAGGATTGCATTTAAATTCAGTGGGAAGAGTCTCTGCTACTTCCAGCCTTTAAAGCTTGCACTGCAAAACCTATCAAAGAGTACTGGCTTTTCATTATTGCATTTGGGTGCTTTTTCAGTAAAAAAGCTTTGTCCTGAATGCAGCCTGGAAACATTAAATGGAAATACATATTACATGAAGCAGGGGTTTCCAAACAGATCTTGCTTTGGGTACTGCTTGCTGCAGCAGCCCCTGCTGCTGCTGGCAGAGATGGCAGCTGGAGCTCTTGGTGTCAGCTGTGGCCAGGGCTCCTGACCATGATGGTGGCTGCCAGCACTGACTTTGTACCAGACCTACGCTTCTGCCCATCCCACCTCCAGCTCTCCAGCCTCTCGTCAACCCTCCCCCAGCACTAGGATGCCAACCATAAGCTTCCTAATCTTTCCCCAGCCGTGCAGCCTTCTTCCCGCCACTCCTGCTTCCTTCTATCCCACTTTCAGCAGCTGACAAGTACTGGCAGCGTACTGGCAAGAGCTGGCTTTGGTGGCAGAGGCTGTGGGACACAGCTTGTGTACAGGTACCAGCCTCACAGCTGAGCACCTTTCTACGTGACACAGAGCAGTTTGAGTGCCAGCAGTACTATGCAGGCTTCAGGCTCTTCATGCCTAGGAAAATTGTGAACTACAGCAACCAACCATTTCGGAAAAAAGGTGTCCGAAGTGTTTGTACCTCTAAGAAATTTTGGCTTCTGTGGAAATGTTGCAATGAACTTTGGATGCTCAGCTCTCCATGGCCTGTTCCTTGCAAGGCATAATGCTTTGCTGAATGTGCAGCCCCTTGAATTGATGGGCTTCTCTAAATTTTCCTTTTCTGACTAAGTCATTACGTATCCTACATTTATCAAAAATGGCTAGAAATGCAGGACTTTGCCTTTCTCTCAATCTGCATGTCATTCCTTTACAAAGCTTGAAAATATTTTTCCTCTGGTATTTATTCATTTTGCTGCACTGTATATCCAATTAGGCTATTCTGCTGCAGATTCAGAAATGAGAACAGTTCCACCTCCCTCGCATGCAGCTCCATTTCTCTTCAGTTTCATTTCCCTCAGGGTCACTGTTAGGTGATGATATGCAGTAATGTCCCCAGTGAGGTGCTGTTTCCATTAGCTTTCCCCTTCAGAGGTGGTCAGAGGTCTGAATTCTTATATGATTTGTTTTCTTGACTACTTAGAAAATAAGGTTCAGTTCTGATTCCTCTTCTACACAGATGAGAAATACTCTGTTTTCAGGTATTTCTTCCTTTTCTAATAAGACAGTGGCTCTTACCTCTGGTTTTAAAACAAGAAGTACGTTTTGGCGGATGATTTTTTTAATCAGAATTCGATACTATTTATATAAAAATGGTTATAAAAAGAGGAAGAAATAACATGGCAGAACATAGCATGCACATCCACACACCCCTATTAAGAAGACCACAGAAAATGATCTCAGACACATCTACATGAAATGCAGTGAGAAAGCAAAAAAAATACTTCCTTCTATGGGGCACAAAGCATTTTCTGTAGATGGGTAAACATATAATCTCCATACTGAAATGATGCAGTCAGTTCAGTAGATGTAGTCTTCATTGAATCAAACATGATTCAACATCCAATGTGCTCTCAGTTATGCTATTTTGGCAACTGCCTTTGGGGGAGGAGGGAGGATGACAAACCAAGTATGACAGGTTCCCATTCTTCCCTCAATGAAGTGTCATTTGAAAGTTTATGTTCTTTTGAGCAATGAAATGGCTTTTTTTCTGATCGTGAAATTCTGACGTGTGGGGGTACTTCAGTGCCTTGCTGCACTTTAGCTTACAAGAGTGGTTATTCCCTTAAAGTTAATATTACTTGGTAGCCTTATATTGGCTCTTCACACCACTTGAGGCCCATGGTAGGGCTTTGCGAGAGAAGCTGGAGACAAATGGCCCTGTACTTCAGCATCACGGACCTTGAATAAGCTGTTGTGGAAGTGGATTTGGAGACAAATTAGGGCTAGCATCTCAGGGGAATCCGTGACCCAGAAGTTTGGAGGAGAGGGTTTAGACAAGAAGTGACTGTTACTGGAAAATCAGAAGAATTATTGCTCATGCAGTCAAGCCTATAAATAAGCATCAGAGCTGGGGTGAATTTCCATCACCAGTCCTATTTCTTTCATCTAGTTTTGTTGCTCTTCCCATGTTTTCGTTGTATATTTCCTACAGTTATCTACATTTAACTAGATAAAGAGTCATAGATAGATATTATACTGTAATTAAAGCTGGCAAGTTTAAAACTGCATTAAACCTTATCATTTTCAGCAGAAAATGTATTTTTTCTGAATTGGCATCTTTTTCTCTTGAGCAAATCTAATTGAAACTCCTTAGGGGTGTTGCTTGCCCACATTTTTCTCTGTCCTGCAGCTCCTTAGGTGGACGCCATCTCCCAGCTGTATTGCTGATTACAGTCTGACATTATCAGAAGTTGAATTTTCTCTCTCACAAATCTCCTTTTCTCTGTTTCAATACAGAAGCAAAGGAAGTATCAAATGTCAAGGTTTTTTCCAGAGACAGAAATTTCACCAGAACTCCTGATGTTTTGATAAATGATCTGGATTCAGGAGAAGTATGAAATTATTCTGGGTGAGAGAAATTTCAGTTTGCAATAATATCCAATTTAAATAAAAAACCCAATTGATCTGAATTCTTAAAATTGTTTTGAGTAACTAAAATCCCATGAGAAAACCGAATAGTCTGCTTCCTTCTGGGAGCAGAAAGCTGCGGAAAAAAACTCTCAAACGTTACACTTGAACATCAAATGTTTGGCAGAAGCCTGCTCCATCGCACAAGCTAAGTAGTTAACTCAAACTTTTTCCTTCTGCATGAATAACAGATGTTGGTTTATGCAGTTTGTCAGAGTGAGAATGGAAAATCAGTCATGTCACCACAGCAGAACTAACTGGGTCTTATTTAGCATCAGGAATGTTATGACTGCTTTCAAGGCACTGAAAGATATCTGACCTTCCTTTGCCAATCAATGTCCGCATTTGTACCTGTCAGAGAAGGGCTTCATTCTTAGCTGTTAGGGGGTTTCGTATCCAAAGCCCAGCATGGCTTAGATTCTTGCTGTAGAAGACATACAGTCGGGAATGGATGTAGCTGGGAAACAACTAGAATCAAATTTTAGGCAACAACTATAGGTACTATGTACTACTCATCTGCACTTATGGACACCCTTACAATCTAGACCGCAGAACTCTTTTGAGCAGAACAAAGTCTGGTCAAGCCACATTGTTTCATTATATTAGAAAGCCTTCAGGTAATCATTGCACTGAGCTGACGACATTATTCATCACTGTTGTGGCAAGACTGAAAGACATTGCCAAAGGCAGGGAATCCTGCTTCTCCTAGCTGGGCAATAGCCCTCATTTCCCAGAGGGATGTTTCTGAGTCTTACGAGGTCGCCTGTGATACAGCACCAGAGATTCTGTGGCAGCATCCCAAGGCTCAGTTAAAAAATGTGCATGCCTTTGCTGTAGCAGACCCAAGGATGTGGGCCTCTGGATTTTTTTAAACGTATCATTCTACCTCTACTAGCTAAAAAATAATTGAATAAAAAAGTGGTAGTTTTTTTTTTCTTTTTAGCCATTGTTCCCTCCCTGCATATTTGTCTCCTTCAGTCTTTTTTATAATATTATTGAATTTTACTTTAAAAGAAGCTCTTCCAAAATGCTTAGTCTTCATCAGGGAATCAGAATGCCTTCAGCATTGTGGTCTTTTATTGAAAAACAAAATCCAGTGTCTCCATATGAGACACACGCATTATCCTTTTATTTGGTGAACTAGAACATTCTGTACCATCACTTTTAAACAGAGCATTGTGGAATACTTTGGATAAGACAGCTCATAGCCACACTATAAACTGTCATAAAACATCCGCCAACTTAAATTTACTATTGCAGTATAAAGCTCCTTTGTTTCTTGTTTTCAAGTCAGCAGCTCCAGAGATGCATAGGTAAACATCTTCTCTCTTTGTTTCCCCAGGGAATGTTTCCCACCGAGTTTTTCAATGGGCATTATTCTTTGTGCACTATAATGTCTGTCTTTGCATTAGTTATCTAAATGAATGCTAGGTAAAGCTCTTCACTTTCAAACCCTCCCGTCTTTATGTGCACACATAACTTCTACTGATCTCAGAGTTGTGTACACATAGAGAAAGGGTAGAGACCTGGTATGGCCACCATTGCAACTGACAACATGATCTTTCTTCTTGCTTCTTTAACTTTAAATGCAACTCGTCAAATCAATATTAAATTTCTTCTCTCTGTGATTGCATCTTCCTTTATCTGTTACTTTCTGTTGCTAAGTCTCCTCCTTCCTTTGTCATCTGTGCGCACAGGTATTCTCTCTCTTGGTTTCATGTCAGAGAGCTGAGGACATCAAGTCATGGTCCAGGAGAAAACAGGTTTGTGACCACAAAGGCCACGCAGCTGCAAAGTATGTTTCTATTCCAAATCCAGCTGCATGTCCACTTGTAAGAAATGCACAGAACTGGTAAGCCAGGGAGAAAGCAGTCAAAGAGCAAGTAACACATATGAGTAAAAGCCTTTTTAGAGGGACAGATTTTTGGGGGCTGCTCAATGAGTGCATGTGTTGTTCAAAGGGCCTCTAAACGGTCTTGAAAGTAGAAAGTATGGAAGTTTCTCTCCAGCCATTTGTGCAGTGAAAGGGAGATGCTGTGCTTCCATTCACCTTTACTCCAATTCAGCTGTGCTCAGACAGCCTGGAAAACTGGATCATAAATGGCTTATTCTCCCCCTCACACAGCCTGAGAGGCATGTGGCACGGTGAGGAGATGGTATGGGTGACTCTCAGCCAGCAGTTTGATGAAATACAACTTGTAACAAACAGAAGCTACCATGGGGACTTAGGGGAGGATGCTCATTTTCCTTGTTGTTTGTGGAGCCAAGATTTTGGGGGGGCACTGGGAGAAAATGTGCCTTTTCCATTGGTCTGGGACTTGACTCGATGTGACTGAAGCTTTCCCTGAGTGTTTGAATCCAACATCAGGAAAAAAACCCACGTCTCCAGTATCCACCTACATGATAAAGTCCCTCTCAAAGTGATTGTATGAGAGAGGAACATGGAAGCTTTATACTTTTAAATAATCTATATTCACATCTTTCTTTCAAGGTTAGTTTCTTTCTGGTAATCATTTCTTTAAAATTCATTCTTGCCACAACTCATTTCTTTTCCACATCATGTGCTTCATTTTTCTATTCAGAAAAGGGCAGGTTTCCTTACTCTCCATCCATGTGCATAGCAGAGTCAAAGGGCTGAAGTCTGAAGGGTGTGTGGCTGGAATATAACTGTATTGACTTCAGTAGTTACTCTAGGAGTACTTGAGAGAAAAGTCAGGGACAAGTTATTTTTAACAAAGCAAAGCCTATTGTTACAATTGTTTAAAGCTTTGTGGTACAATATAGGATGTGTCAGACAATGTTCATTTTTAAAAAGTACTGGTATTGTTTGCAGCCTCCTGCTAGCTGAGAACTTTGATATTTTGTTGGATTTCTCCTTCTCATCCTCCAGTTTTGCAATTCTTTTCTGCACTAGCCCAGACTAAGAAACTCTTTTGAATCACTGCATCTGATATCTCTGACGGCCTCCTGTGACTGCCTAATTTATTTGTGTACTTACAGATGAATCATGAGTAAGAGAAAACAAACTTGAACTCTGCCATTTCCACTTGCCCAAATATATAATTTTAATGAGCAGTAAATTTGCTGGAAAATGCAGTACCAGTTTTCATGATATTATCCATGTATGAATTGCACAAAATAACAGGGCTAGATGGGCACCTTGACTGAAAGAGTTCTCTCCTTTTTAATTGGAGTAGAGGACCAAGATTCCCGAGGGGTTGTGATTGAGCTTACTAGCCCCAAAGGCTAGTGCCATCACCCCATTGTGGCTCTTAGAGAGCACCTCACTTCTCTGGCTTCTTTTGAGAATGTTGCTTTGCTGAAGATGATACACTGGCTGGAGCAGGGGCCACGAGCACCCAGTGCAGCAGGTCCTCCATCAGACTGCGCAATCATGGTCACCCATGTGTCTGGCTCAGTTTTGTGGTTTACTCCCAGTAATACAGCTCCAACAGTGGAGGACTGATTCTTCCATCTCTAATGCTTTATCTTGTCTTGGATGGATTTTTCATTGCTTTCCCTGAGGATTCTCACCCATTTTTTCCAATGTTAAAACTACTTTTTTCTTTCTATCACTAGCTGCTGCTTTTATTCACACATTTTATTATTCCATCAGTTTTAGCCGTGAATACTCTGTCTCTGTCACATTTTTGTGCTACAGATGTCCTGTTCTGCCCTGTTTTACACACCTACGTTGTGAGGAGTTGGCTCACCCTGGAAATACTTACTTCCCTGTATTGCCTACAAAAAGCAGTTTATATAGGTGCCTCTGAGTAGAAATCTGCATATTGATATCTTCAATTAGGTGTGTTAAATCTAGTTCTTTTGGTCATCACCAGCATCCTTGCACAATGACTGCTGGGGGGGCACAGCAGTGTTTTGAAATTCTCTTTCTTAGAGACGAACTGCTCAGGGACCTGAGTGCTAGCCCCTCGGTCCTTTCTCCCTGTTCATCTCTGCCTCTTTACTCAAGATTGAAACTCACTCCCTTTTCTCACATGCCTTTATTCAAAGTTTCCTTACCTTCTTTCCTCTCCCCCCCCCCCCCATCTTGTAGCAATGTAGCTTTTGAAATTACATTGACTGGCGTGGTATATTGCTGTGAAAATTCTCATCCATCCTCCCCATCCTTCTCTTACCCATTCTTTGAAATAAAAATGTAAAACTAATAAATGAGATTCCTTTCCTGAATTTGTACTTCTTAATTAGGACATTTTTTCTAGCTTAGATGGCCCTCCTGCTGTTCACAACATCAGTAAGACAGTTACAGTATTTCGTTTGTCATATAACATAAGAAGTATTTGTTGGACAGCAAGTTTCAGTGAGTACTTTCTGTCCACTGTTAATGTATGCATCATCAAGGAGGACAATATGATTCATCATCCCCATTGACTAGCCTTGTTCTGGGCTTTCCTCCCTTACTCCACATTCTGCATCTTCTGTTTTTCTTAGATCAATCTTATGTTTTTATTTCTATCTCCCCAGACTCCTTTAGTCCTTTCATATTATACATCTGTATAACATGATGTCCCCAGCGAAGGATGGGAACATTTCCCAGGGAAGAATCATCTGCAAATGTCATCAGTGTGTTTCTAATCTTCTTTTTTTCTAATCACACTAAAGATATTAAATGAAATCAGAGCTAGCTTCGGTCTCTGTAAGAACCCTCTAGGCACCTTCCCCAGCTTGTCACATTAGTGCTTATCATTTCAGTCCAACAGCTAATTTATAACTCATGTGTTAGTGCTCTTGAAGAAAATTAATGTAACAAAACACAATTCTAGACCTTTTGGAAGCAAGGGTGATATCTGTTTTAAAGAAAACTGGCTGCAGTCCCTCGTGCTCCTTCTCCCACAGATTTCACTTGCTCATGTTCTCATACCCACATACTCACAAGCACAACAGTGCGTGTCTCCCCAAGATCAATTGCGTGTGACTAGGAAGATAAAGAAGTCTAGCTATTGAGCCCTTACTGCATCTCTCAGGTTCCTCTTCATTGGTGACAATAGACAGAATTTTGGATAGGCCTTTTATACCTTTTAGAAGTCAAACTTACTATGATAAGATCCCTTGACTCCAAACCTTGCTTACTTCATCTTTCATAAATCTGAAGTTGATGTCTGTTGTCTTTGGGTATCTTTAAGGCTACAGCCCACCTTCACACTGGTGTAGTGGCAAAAGGAATGATCCATGTCATGTACTGTAACTATTTTACCCCATTTTCCTGCCATCAGGGGTCTGTGCTGTGACCTTGCTGGAGCACAGGCCTTCAAGTCTTCATGTAACAATCAGATTCCTCAAGGTTTACCAGTCTGACTGCAGCTGATCATGCCCTTGGTTATCAGTGCAGGGACCTCAAGGATGGTTATCATCTTATTGGTCTGTAAGTATGACCACTTACAGGGAATTTTCAAAGTTGGCTCAAGTAGGCATTCAAGGGATTTCCATTTATTTTTCACGTTGTGTGCTTATTTATAGGTTTTGTTTTATGTGTAAGCTGCTTCCTTTTATGGACCTGGTCAACAAATGTTAAATATGATTTGTTTATTCCTGATGCACTTCTAAAAATCTCAGCCTGAATAACCAGTCATCTCAGACTCTAAGTTAATGTGGCACATTATCAGAGCACTCAAATAGAGAAGGTCCCATCCTGTGCAGTTTGATTTTGGTAGAGTGACTGAAGCATACTCTAAACATGGGACAAATAAGTTCCATATCTCAATGGTTTTAGAGTTGCAGTCTGTTGAGCTGAATCAATTACAAATGAAGGGTCATTCAAAGACAGCAAAACATTTAAACTGTGATTTCTCATTTTGCAACAATGAGTCAAATAGCACTGCACAAGCTCATCTTCTGCATGTTTTTGTTCAATGTCTATGGTTTTTAGCACTGGTGGTGTTAGCTATGAACATGTTACATATTTATTCTATTTCAAGGTCAAGATTTCCTGAGAGGATAGAGATATACAAATAACTTACATTTGATATGGCTGGGTATTCAAGCAGCAGTGCTATTGTAAGTGATAACAAAAGACAAAATGTAAGTCTGATACTTAAGGCCAGAGCATGTTGTTTTTTGAATCTTTTGTAATAATATGAAGGAATAGAAATTTTATCTTCCTTGAAAAAAAAATCTTTATTTCTCTGTATGTTTAGTTCATGATATCTGCTTTACAAACTGATTCAAGCAGCCTTTGCAATAAAAGATAACACATTAATGTTCCTACAGTATTAAATACTATTTCTTGATATACTTCAGTATCCAGAGGTCATTGATTTCTTGTCAGAGAGAAATCTGAAGCACTGTTTTTTTATGTTTAATTATAAGATCCTTGTGTTTCAGTAAACAAATTCTGACCTCACTTAGATGCTGGTTTAGGGCTCATTTTGTGAAAGCAGCTGTTTGGGGGTTACTGCTGCCATTTTGTTCATTCTGTGTGTATGCATTGTCATCTCTAGTTTGGACTGTAAAACTGCAAGTCCAGTACATGCTGATGAATATTAGTGTGCACATACTCTTCTAATTTCTTTGTCTTCTGCTAAGCTTAGAAGTTCACAGACAAGGTAAGATAATCCATACTAGAAAGACATTGTCCTATATATATTTTTGTTCTATCACATAATTGCCAGCTTCATGTAAAACCATTAAATAACATCAACAATTTTAAATTATTTTTGCATCATTTCCTCCATTTAGGGCTACATTATGCCCTGAAGTAAAGCCCTTTCTAGGAGAGGGGATCAGAACACGTTCATGGGGCTGCAGTGCTCACGAAGCCGTGGTGGATGCCATTGTACTGGCCTCATAGTGTTCCCAAATGTGCTGGGAAAAACAGTCATCAGTGGAATTTCGTTCACATTTGTGTTCAAAACCCAGCACAATGTGTAGAAAACAAAGGCTCCCAAAACCTTACAGCTCAATTCCTACCCTGTTCAGTGAGGAGGGATAAAGAAGGATTTTTCTCCTTCTCCTTTTCTTTTTCCTTCACCTGTGCTCCCAAGAAATGCATTTGTTGAAAATTCAAAGGCAAGCATTAGGCCAGCCAGTCTGTGCTGTGGTTGGAAGATGCAGGAGAGAAAAGGTGAGGCAAGTCCTGCGGGAGGATACTCACGGATCAGAGTCAGCCTGCACGGCAGAGAGAGTGCACAGGGTCAAGGGACAGAAGACGAATATCAAGTAAAGAAGGAAAAAGAAAGAAAGGAAATCAGAGAGGAGGGAATGGACGGCACGTGTCCTGGTCCCAAACTGCTCTGCAGCACCCAAAAGCACAACACTGACTGCTGCTGCCCCAGAGATTTCTGCCTTCTGCTCCTGCCTCCCACTCAAACCAAAGTCCTCTGTTCTGATGTTCAACTCCCTCTTCAGGGACAGGTCCGAGCAACACAGAGGTGGATTCTGCTTCTGTACTACTGATCTGACTCCCCAGCTAGATGTCAGCAAATCTTGACCACTCAGTGGGAACTTCTGTCACTGGGAGAAGGAGCCATCAGTCTTGCATGAAGCACACTAAGGTTGCAGACCCTGTTCTTGCAAGCAGCAAAGATCTGACTACAGATCTTAGTACATTTGTAGCTAAATGCCAAATGCTGTTCATCTACTTGGTGCCTCTGTAACGTTTTTTCCAAGTACAAACACCTAGAGGTGCAGCACACCCGTTCAATCAACCTAGCAGAACTGTTTCGATTTTGTCTCTTGTATTCGGCCATTTATATTTTATTTCAGCCTGCTGCAGGCAGCTGCACACTTGTGTCAGGTTCAGGTATAGTCTGTCATAGAAGAGGAAAAAAAACATGATTTTTCTCCCCTCCGCCCCCCCCCCCCCCCCTTTTATTTTTTCTGTTACCTGGAATAAAGAATTCAGGCTCTCTCAGCATCATTGTAATGTGACCATCTCATACTTGGACTTTTGCATATACCCCAAGGTCTCTTTAAACATATGATTGTCTCGGTTTAGTCCTATTTTATTGTCTTAAGGCAAGGTTCTTGCTCTCATACCTGCAAAGGACGGACAGCTTGATGGAGCGTACAAGGCTCAAAGACTAACAGGAAGAAAAAGAGCTAGGGACCTCCTATTTCTAACAAGTTCATATTTTGAAGGGACAAGTTCATATTTGGAGAGACTGGCCCTAAATTTTTGGACATTTGGTGTTGGCAGTGGCACAAATGTGTGGGGTTCTTTTCTGAAAGGTAAATTAACCCATACAGGGGAAGTTAGACTGTTTGTTAACCAAAATCTGAGTTATTTTGCTGGTCCCTGACAGGATTGCAACCCAAACTTTTCTTGTTCAGGAAGATTTATCATAACACGAAGCCTTCAAGCAGCAGACAAAAGAAGAAAATCAGGGAAAAATAAAGAACAAGGAGAATCAAATCAGTGTCCAGTCAAAACGGACAGTGTGGAAAGAAAGAATTTAAAAGCAATGAGCCTAATCAAATTTATCCCTTTGTTCAGGTCATGTTATATAGCTTGAAAAATTCTAAGGAAATCCAGGTCAACCTGAGCATTGAAAACCCCACCAAATCTTAACAAAAATCCACTGAAACCCTTGCATATAGTCCAGTGAAATCTTAACCACAGGCTGCCTGATTTTCTACTGAAGTATGTTATTGTTGTAACAGGTACACAGATGGTAAGCAATTTCAGGGTTTTTTTTTTTTCTCCTCCGAGCTTTGCAGCAGTAGCAGAGCAGGTTCCATAAATCCTTTTTGCAGTTAGCCCCAACTCTACCCATTTTGCTCTGATCCCTGATTCCGTCACAGCAAGACTTATTGCAGGTGGCTTCAGATCGCAACCGTGATGGTTTGTCCCCTGGGGCAAAGCAGAGGGTATCAGTCCTCAAGGTCACGAGTCTCTTTCTTCTCTACCCTATACAGGAAAAATCATTCCTTCTTCCTGCTTCTTTCTCCAAACACTCAGGAAAAGCCCAGCACTATTCAAAATCTTTTGATGCCAGTTCTCCAGGGCAGAGTATTATTAGAGAAGGAAAATAAAAATTATGAACTTTGGGCCTGGCAAACTGAATACGTTTCAGATTTGGAGCAAGTATCACTATGTGGCAAGAGGTCCTGAGCAGGTGTTAGATGACCTAATTTAGTTGGTAAACCAGACACAAACAAAAATGAACTCATGGGTCTCAGGTAGGAAGCAGAGATAACCCTGGTCCTGCTCAACCCCATAGGAAGGAATGGAAATTCTATCCTAAATCAAAGCAGTCCTTTCCAGATTTTCAGACCACAAAGGTGTGACTAGTTGTACTGTCTTTGGCTGGGATAGAGTTAAATATCTTCTTAGTAGTTTGTACGGGGCTATGTTTAGGATCTGTGATGAAAACAGCGTTGGCAACACAGGGATGCTTTAGCCATTGCTGAGCAGTGCTTGCACAACATCAGGGCTCTTTCTGCTTCTCACACTGCCCTGCCAGTGAGGAGGCTGGGGGTGCGCAAGGAGCTGGCAGGGGACACAGCTGGGACAGCTGACCCCAACTGACCAAAGGGTAGTCCATGCCATATGATGTCATGCTCAGCAATAAAATTGCAGGAGGTGGAGGTTGGCCAGGGCTGCCATTGCTCAGGGGCTGACTGGACACTGGTCAGGTGATGGTGAGCAATTGGGGTTTCTTGCATCACTTGTTTTTCTGGGTTTTGTTTCTTTTCCTCCTTATTGTGTGTTTTCAGTTTTTGGGGTTTTTTTATTTTATTTTTTTTATTTTACACTGCCTTTATCTCAACCCACGAGTTTTCTCACTTTTGCCCTTCCGAGTCTGTCCCGCACCTCACTGGATGGGGGAGTGAGTGAGTGGCTGTGTGGTGCTTAGCTGCCTACTGGGGTTAAACCATGACACTAGTGAGGTCACTTTGATGATTCAGGAAAAATGGTCTAAAGAAAGATACTGACTAAAGACATTAAGTGTAAACATCTTACACAGCATGATGCTTAATTTAGCATCAAAGACTCAACACTGAGTCAAGAAGGAGGTGTTGGGTTTGGTCAGTCGGTGGTCTCATATCATATCCATTGATCTTCAGTGGTGCATTTTTTTTCCCATTCCTATAAACACTTACAAAGTACAGGAATGTAAGAAGCCACCTCCAGAGTCTTCCAAACTGGGCAACTGTGCCAGTCCCCATGTTTCATTTTCCTCCCATTGAGGATGAGCTCCAGCTCCAATAAACCAATTCTCTTATTTCAACAAGCTGCCAATAAAGAGCAGATCTGCAGTGGAAACATTAACATGCATTCCCACTACAACTGACAAAGAAGACTTTCTGCCTTTGCTGCATTTCAGTAGATGATGTCTGCCAATCTCTGGCAAATCTTTCCCTTTTGCCATTAGCATGCAGCACTATTGACATGGCCACATGCTCGCTTCCATCCACCAGCTCCCTGCAGGGCTAGGAATCTTGCATGGGGAGCAAGGAAGGGAATTTGAAAGGGGTAGGAGAAAAATAAAATGTTACTTGGGGAAATTTGTTGTGGACTCCTGCTCCCTGGCTCATGCATGAACAAATCCCAAATCATACTTCTAATAAACCTTATCAGGGAAACAGAATGGGCTCAAGGTTACCATCTCTGAAAAACTGAATTGTATTTTCCAGTAGCATACCCCTATTGCAATTCTTGCTAACTTACATATTCAAAGAAAGAAAAGATTGCTGCCAGCTCTCTCAGACAGAGAATAGCTATTCAAGCATAGAAGTGTCCCCTCTTGGGAGTGTTTCTGTTCTCAGGGCAAAAATTCAGGGTCTTTTTGAGAGATCAATATGAGCCATCCATGAGTTGCAGGATCCTTTCCTTCTCCTTAGGAGAGATTCAAGAAAAGCTAGTCAGAAAATCAGAAATGTTTTATTTCTTTTTGAAAATGTTCATTCCTCAAAACCAGAATTTTTCACAAAGACACTTTGTCTTCAGTCAGTTTTTGGCAGAAGCATTTCTCAGCCCTCTGTTCTCCCAGGAGCAGATTTTAATCCAGACCCATGGTGCCTGAAACAAACTGCTTCGCTGTCTCTTTTTTGCACAAAAGGGGAGTCTGATTTCAAAGATGTAATCTTCCTTTTTCAGAGATTTCATGGGAGACTCTGCCCCAGAGCCACCCTCTCCTGTGTGGAATGTAAAGAGGCTGAGCAGTTCTACCATGCAAGGAAGAGCACACGAGAGGCTGAGCACACGTCCTGCCACACAAGGAAGAGGATGTCCATGCCCTGAGATACCAGGTATCTTCTCACATTTGATTTGTACTTCTTTGCTTTGTTCTCCTCATGTGGTACCTTGGCATCCCTGGGAGGCAGCTGCTCAGAGACATCTTCCTGAGTGTCACTGCTGCCACCCAACAACCACCCCAGCTTGTGTTGAAGCTAACTTGAGCTGGAGGACTGACAACCGCTGTGTTCCCTGTGCTTATCACCCCCAGCAAACTGCTCAGCCACTGCTATTCGGATCAGCCCAAGGCACAGCTAACCTTGCATCTGCTCCTCAACCTGGCCTGACATTTTGAAACCCGCCTGTGTTATTCATAAAAATGACAAGGCAAGAAATATCATCTTTTCCCCACTGAAAACTCAAAGTTAAAAGCCATCACAGCTGCTGCAGAGGCTTCACCAAAAGCCGTATCAGCAGTTTCTGTTTTAAAAACATTTTTTTTTTACCCAGTCACACTGATGCAGCTGCAGTTTTCGGCAGAGCCTACTCTGTGGCTGATTTGCCGTTTTCTCTCACTTTCCATTAAAAAACATCTAGGGCTTTCAACACCTCAAGGCTTAGTTTTTGAAACTCTGAAAGTGAAGGTTAAATATATCACAGCATCTGGCAAAGCTCTGTGAGAGCCAAGGTCAAGGATTTGCATTTTTAGATGGAGGTAAGTCTTTGTTCTCCTACTGCACTCTGAATACCAGCTGAAATTACCAAAAGTTACCTGCAACTTGCCGTGTCAGTAACACACTGTGAGTACCTCAGTGCTAATGGGTGCCACCTGATGAATTTGAATTGGTCTGCCAAAGGCAATGGCAGGGGGTCCAAACCTCCCATAGTCATGAAAGCAACTGGTAGCCAGTCAGTTTCATAAATGGGTAGGAGCCAGTAGGTTTCACAAATGCTGCCGCCAGACAGCATACCATGGGAGGCAAAGATTTGCTGGAGTTTGTGCTGCTTCTCCAGAGTGCTTTCCTCTCTCTAGACACTCACCTCCTCTTCCCCCAGGAGCCACCTGATTCAAATCCTCCCATCCAAAGTCCAGGTTCCTTCAGAAACAGAGACAACTGTGCAGTAGCTGCTCAAGACGTGGAAAAAGAAGAGTTGGCCCTCATGAGCATAGTGGTAAGAGGGTGTCCCCTGCTGATTTGAGAGCTTCTTTAGCAGCCTGGGCTGGGTAGGAGTGGGTGGCCAGGCTGATCCCTGCAGGGCTTTACAAAGGGAGCTCGCAGCAGAACAGGGAAGGCTGTTTCCATGCCCCAAGTGTGGCAAGTCCCATAGCAAGTCTTTGAGAAAACCTTGTGGAACAGGGAAGAAAATCATCTCTTAGGACTCCTACTGATGCAACAGGAGAAAGGAATGGAACATGTCATCAGCTTAAAGATTTTGTTTTCCTTTTTTTCATGTATTTTTTTGCTGTTTTCTTGGTTGTTGTCTTCTGTGAGTGCTGTTCCCACACATCTCAGAAACAAATGGGTGGGTGAAAAGGATATTCTGCTCTAGCTGCCCTTGATATCAAAGAAGAGGTGAGCACTTTTTAAGGTAAAAGATACAAAGACTGATTATCTAACACCTCTGCTTGACATCTAGCTTCTGTGTCCATATATATGAAAAGATACATCCTCTTCCCTATTCATTTCAGTCAGTGTCTATGCTAGTGAATGTGGTAGGATGAAAGCAATTTTGTGGGTTTTGTGCAATTCAGTGCATGTACGTTAACAACAAAAAAATTGAAACAAAAATGTAATTAAAAAATCACCAATAGTGAGAAGACATCAGTGACACTATCCTATCTCTTCATTATTGCAGCAGGTATCCAAAACAGTAATACAAACTGGTCTGAACAAAGAAAGATGAAAATCGGTGAATGGTGGGTTGTTATATGGTGCATTTTCTTCTCTCTGGTGGCTCCACTTCATTTCTGTTAAGCTGGACAGATCTAGCAATTTGTCTGAGTGTCTCTCTGACAAAATTCCTACTGTAAGGGCTTTCCTAGAGCAGCATCTCATCTGATAGAAGATTGTGAGAATATAAGAACTTCAGTGCTAAGTCAGATCAGAGGTTCACCTAGCCAATGTCCTATAACAGCCAACAGTAGATGTCCGGAGGAGAGCAAGAGGGTAGAGAAAAATGTATAGTGATGCTTCTCCAAAATAACCTTCCAATCTCCAGCAACTTGTGGCTCAGAGATCTCCTGAGCCAGGCAAGGTATTTAATCTTTGATGCGTTTCTGTTACTTGAACTTTTCCAGTCTTTCCCTGAATTCATGCACAGTTTTAGTACTGTGTCTTTTAATAAAGAATCCTTTTGCTTAAAAACATTGTGTAGAGAACCATCTCCTTTTTGTTTGTTTATAATTTGCCACATGCCAATGCCATGGGATACCCCCTTGCTCTTCTACTGGGAAAGGCACAACCATTTGTTTTCCTATTTGTTCTCTCCTTGGCACTCAGGACTTTATATACCTCCAGTACATTTTCCCTCTGTTATTTCTTTTCAGGCTGAAGATGCCTCTCCTTGTAGGGAAACAATTTCATACCTGTGCCAACCTTCTCTGAGCCTTTTCCAATTCTGCTATGTCCTTTTTGAGAAGGGCATCCAGAACTGTACATAGTGTTCAGGGTACAGATGTACAATGAAGTTATACAAAGGTATTATGTTTTCTCTTTCATTCTCTTTTCCTTTCCTCAACATTTTTAACATTGTTTCCATTACTAAGGATTGAGATGGCATTTTCATACGACTGTCTGTTATAACCTTTCATTCCTGAGTAGTCATCTCTGAACCCATAATATTATATGTGAAGTAATCATATGATAATAGAAGCAGTCTCACGTAAATAATCGGTGCTCTCTTCTTCCTTCGCTATAAATAAGCTACTTCCATTGGCTATTGCTGCAATGGGAACAGACTCCACATACGGGACATTGCCTGTGCAGCTCAGAGGTCTCTCAGCAGATGTAGCTGACACTTGAAGTCAGAAAAAATCTGGAATCAAATGCCTCATTCTTGGGATTGAAATATTTTTTAATCTATCTTAAATAACAGTTGTTTTTTTTCTTGAAAAATACTGTTTGGAATGAGTAACTGGTGATTAGGGAAAGGATGGAGAACAATGATCCTACTCTCAGTCTATGGACTTTGACCCGTTAGTTTTTCTTCTCTGCCAGGCTCTGAGCTCTACATGGGGCACAAGCGTGCCATGGAGGGCATACGCAAGGAATTCCCAAGTTCTTTCTCTTGAGCACTGTGTTACCAGAGTAGCATGAGTCCAAGGGAGAAAAGAGGCCCATCGTTTTCCTTGTTCTGAGCCCTGAGAGCTGTAAACTCCCACATTCACTGTGGAAGCGGGCTTTAATCTGCAACATTTCAGAAATAGAGTACAAGAAGAAGAAAATATGGAAGTTGATTAAAAATTATGAGTAGGCAACCTAGACTTCACCAAAGACACCTTGTAGAAGCATAAACTTTTCCCGTCTGGCTTCATAGGGATGATTTAACTGCCAGGATGCAAAGAAAACAGAAGCTAATTATCAAATGAACATTGTCTTAATATGTTAATGAAGCGGTTTTGCTAATAGCGAGAGACCTGAATTTTAATACATTTTAAGAGCTCCTTGATTACGTGTTTGTTAGTTGTTATGATCATTTTAAATTATCTGTGCATGGCTTTATAATGGGTTAAAAACTGTATTAAGCACTGTATTCTAAACAGGCCTTGATGAGGCAGGTGAATAGTGCAAACATTGTCGCTAGGAAATTCACTTCAAAAGATATGTAAACTAGTTAACCTAAAACGTATTATCAGATCCAACAGTTACACTTAGCAATGTAAGTAATTTTTAATGTACCTGCCAGCTACTTCTTCAGAAATATTTTTTTTCTCATGAAAAGAGTATTCCAGGAACCCAATAGCTGTTATATCAGAGTGTTTCTGTATGCAGTATAGCTGGTCTCAAAACATATTTTGCTGTTGGATTTAGGAGAATGAGTGAAGTAGTTCTGAATATACTGAGTTAATTCATCCTATCCTTGGTGATTATAACCAAATCCTGTTTTTTTTTTAATTTTGTTGCCCGCAGATATACATATTTTGTTCTTCCCCATTCAAAGAATCTGTATAATCATCTTTAAGCAGGTCTGGGACCAGTACAAATCAAAAATACTTTCTGCAACGACACCAGCATAAAAATGTGCACACCTATGTGGCACTTTTCTGTTAAAAGGCTTCTTTGTCCCTTTTCCCATCAATTTTATTTCAAATCAAGTCATCCTGGACCATTATCCTTCCTTCTCCAGCTTATTTTCAGCCAGCTGGAAAAACCTTCAATCAAAGGGTTCCCAATGACCGACTATTGCTCCTATGGAGCCTGTTAACCAAACGGGATCTGCTGCTCAAGAAATTAGTGACTGTTACTAGTCCTCTGGCTTCAGTTTCTGCAATTTCTGGAAGGAGTCAAACAGAGGTATCATCTCCAGGAGACAGCCTTCAGCCCTCGAAAACCCATTTTCAGCCAAAACACTGACAGAAGGACAGGGTGGTGTCTGTGTGGACCGAGAGGTTGTAGCTCCTGGAAGGAAGTTGGTGTTTGCTGGGGGCTGCTCACACGCTCATGTCCATTTGGAGTTTTCCTCCCTGTTTTTAAATGAAATGATAGTTGAGCTGTGTGTGGCAAACATGTTCTGTCTGTGTGTGTATGAGTGTGTGTATTCTCCCTGCTCAGGCAGTTAAGGAAGTCAGCCTTTAGTTTCCTAAAACCAGAAAGCAGAGCTCTGGTGGGACCTGGGCACAAATGGGATCTGTATTTATATTAGACAACAGCCACTAGGTGGTTTAAACCTGCCCCTCATTACTTCCATTAACATCAAACAGAAGGCTTATGCTTGCAAAGTAAAAGTGTTTTGTGATCCTCATATACTATATAATATGAAGTTATGCATATAGGACAGAGGCTTCCTCATTTTGATGGAGACACACATCCCCCTCCCCCATTCAGACTCCGAAAGTGCCTGGAGGACTAGGCCATTGTAGCAGTTTGGTGAACATTCAGGCTACCTTAGAGCACCAAGCCCTGGCAGTGCCTGATTAATGAACTCCCTACCTCCCTTGTGCTTGGGTACCCGACTTAATTCCTCTGGATCAAGCCCATGCAGTGGTAGAGAGAGGCAAAATCTTAAGGCTAGCACAGGGTAGTGAGGCCATCCAAAACTGAAGCTATAAAACCCCTCTTAGGAAACCACCTGAAAGGATGCTTAAGTACAGCGTACTTGGCCTTGACAGTTTGCAAAATTAAATATATGTATTATGTGAGCTAAAGAAACTAATATAAGGTGATACTGCTCATTTTATTATATTAATTTTCTCATATAATATGAAAACTATAAGTATCCCCTTAGTTCTTGCACCTTTGTGCCAATTTGTCAGAGGAAGGAGGAAACGCAATCTTATTTAACATAACCAGCCTTCGAAAAATCCTAATTGCCTGGCTCAGTTTAATTTATTTTTAGGTCACACTGCCCTCTAGGGGATTAGGCAGATAGCGAGGGATTTTTGCATAATTGGAACGTTTTTTAATTCACAGGAAAAGACGTCTCTTCCTTTGTACTGCAGTAGAACATAATAATCCATGTATAGAGCTCGTAATTTAGCATTTTAAGAGCAATTTGCATTCATTTTCTTGGGAAGTATCTTTCATAATTAGCATTGGGTCGCTGCTTTCTGGATGCAGGGCTGACTTCCCATGCACAGGATATTCATCTTTTTACATTAGTTTACATTTGTACAGGGTCCAGTTGATACAGTTAAATCAGGGCACCTGTTTAAAATGGAACAAACAGCAGCAAACTCACTGTATCAACAGTTGTGAGTGCTTTTTGATGGAACATAAAAGTGAAAAGAAAGAAAATAAGGAGGAAAATGGAAGTTTGGAAAAGAGAAAGAAAATTATTAAGATTGGCCTTTAGGTGGGCTGAGAAACCCGCAGGCTTTTTCAGAGGTGTCAACACTTGCTAAGGAAGGAGAGTAGCATTCTGCAAAGAGCTAAAAGGCCAGACATCTAGTTGACAAATTATCTTCAAAAATCAAAATCTTGGCCCCTTCAGCGTCCCTTACTGATGTGATGGTGCTGCCACTGACTTCTCTTCATCCCATCTTAATTCTAAAATAGCAGCATAATCTTGGCTAGCCAGACTGAATTAAGAAACAAGGCTGGGAAGTGGGGGTGCCTCACCAGGTCATCATTGCATTTTGTGCTTTGATAGCTGGACACAAACCTGCTTTGCTGCTTGGCTTTTTTTCTTGAAGCAGCCAGGTCGTGTAGCAGCAGAGTTTTCTTTTTTTTGGAAAGTGGATTTTGGTCCAGCAGCTCACAAATCCCTGATCTGGAATGCTTTGGGGATGAGTCCTTCCTTTAGGTTTTCACTTGGCTGTGAGAGTCTTGGCCAATGCTGCCCTCATCCTGCTTGTCAGTATTTCAAGGCAGATATTGTGGGAAGTTCTCATTTGGACCTGATTAATTTTAATTTTACTGTGGAGTGAGTGGTCTGAGCACTGCAACATGCCTCCAATTTCTTGTTTGACATCCTCCCTGCAGTGGAGTAGCCCTCTCCTGTGACCACCTGCAATTATAAACAAATTGGTCTCTTCTGCCCTCTTCCCAGCATCACACTGGGCTTTTAAGAGATTTTAAAACTGTCATCTTTACATGATCAGGCTTCTCATTTCAATCTTAGCATACTTAATACTGTTCCATGCTAATGGTTCATGAGATATTCACCTACCCATCCTCTAGCTTTAATCAGCTATGCTTCCATCTCCTCATTTAAAGTCTGTATGCACTTTATAAAGTTTGTTCTTATACCTGGAAGGATAAACTGATGAGCCGCCTTAGGCAAAAATCTCTCTTACATGCTTCCTTGTCTGGCCATAACAGTGGGGGTTCATCTCTGCAGCACTTTTTTTATTTGATCAGGACAGCCCTATCATATGATTTGCTTTATTCAGGCTTATACAACCTGTATTGTAGTCCATGGCATGCCGATGCTTTCTGCTTCCACTTCTAGTGGCCCAGCTGTGTCACGCAGTGCTCGGTGTCTCCATAATAACTAGCTTTTCTGAGTCTCTGCTGATTCTCACCTCATCATATCAAGATCTCAGAAGTGTGCATAACCTCACATTCAATTTTCTGTTTAGGAGTAATGATATCTTTATACCTTAGCTCACACTTCCTTGGTAGGTCCTTCTCTTGCAAATACTAGTAACCACTGATACTAACATTGAATGGTACTTGTCCTAAGGTGGTGCAGTGGCTTGATGGCTTGTGTACCTGCTGATGTGCCAGAACCTTGTCTTAGGGTCACAAACTGGAGAAACATTTGGACTGGGTGGTTTGAGCAGTACCTTCTGTACTAGGCTGGAAATTCACTTCAGTGCTCTGTTAAGTCTCTGGTTTGTTCTGGGTTTGTGTAGGTGCTCCGTTTACCTGGGAGCATGTTCCAGCTGGGGTAGGATAGCTTTTTCTATGCTAACTCACCTAGGCAAACAGAAGTGTCCTCACAGGTTACTCATGCCCACAGGAAGAGATTTCTAATATTGCTCTGTAGCTATAGCCATTGTTTTCACCACCCATGCTTATCTCAGCGTACAGTTTCCATGCTCATCTAATATGAACTGTCTGGAAATCATGTGTTCCCATCACCTTTGTGAAGATTAACAGCAGCTTGCTGTTCTTGTTGGGATTACAGACTGCCCAACTCCATGATTCAGTGGGAATCACATTCTCTGATTGCACAGTTCAACCCCTGCAAAAATGGCTGTCAGCTCTTTTCCCCAGGTTGTGGACTGGAACCCTCTAGATCTGGAGGTGCCGGCACAAGTGCTCTCACAGGAGGTCTCTGTGTCCTCCATCCTTAGCTCTGCCAGTCCCAGCAGAGTGTAAAAGGCCAGGACTTGCTTCTGCAAAGTTATTTGTGGAAGTCTAACATCCCCAGAGATGCCCTCAGGTTGTCTGTTTTGTCTGTCAAGTAATCATGCTTTTTCATCCCTGCGGGTCCCACTAGCAGAGCTGTTCCGGTTATGGTTTTCAGCCTGTGTGCGAGATAAGAATGCAGCTGCACTGGCTCCCTAGTGAGATACTTGCCTTTGGAGATGGAACATTCTCAGATAGCATTCCAGGCCTGGGCAATCAGACTTGGACTACACTTCTCTTCCCTCCTACAGCTGTGCTTCTCCCTCGGTTTCCACACAGGCAGCCTCTTTGCAAGGAGTAGTTGAGCTTAGGAATCCATATTCTGTAAGAAAATCCAAAATATCAAAAAAAAGACTGCTCTGCTTCAGAAAAGGAGTTAAACAATTAGAAATACCCTGAAAAAAAAAGGTGGGAATCCCACAACTGCACTTTGAAAAACCAAAGCAATGTTTTCGCACTGGTGTCTTAAAAAGAGTTCAGTGAGGCTGAGCAAGTGTTGGAGGAGCTTCTCAGACTCCCTGCCGCTGAGCTTGGTGTGCTGCCCCCAGGCAGGAAAAAGTCATGGAGGATAAACACTAAACTGCAGCATTCACATAACCAGTTAAGAACCTGTGTGGCTAAAAAGACTCCTTTCAACGTAATTTAAGACACATTTTACATAATATATTTTCCTAGATCTTGCATGCCTGCATGAAGAACTTCTTGACTCTCTAAATGATTCTCTGATGAAAACAAACAAGGGCTGATGGTGACTAAAGTGCTCCTCAACACAAGAGCAGTGCTGCAGCCAGATTCTGCCACAGCCATTCTTGCATTAAGTAGTGACTTAGTCTACAAGTAGGATGTTTAGTCTCAGCCTGAGCACTGCTGGTGAAAGGTGCTACTCAGCCTGAAAAAGAACCTGATTTACAACAAGAAATACAAGCCAAAGCAACAGCTTCTCCAATCACAATGGTTGAGTGGGAAGGTTAAGATTTAAGATGCAATGCTTGAGTTAGAATTTGCCTTGGAAAGCAGGGTTAGATCCTCTTTTCTGCAGTTCTCCTCAAAGCTTTCTTGCCTGCCTGCTCCAAGGATCCAGTCTGCAAAACTGGAGCCATGCTGTGCCCCGGAGACCTATCACTAGCATTGCTTCTACACCGATTTACACAGACAAGGATAAAACCAGAAAGCAATGAATCATCTTGTCCAGCCTCCTATACATCAGCAGTCATTTTATGTCGCTGTTAAGACCTGTGTGAGCCTTGAGTGATTTGAGTGTGATTCAAACACGCCTTGCAGAGGGGCTTCCAGTCTTCATTAAAAGGTCCTTACCTTAGCTAATTACCCTCACACTTCCAATAGTGTGCCCTCTTCCAAGTGTGGATTTGTCTGGCTTTCAGCCTCCATTTTTGTTATGCCTTTCTGCCCTAGATTGAAGAGGTTTTTGCCTCTAGGAAGACTAGAGCACAGCTGATCCTGTGGATCAGACCTCTTACTGCAGAGGGTTCAGCAATAAAATCCCATATGTCTCTTCACATAATAATCAGCATAATAACCCCATGTGTCTCTGGGAAGAGATCTTTATGCTACAGTGAAATGATCTTTCAATCTTGTTTCTGCTAAGCCCAGTAGAAATAATTTTTAAAGTCTTTCATCCTTTTATTTTCATCTTTCTTTAATTATTTTGTGGCTTGTGTTTGCATGCTCTCCTGCAATGTGTTTTGAAAATATGGGTACAGCCAGTAGACATAGTGACCTAGCACTGATCTCATCAGAGCTAGAGGTGGAGAGAAATCACTTTCTTTCTCTGGCTTCCCAACTCATTCTTCAAAATCCCAGGATTACACTAGCTTTTTTTACTCCATAGTTGTACCAGCAGCTTCCACTGAACTCCTGGTTTGCTAGATCTTTTTCAGACTCAGGGCTTCCCAGCTATCTTTTCCCTATTCCTTCTTGTGCTGGTTTTGGCTGGGATAGAGTTAATTTTCTTTGTAGTAGCTAGTATAGGGCTACATTTTGGATTTGTGCTGGAAACAGTGCTGATAATACAGGGATGTTTTCATTATTGCTGAGCAGTGGTTACACAGAGTCAAGGCCTTTTCTGCTTCTCACCCCACCCCGCCAGCGAGGAGGCTGGGGGTGCACAAGAAGCTGGGAGGGGACACAGCCGGGACAGCTGACCCCAACTGGCTAAAGGGATATCCCATACCATATGATGTCATGCTCAGCATATAAAGCTGGGGGAGGAAGGAAAGGGGGGGAAATTCAGACTGATGTCATTTGCCTTCCCAAGTAACCGTTACACATGATGGAGCCCTGCTTTCCTGGAGATGGCTGAACACCTGCCTGCCGATGGGAAGTAGTGAATGAATTCCTTGTTTTGCTTTGCTTGTGTGCATGGGTTTTGCTTTACCTATTAAACTGTCTTTATCTCAACCCACGGGTTTTCTCACTTTTACCCTTCCGATTCTCTCCCCCACCCCATCGGGGGGAGTGAGCGAGCAGCTGGATGGTGCTTAGTTGCTGGCTGGGGTTAAACCACAACACTTCTGTAGGACCAGTATTTTTCAGTTCTTGATGTACCACTTTCCTGTGGCAGTACTCAAATGCATTTTTTAAAGGCCCATCTTTCAAAGGAACATGGGCTGCTTTTTATGGCTGCCTTTTTCACTCCCATTCTGCTCTATACTTGGGGTGCCAGGCATGGAAAGAGAGAAGGAAATAGGGTCACCCTTCCAGCAGCAACAAGCTGATAGATTAGCTTGGCCCTCTTGACATCATGTTACTGACAAGACATAGAAAATGTTTTCTGTGATCTGTGCATGTTTTAACTTGGGAAAAATAATGCGAAGAGCAGGAAAAATACAAAACATTGAGCAATTGCCTTTTAAAGGAACGCCAGTTGTGCTGTGCACTGAATGAGGCAGAGATCTCATAGGAGAAATTCAGTGTGATCAGTTGATTAAAGACTATGTCAGAGCAAACAAGCCCAAGGGGCTACCTCATTTCTGGAACATCCTGGCTTTTAAAGGTTTGACTTTGCAAATAAAAGGACATTTAAATGTATTTGCATATGTAACACTTATTATTTATCTCCCCTAGGAAACAGCCTCTGGATAAGCATGAGGCAGACCATGAACTTTAATTTAAAGTTAAGCAGGTGCTTAAGCGTTTGCCTGAATGAGGCAGGCCTTAACTATCACTTTAAAACTACAGGTCACTGTACGAGTTTTTAGACTATATACTTAGGCTTCCAAGTACACCCATAATGGTGTCAAGGGCTTGTTTTCCGAAGTGTGAAATGTCCAGCAACACTTCGTCCTTGGCTAATCTACCTACAGTACATGCATCACCCCTATGCAGGTATCTTCTATACTCTTCCACTGCTCTGTCCCTGAAAACTAACATTTATTATTCAAATAAACTCAATAGGTTTAGGTATTTTTAAGCAGTCAAGGATGGCTCAATGTATTTAACTTGCTTACTGTACTATTTTTTCCCTTTTTTTGGCCTGTGAGGGAGGCTCTGACAGTATATTGCCATATATTTAGACAGCTCCTACCGCAATGTGGAGCCCTCCTCCTGCTGAGGGGCTTGGATGCTATTGTGCTACAGATATATACTGGTGGTATATCTACATAATAAACAAAAAAAGGACAAGGTTCCCATATGAATAATGCTTAAGAGAACCTAGGGGAAGATGGACTGATTTATTTCCATTATTCTTTCAATCATTTGGTTTCTGATAGCAAAAGGTATTTTCCTTGAAGTTAAGATCTGCTATTCTTTAATCCCCAGGAAAATGATTACTATCATTTAAGAAAATTATATTCTTTCTAATTAAGCTGTTTTCAGACAATTAAATTGCTTCCTGATTTTCATAATTGTCTCATTGCTAAGATCTACCTCTTTCCTGATTAGCAAGGTGGAAAAACCCCAACACTTTTGCTCTGTACAAGATTTAGCAGCTAAGAAAGAAGTCCCAGCAAATATTCTGAGTCAGACTCTTCCTCCAAACGACATGCCCTATATATGCTGCTCTGGCTTCACAAAGATCAAATAGCCAAAGGCACCCAGAAAGATGACCAGAAAAGTAAGAGAAAACCTGTTTGGGATAGTCCTGTGAGCTAGCAAGCACAGGAGGCACCGTACCATGGGACACAAGGGTGAATCTATCCATCACCTTCAGCTTTCATGAAGAAAAGACTGGCTTCTCAACCAGCCCCAGTGGGTGGGCTATGGATGTGCTGTCCAGACTGCCCTTCTCTGCAGCGCTGCAGAGGATCGGGTCGAGGGGACAAGTTTGAAGGATGCTAGGTACCATAGCACTGCCTCACAGTCACAGAGCACACAAAACCACACAGTCCGTGGCTGCATTTCTTGTGCTATTTCAGCCAGTTCACCTGCACATCACCTGTCCCTGCAGTGGTCACATCTGAGACTCCAGATCTCCCAAGAGCTGTATACATCACAATGCACACTTGCTTTGTCCCTTTCCATGTGCATGTTCTCTTCTTCTTTCTCTCTTTCATTTGCTTCCTCTCTCCCCTTGATTCCCTTTTTTACAGCAAGACATTATCTGTTAATGTAAGAAGTCTAACACTTGTTATAATGTACAAGTGTCCTAGGGTGCTAGGTGTATGGGAGTCTGGGGAATACCATGTGGCTTTTGGCCTGAGAAAGGTGCACAGTGGAAGTCCTGTGAATCTTTCCACACTTGTGGCACAGTTGCCTGCAACTTCGTGAAGGGTGTTCCAAATCACCCGGAGGGTCAACACCCTTAAATTAGAGTTTGGAAGAAAATATGTGGATGGGGAGTCACTGTTTCAAAAGTTCTATTCCTAATTTGGCATGCAGACACTGTCAAGGGGTTGCTATGAGAAATAAAGATAGTAGGTTAGTCAAAGACTATGGACTAGAGCTGTGTAAGCGTGAAGGTGAGAGAACATACGATATGTCTGTATCAATGCTAGGTGATTAAATTAATCAGGTCAGACCCTCAGCTAGGCATGGAGGTGTTCCTAGAGCTATGGTGACAAACACCATCTGAAGAGCTGGCTCATCATGTTTTTAAAGGTAGGACTGGGACTGAAGGGACCTTTCCACCACAGCTACTCACATGAGGGACAAATTATTTTACAGCAGGGTGGGCCTGCCTTTGAAAATGCAGAATTCATCAACTTTCATGATTTTCACAGGACTGCTACTGTAATTGTTTCAGTGGCCCAGTTCTTGAAGACAAATGATGAAGTGACAGCATGTACAAACACGTGCCATTTTAGTTCTCATTGAGCTTAACAAGCTCTTTTGAAAAGAGAAAATACATCCAAACCCATTTAAAATGTAACAAAACTGTTATTCAAAAAGAAACTGGGAGGCAAAAAAAGGTTATCCCTTTCTTTTTAAATCTCACGAGTCTTTACGCTGGCCTGATGAATTTTGAAATATGACTCACTGATTTTTAATACTTGTGTGGCATGGTCTGGAAAATGTGACATAGAGTCATAAGCATAAACACATTAATATAGCCAGAAATATTCCTTCATTAGAGGTATTCACGGGAGTGTTAGATATCTCTTACAGTCTTCTTCCTTTGACATTCCCAACCAAAAGAAAGGAGTCCTGAAAGCAAAAGGTTTTGCCTTTCTGATGTGAGGAGCTCTTTTGTTGCAGTATCAAAAGCCATTATTGTTAACCGCCTCTTTTGTCTTTCAAATTGTTCCATGAGAACTGATTTTATATGAACTTTATTTCTTTATTGATAATTTTGTGAGAGTAAAGGTAATGGCTGTCAAAGGCTAGAAGGGCAGTTGTGGCACAGCCAGCATAGAAAGAGACACAGATGGCAGAGCAATGGTTGAGAAGCAGCAGTCCTGAGGGACACAGGACTACGAAAATGAGGGAAAGATGCAACCAGGTAGTCTGTAGGTTTCCTCTGAGAGTCAAGCCTCTGCTGTCAGTCTCATTTTGGTTGTTCTCAGGAATACTGACACTCTCATACTCTTCAACTTCTTGCCTTTTTCACCTCGCACTTTAACAGCCTGTCTCAGAGGGTGGTAATGAAGTACAAATAAGTTTTGTCTGTGGAAAAGAATCCTGCAGAAAATACCATGTGTGGGAAGCAATCCTTCCTAACACCTGCATGCCCCCTCCGAACTGAGGGCTGAGCTAGCTGGAGTATGTTATAACAGTGATACACAGATGATCAGTAAGCTCTTTGCTTGGCATCCCTTTTTCATTATGCTGCCATTTTAAAGAAATGTTTTTATAGCCTCTGCTTGATTTTCCATCAGATCCCTCCCTCCCTATGAATCCTCCCTTCCTGCCTCCTACAGAATGTGGCCAGCTGGTTACTGCTAAATTTAAACAAAGATGTGCTACTTGTAACTCTCTTTGCTTCATCCACAAAATATTACTAGCCTAACTCAGCTAGCAAGAAGTACTTCTATTTTGATGTGCACAGGGACTGTAAGCCCAGATGAAGGTCAATGAAGGCTGTTGCATAGATAGATAATGCTGACAGGGAGTGCTCTAACTGGTTTTCCACAGGAACGTGCTGATTCAGTGGAACCAGAACATTTGAGGGGTACATGTGAATTGTGCTCAATATGTGGGAACACGATGGGAGCTTAAAATTGGGTGCCCAGTGGAGGTCTGCAGAGCAGTTCCATGAGCAGCAGCAAAGCGTCTGCCAGGTCTCCATCAGTGCTGTAATGCTGCCATGCTGATACACAACAAAACACCCAGCATCTCCTGTGAAATGGAAATCCTCCTTTCTAGTCAGCTCTAATTACAAACAGCATACCATGTTTAAATAACCAATAAAATAGGGCATCAACAAAGGAGCTGCTCTTTGCATCTCTGAGATTCATACAGCATCCAAGAGCTCAAACATCAAGGAGAAAACAGCAGGTAGCTTAACTCCCAAGATCTCTCCCCTGCTGTTGTTATCATTGACAATGAAGGCAGTGTTGTAAGTGCAGAGTGCTATGGACAATTCATGCACTTACCGTATCTTGCACTCTAGCTACAGGCGCGTGATTTTCTGAAGAAATGATGACAGGATCAAACATATTCTGGCAGATGCTCACAAAATCAGAGCCCCTTTCACTCAGTAAATGACCATAAAAATGCTTTGAAGATGACAATAAAAAGTTATTTAATCATGTTCAAAACAGAAGCACCTGCCAAGTCAATATATCATTTTTTACATGATTGGCTGGTACGGTGACAATAGCAAAAAATGCAAAGTGAGGCTGTTAGGAGCAGCTACTGGCCTGATTCTATAGTAGGCATAGCCTGATGGTGGAGAGAGAGAGCAAGAGAAGAGGAAAGAAAAAGCGACAGAGAGAGTCACACATATATTTCCTCAGCCTCCTGATTTTTCAGCTCTTTTTCCCAGCTGTTACAAGGTGCCCTTGGGAAGATGTCTGAAGATGTCTTTAGCAGCCCCCATTTTCTGTGAAGTCAGTGCCAGACAGAGAAAGGGCAGTGACCAAAAGGAGACCTAAGACAACCTGGGTGCTCTTCATGCTGCCATAGCAGAGGGGAAAAGGTGCTAGGGAGAGGGGTAGAGATCTGACCTCTTGGTAACATTGCTGCCCTATGATGTCTGCAAACTGGTAGGTGGGTGCTGCTAGAAATAGAGACATAGAGAGTGTCATGTACAGCTGGGCACAGATTTATCGAGAAGCCCAGGGGAGCAGGTACCTGCCATTAGCAGTGTGGGCTGTGAGGCTACACCATGCAACAAAGAGCCTGTGCTCTTCTTCAGCCCCACCACTACCTTTGCAGCTGCATCTCTCCCAAATTCAGCAACTCTTCTAGACAAGCCATTTACCTGTGAGCTGGCACATGCAATCATAGCATTGAAGAGCTTTCCAGCTATATCTGGTGTAGTTCAAAACCACCCCCATAACACTGGCTGACTGGGCTCTTTCGTGATCAGCTGAAATTAAAGTATCCCAAGGGTGCTGAAAATTTACATGGGTTGATGACAGAGGCTGTTCTGGCACCTGAAGTGCACCAGGGCAGCAAATTTAGATGTGCAGATTTTAAGGCCTAAAGGTCTTGTTCTGATCAAGCACTGTCATCTCTAATACAATATGAGCCATGGGGATCCCTGGAATTAATTCTCAACACAAGGCCAGCGTCTATGATTAAACTAGAAAATTTTTGTTTAAATATCCCATTAAAAATTTTCAGAGTTGTCAAATTTGCCACCAAGTTGTGGTAAAAATGGCTAATTACTCTCACTGATTAGAAGTCAGGCCAGATTTTGCACTAGGTTTTATCTGACTGTTGGACCTCATTAAAGTTTCCAGCTAAACTGAAGAGCCTTTTATGACCAAATATATGTTTACTGTGTGAGTGCTTTAACTTAGGTTGCTTCTTCAATCTCTTTGATAAGCTAAAATAGACAGGACACCTACCCCAACCTTCACTCCACAGGATGATTGCCAAGCCTTCACCTTTCCTGTGGCTCTTGTATGATGGCTCTTGAGTACTTCAACATCTTTCTTAAAATGTAGACACCAGAACAGTACTCCTGTAGCGGCCTCAAATTTCAGTGCACGCAAAATTCAACTCACTGTTGCCAAAGACACATTTAAAACTGAAGTACTCAAAGCAGAAACCAATAATAAACTATAGGTTACTTTGAAGCATAGAAAAAGTTTATTTTCAATAGCTAAATTTGCATAGATAAATGTTAAAGTAATCAATCACAAACATACACATCAGTACTGTGAAAACTGGTTGGATAACTGGGTTTGAAGATTACTCAGTGGTAAAATTAGTTCCTCAAGATTGCTATATTAGACAAGAGTGAAGAAAATGGAGTGCTGAATTACTGGTTTAAAGAGAAAATATGAGGAAGGGAAGAATATTAACAAAACCTCAACCTTCCGTAGAAGGCAGGTAAACCAGGTACAGAGGAAATACTTGTGGTGATGAAGGCAGAACTTCAACACTGAAGACACAAACAATAACATCGGCATGGCGTCCTGAGGCCAATGTAGGGGAAGGAAAGGGAAGAGCTGAGTAAAAGCAGTCATGTCTGTCTTGTAACTGTATGTGCAAATAGCGTAGAAGGATGTTTGGTAACATGGTGGTCTCTGAAAGCAATCGGGAAATGGAAGAGATGAGGAGGAACCCCCAACCAGTGCCCAGCTAGCAGCAGCAGATGCATTTTCTGCAGTGTGATGGCAAAGCAATCATCATGGATGATACTGTATTTTGCAGAGAGCAGATGTGTCCAATTAGGAGCTCTACGTGAATGCACACAAACAACAGAAAGAGGCAAATCAACAGCTTCCAGAAAAGCAGTGCGCTAGCTATTGGGTGCCTTTCCATACTGGGCTGCAGCCTTTTCAGGGAAGTTTACTTTGTCTGGCAATGTCGGAAAGTCATGAGCATATGGGATAGGTGTAGAAGACATCCAAGAGAGGATACAAATCTTGAAGAATGGCTACAGAAAAAAGAAGTAAAGGCTCTATACTGGTTTTATGAAAACAGCAGTTAACACAAATAGTCACATGTCTGAGCAGAGATACAACAGATGGCAGTGATCTTCAGTCTTTTTCCACAGTATTCAGATATGAGAAATATCAGTAGTATATTTTTTCTCAATTGCCCTTTTATTACAGCTAAAGAAAGACATGATTTACTTAAATACATGTAACGTGTATGGGGTAAGGCATGCAAACACCCCAACATGGCACCAATATACTGAAATTTGACCATATAATTCCAATGTAGTTACATAAATCAATCTGGTTTATAAAAACAAGGCATTTTTTTCTCTCCAGATCGATATTTTCTATATATTTTTAAGTGGCTATATTTATGATTTAGTAAAATCATTATTAGTGTTGAATATCATAAAGTCATTAACTTAGTACCAAATATCCCATCCACCCACAATAGGAAAATAAGGAAGTAAGAGGAAAACTGCATTCCCAGCATACAAAGTCTGATGCTTCCTGCCAAAGAATACTGCAAAGCAAAATACTGTGGCTGTTGGGAATGTCAAGAAATCATTTTTGTCCTCAGGGACACTGTGAACTAGTGAGCAGGACTGTCCTGCATGTCAGATGCCCCTGAGGAATTTGGCTGACTGCTCAAAACCAGCATGGACAGTCCCATGGAAATGCACCCTCTGGACTCCAGAACTGGTGAGGAGATTTACTCTTTTCATTGTTGCTACTAGCTTGTCTACATCTTTTTCCTGTTTGTCTCTGTTCCTTTTCTCTTTTAAAGTTTTCCTCATCTAGAGCCAAATTCTGTCAGATTCTGAAGAGGATATCTAACTCCTAAGTTTAAGCATTAGATGGAACAAAGGCTTATGAAGAAGTAACTAACATGATATCGTCTCCAAATTATTTGGTCTCCTTTTGTTTGGGAAGGCAGTCTGAGACCTGTGGATGTCTGAAATGGACTTCATTTCAAAGGTACAGCTCTGGTCTGGAGAGAGGTGTCCCAGTTTTTGCTTGGGGGACCTATCTTTGGAGGGTACATTTCCAACATGCTTCATGACCTCTTTTAAATAAAAGAGGACTGGAGAAAACAGGACAAAAACTGGCACAACTGCCAACAGTCTCAGTCTAGAGAGCTGATTGCCTTCACTGTTTAGAATGCAATTGTAAGCCTGAATATGATGAAAAGTAATCCTGATCTCATAGCTCAGTGATCTGTGCTTAGTGGCAAGTGGACATCTCTTATGCCTGTTAAATCTTGTAGATGTGTAAGTGATTTTTTATCATATTAATAACGTTAGTTACTGCTGATCTGAGCTACTCTACTCCTGTGTGATACTTAAGCAGAGCTTTATGCCTGAGGAGCATAAAGCAACTTCTCTGACGTGGGCAACTCTGCATCCACTGCCTCCTTTCCCACAGGAAGTTCCCTTTTACCTAAGATGAGTTAGAAGCCTCCTGGAAGGTACATGAGGTGCCTGGGGTCCTTTTGGCATTTCTGATGCTGGTGGCACTTGACTCTCTGTCTGATTTTTTTTTATGTCAAGTAGATGGAGTGGAGATTTTGCTTTGCAATTCTTTGGTCATGGCAGGAATACTGGAAAGAGTGCACTACCTGATGGCCAGTGTGTATGGGACTGGACCAATGCTGAAGGGTTGGAAGCACCAGATGAGGAAAAGGAAAATGCTCTATCTAGGCTTTTGATGAAAGGGCTGAATGCCATTAGTAAGGCTCAGAAACTGCTATTCCTCGTATCCTAGCTGTTCCCATCTTCTCAAGAAGCAGCAGTTATCAGTCATTTGAGTCCTGTAAGACACTACCTTCATCAGTGAACTGTGGCTTATGAAGGGCTCTGAGTACAGAGCCAGGCCTACGCTCCTCCACAGAAAGTGCTGGGCACCACTGGTTTCTGAAGGCAAAGAGAGGTCACTGTCCCCTCCAGCATCAGCTGAGGTCTGGCCAGGGGTGGAAGGCTTACTCCTCTCAAGTGCTACAAGGTAGGAGGGACTGAAAAGCCCAAAGAGTTTCCACAGACCTGACTTGCACTTAGTTAACAGCACAGTACAGATGGGTTATTACCCCAGATGTACGTACTGCAAGGCTGCCAGGAGCCTTTCCTAAATCAGTAATAAGGAATTTATTTTGGTGCATGGCAGAGCTCTGCTTAGGAGGTGATGTTTTTCATCTGTTGCAATTTTTAAAATGTATAGTGTGTACATCCAAAGACTAATAATGGACATGCATTGGCAGGGCCACACTCAACTCGTTCATAAATTTTTGCAAGGAAGCTCGATCATATGCTCTTTCAAAACTATTGTCCATTTTTTGGAGGCAGTCTAGCGATTTGTTTTAATGCCTTAGTTCTGAGTTAACAAACATGTGCCCGGGGGCTCCCGCTGAAACCGGGCTGGGCCTTCGAAAAGTCAATAGTTTATTTACTGACTAAGAATAAAGCACCCGGGAAGATGTTTGAAGATGTTAGCAATGCTTTTCATTAGCTGAAGATGGCATTTAGGTCTTGATCATGGCATGTTTATTCATTAGGTTCAGTGAAATCACAGGCCTGTTTGCAGGGTGAAAGTAACAGTGAGACTTGGTGGGGCAAAAGAAAGGGAGAACAGGCAGAGATTGTGTGTGCATTCACTCCTTTGAGGAGGAGAAAAAAAAAACAAACCACCAAACCAACAACTGAGATGATTTTGTGCCTTATTAAAAACCAAGCCAAAGTAACAGAAAATACACTGAAAGGCAGTAGGTTTCTTTTGCCTCAAAGCTGTTATCAACGACATTTGTTAAGATGTATCTCCTAGATATGGCTTAACCACTAGTAAGGTGAACAAATCAATTTTCCTTGCTCAATACACTTGAAGTTTAGACAGAGTCATTTGTTTCTATCAGGCGAATGTGTTTTCAGTCCCACCCTATCTTCTGCACAAGACTTTTTCTTTTTTACTGTAAATCTCCACAGTCTATTGAATTGACTCATTATTTAATACATTCTTCTTTCTACTTGGATGTATCAAATTAAGGAGGCTGCTTTTCTCAATATTTGAACCTGACTCTATCATTCTCCCTGCTCCCCTGTTGCAGTTACCTCCCCTCAGCCTGCAAGGACACAACTTTAGCCTTTGCCGGCGCCCAGGAATCACACCTTTCCCATTCCCTGGGCTTGGCAAAAGGCAACGCTCACAAACAGCACATTTTGCGTAAAGAAACCCGTATCAGGGGACATTGCAGCCGGTCCCTGGAGGAAATCACTGCAGCCGGGGGCTGGGAAGGGAAGGGACACCCTAGCACCCTCTGGCATCGCCCGTACAGCCAATAACTGGTAAAAGCAGTAATACAATGAAGACCTATTTTACAGAGGCTTCCTATGGCCATGTGTGGGCTTCAGGACAGGAGAGCGGCTCAGATAACCAAGGAGCTGGGGAAGGAGCCTTCAGGGTGGGATGCTGCCAAGCCCTCGGCGAGCTGAGGGAGGGTAGATTTGGGCTGAGGAGGAGGGGTCTTCTCCTGTTGTCTTTGTTTCCGTTTCTAATGACGATGTCACACTATTTCCACGGCTGATCCTGCTGCAGAGCTGGTTCGCAAAGAGTTAAAATGGAGAGCAGCATGTGCACTTTTAAAACTACATGTGGCAAAGTCCATTGCTTGAAGCCCGCGTCCCTTCTCCCCCCCCCGCCCCTCTCCAGGTTCCAGCAATCATTTATTATAAAGGGGTTTTATGATACAAATTTGATAATCTCCCATACACATTGGCACTGTTCTAATTGGAGTTGTAAGCCCATAAAATTCAAGGCCTTTGTTTTCATGAAGGCCACAAGGTTTTAAAAGATACTATTGTACCGCCTAAAACCCATAAAATTGTCACTAGGGACTGATTAAACAGTCCTGAATTGAAACAGTGCGGATTTTGTCTAGGTCCTTTTCATGCACAACAATGCTCTTTTCAACCCCCAAGACAAAAGGAGGTTTAAGGAGCGATTCTCTGGGAGATTCTTCTAAGATAACCCCATCCATATGGGAGACAAGGTGGCCAGCAGCTGAGACGAAAAAAAAAAAAAAAAAAGAGGGGAAAAAAGAAAAAAAAAGATTTCGGATGGCAGGATGAAAAATAAAGGGAAGGGGGGGAAAGACAACAACAAAAAAAGCCCAGGTGACAGAGAGGCTGTATTCCCCCGGGTCCTTCCCGCACATCCCAGAAGCCTGGTCCGCTCTGCGTCCCTTGGCACATGGCCCCCTGCCCAAGCAGGGAAGGGGCTGGAGGTGGGAGGACCGGCGTCGCTCCATCCTCCCCGACCTGCCCTGCCCGCAGCTGGCACGGCTCCTTCCCTGGGGAAGGGAGGGACGGGAGGGGAGCGGGGCGATGCTGCAGCCGCCGTCGCGGGGTGGGTGCAAAGCACTCCCGTGGGTGCTTTTGGCCGCCTCCCCAGCCGCGACGACCGCGCCTCATAGCCCTTAGGGCTTCCCGGGATGTGTAGACAGCACGACACATCCCAGAGGCACATCTGGTCCGAAGAAACCCCCTTCCAGGCAACAAAACAAAACAAAAAAAAACTCAAACAGCTGCTGCGGGTCCCTTTCCCTCGGCAGCCTTTCCTCGGCCGGCAGGTTGTCTGCATCAGTCCCCGTGGGGTCCTCGCCCCCAGATAATTCCCTCCGCGTTCCTGATCCGCGGCTCCCGTCGGACGGATGGAGGCAGCCGGTCTAGTCTGTATTTCAGAGACGTGGGTTTGGGGGTGTTCTGAGGGTTTTTCCCCATTGACGGTTGCCAGGAAAATTTTTTCCCCCCAAATTAATAAAACCAATAGTTCATCAAAGCGTTTCGAAATATAATTCTCTGGGCGTTAAAAGGCATCACTGTTTTCTCCTGGCTACCCTTCCCCAGTCGACCTTTGGAACAGATACAGACTAACGGGAAGATTGCCTTAATTTCCGATCCTGCCTTAAAAAAGCCAGCAGTGAGCGGCGGCCCTGCCGGAGCCCTTGGGCCGGGCCGGGCGGAGGAAACCCGCGCCGCAGCCTCCGGGGCCTCGGCCGGCGCCGGGCGTCGCCGCCCCAAACGAAAAGTCGGGGAGCCTCCGGAGACGGGGGGTGCGGGCTCACGCTTCCCGTAGGAAAAACCCTCGGGTTTACAGCGAGGTGCTGGCAGCAACCTTTATTCGCCGTTTACCGGCGCACGTGGGTAAAATAAACGAAGTTGAAAGCGAAGTTCCGCTGGCGCGATCGAGAGAAGTGTTTAAGCCTTTATGGCACGGGAGGTGATCTACGGAAAAGCCCCTATCGGCAAAAATACACTTCTCCGCCGGAAAAAAGTTCTTTGTCAAAAACCATTTTATTAGTCACTGGAAGAATCAGCTATTTTAAAATAAACTAGGTCGCTAGGATGATGATTATTATTCTCTTTTAACAGGGAACCTCTCGCAAAGGAGCAGGAGGAGCGGAGGTTTCACGAAAACAGAGCCGCACCGGCACCCGCGCCCTCGGGCGAGACCGGCGGCGGGGAGGGGAGGGCGGCCCCGGCGGGCTCCGTCCCGGCCGGCCGCGCCGCCCGCCTGCCCGCCGCCGCCCGGGGAGCGGCGCTCCGCCGCCCGGCCCGCCCGAGCCCCGCCGCCGCCGCGCCCCCGGCGCGCCCCGGCCCCTTCCCCGCGGCAGCAGCCCGGGGCTGGGGCGGCATCCCCGCGCCCGTGGGATGAGTCCGGCCCTGGAGGGCGAGGCGCCGCTGTCACCATCCCCAGGAGACGACGGCGGGGTGCGCTAAGTGCTGGTAAGCCGGGAAGACGCCGAGGGCGGCGGCGGAGGCGGGCGGGCAGGCCCGGTAGCCCTGCAGGGCGAGGGCGGCCTGGGCGCTGCAGCCGGCCAGGGCGCAGCCCAGCTTGGGGCGGGCGGCGGGCGGCGGGGGGCTGGCGGGGCAGCCGCGGCAGGGCTCCCCGTCCCGCACCAGCACCGGCACCACCACCCGGCGCAGCAGGGCGGGCGGGCGCGGCGGGGGGCTGCCGGGGCCCTCGCTCCGCGCCCGCTTCATCTTGTAGCGGTGGTTTTGGAACCAGATCTTCACCTGGGTGGGGGTGAGGCTGAGCAGCCGGGCCAGCTGCTCCCGCTCCGGCGCCGAGAGGTACCGCTGCTGCCGGAACCGCCGCTCCAGCTCCAGCGTCTGCGCCTTGGAGAAGAGCACCCGCCGCTTCTTCTTCTTCTCCTCGGCCTCCGAGCCGCGGGCGGGGAGGGACCTTTGGGTGGAGTCGGGCAAGCTCAGCTCCGGGCCGCTCTCGTCGGAAGCTGGGGACAGCGAGGGGGTTAGAGAGAGGGGGCGGCCGGGGACGGGGCGCGGGGCAGCAGCGACGGGGCGGCTGGCCGTCGAGAGCCGAAACGCCTCCCGCAGGGAGATCTCCGGCTGTTTACCGGGCCGGATTAATCCCAACAGTCAACAAGAGATGTGGGCTAACCCCTCGAATACATTAAACCTGACCCACGGGACGGAGCGGGCGTTCCCCCCGCGGGGGAGCGGCTCTGCCCCGGCGTCAGTCCCGCACCGGCACGGCCGCTTCGCCGCCCACGGCCCGGGGGCTTGCGGGCTGCCAGCGCTTCTGCTCGCTCCGTGCTGAAAGGCAATACCGGCCTGCCCGCTCCCTTCATTACTGCTTTCCTCCAGCCGCTCGGTTACCTTAATATTTAACTTATCCCGATGGGGTTCCCGCGTCCATCCAAAGGACGGTCTCCCCCCGTGCACGCACAGGTATACATTAAACGCCGTACATCTGCGGCACGATTTATGTGTGTGAGGTAAGACCAATGTGCTGCATAGCCGGGTTTGGAGCCGGAGCCCGCTCTCCGCGATAGCAGAAGCGTGGATCTAGGCGCTGGCGCCCAGGGTGAGTGCTGAGCTTTCCTCCACGGTGCGTGGGGTGCCCTGAAACCCCTCCAGCACAACAAGGCAGAATTTCTTGCAACAGTGAAACGGGAAAAAAAAAAAAAAAAAAGAATCCGGGAAGCGAGCTTAAACGATAAGCGCAGAGAGACGGGCGGACACAGCCTGAGGTTTTGCTTTCTGCCACAGCTGGGAACATGCACAGACCTACAGAAAAAAAATAAATCTTTTCTCTCTTAAGCTCGTGGCCGGGATGTTCCTGCTGTTTCTTTGTTGCAATTCAGTAATATTCTATCAAATTCCCAGCCTGGATCCCCCCGACCCTGTAGGCTACACACGCTGGCGATTCGCTTCTTCGCATCTTCCCCGAAGGAAGGGGGGAGAAACAAATAAAAGATAGCTGTGCGGAGGTGGCGAATTCCTGTCCGTTTCATACTCACAGGGATAGTGATTTCTGTCTGTTTCTATCCACCCTCGGTACGGCGAGCCGGTGTAGTTCTCCGCTGAGTGGTGATGGTCAGAGGCTTGCTTTATGCTATTAGCATCCTGCTCTGGTAAATCCAAAATGCTCCTCACTGTAAAACTGATCCTGCCAGATGTGGCCATGGTAGGTTGTGCACACACACCCCCCAAAAAAATATCGTCCCAAAGCTCCGAACCCCCTCCCTTAAAAGCTGCGAGGAAAGGACTGCGCCCAGTTACTGGGGAATCTCCCGGCTCAAGAGGACCTTCCCTTCCATCGCCACCTAACCCCAAATATTAGTGTCGTTTACAGAGGTGTCCTGTTTATATAAACAGTCCTCCCCGCTGCAAACACTGCCTGCTTTCAAACCGTCCCTGTCTATAGGATGCTAAGTACCTGAATTAGTCAAGTGCTAAAGCCCTAATGGGAGTAGGTGTAACCCCCCCCCCCCCGCCACCCCCATGAGAGAATAACCCGTTACCTCCCAAAGACAGCAGGAAACAGGCTTCATCATTACATATTCTGTCTGATTAGCCAAAAGTGGGGACAGATAATGGTAATTGTTAGCAGTGAATAACATCTTGGGTGGCATGTGGATGACCAACAACCACCCCCCTCCATCCGCCACCAAAGCCACCAGCGTCCCTTCTATCCGCAGACAAAGTGAATCCTCCCAGGACATCCGCAGAGCCTGCCGAGAGCCCCCTCCCCGCTTCTCCCGCTTTATTCCCCCCCCCCCCCCATCTTTAAACCTGGAAGGAATTTAAGTCCTTATTTGTTTTATTTCCCCGGGCTGTTTGCCGTGCTACCTCCAATTCTCCCGCTTGTCATTGGCAGGTTTCCTACCCTCCACGGGGGATTTTTCACACCTCGGCTGAGCTCCCGGCGGGGAAGGCTGGCGGGTGTGTGCGTTGAGGGGATGGGATCTCCGGGCTTGGGGGTTTTTTTGGCCTCTCCTGAGCACGGTGGATGGAAGGTGCACCTTTCTCTCGGGAAGGCTGATGGCGTCAGCTTGGCTGGGGAGCCCGACACGCTCGGTCCATAAGCAAGAGTCGGGAGGAGAGGTGGGGGGGATTTCTTTTTAGCATCATTTCGCCTTGTCGTAACCCTGGGGCGATATGTGTGAGTGGCCGAAACGATTCCAGCTGGGAGAGAGGGAGAAAAGATCAAACACGGCGCGTTTATTTACCGGCGCGTCTCCCGTCCCCGCCGAGCGCCGCTTGCTCTGCCGAAAGCGGCAGCCAAGGGCCGGGGAGCCCCGGCCGCCTCGGCGGAGGCTGCAGACACCGGCTGGGCACGGCCCGGGGCGGCCCGCCGGCAGCTCCGCCGCCCCCTCCGCGGGGCAAGCGCCTCCCCGCAGCCTTCTACCGGGCGGCCCCGTCCCCGCGCGAAGCTGCGGTCGGGCTTTGCCCAGCCTCGGTGGCCGTCGAGGGCTTATAAAAAAAAAACCCAGGATCTAGAAACGAGCAGCCTGAGGAGCCGCTCAAATGCAAGGCTGCAGTGGCAGGGCTGGGCCCTCAGGCGCAGGGCAGGGGCAGCAGTGACCGCTGGCGCGATTAGCCTGTTTCGCGTGGGTCACGCCGCGGAGGGCGGGGGCGGGAGAGGCTCCCCACCGCACGCCGCACCGCGCCTCCCCGCCGCTTCCCGCCGCCTTCGCGGGAGGGACCCGGCGCCCGCCTAGAAAAGCGGTGGGAGGCGAGTCCGTCTGGACGGAGGAAAGCCCGGAGGGAAGGAGACGCCTCACCGCCTCCGCGCAGGTCCGCTTCCCCGCGAGGGCCGGCCGAGCGCAGGCAGCGCAGCCCCGTCGGGCAAACGGCGTGAAACCGCGTGGGGATGCGCTGCGCTCCTGGAGATGGACACCCAGCTACGCCCGGGGGTACGCTTCCAGCCGGCCGCTTTGTTGATTCAAATATCGCTGTCCAAACAGACATCTATAAGCTATTGTGTATAGATTATAGTTATCCGTCCCTGCTCTCGCCCCCCGGCCCCGCTCCCCGCCTGCCCCCGGCCGCCGCCGCCCCTCCCCGCCCTGCTCCGGGCGTCGCTGCTGGAAGCAGTTACACTTCACGGGGAAAATGCCAACAGAGCAGCAAGGACAAGGGAGAGGCGAGATTTATATCGGCGAGATTTGTGGGCGCGATGAACGGGGCACAAGGCTCCATTTGGCCAACTTCCCGCATATTTCTTGGGGACCGGACAGGCTCCATATAAACGATTCCCAGGCCGCGATTACTGCAGCCACCTATCAAGCGTGCCTGGTGACAGTAGTTATCTTCCCCGCTCCAAGCACAGCCTCCCAGCCGTCCTGGGTGGTCGGAGCGAGGGGAGCACAAATACATGCCAACTGCTAGGCCGTGAACAAAAGGGAAATGTAGCCCTATGTCCCGGACCTGTTGGAAGCATTTGTTCCAGTCAAGATTTTGCATTTGTTCAGATCTGGAATAATAGGTGATTGACGCCTTCCCACAATGTGCTTTAACTCTCCGGGATAAATCGGAGCTTGTTCCTTGTTGTCATGGTTTTCAATAGGGTTCAATGGGATTGAACCACTATCGACTCTGCTTTACGTCTCCGGCAGCCCCGTCCATACAAATTTATTAGTTATGTCTTTTTAAATGAGATTAAATTGAAACGCCGTGGCCGTCCTCGGCGGAGCGGCTCCTCCCGCGGGCGCCCCGCTCCCCCCGGCCCCCCCGGCGCCTGCTGCCCGTGTCACCGCCGGGGCAGCCCGCGGCCGACGGTGGGCGCCGGCCCGGCCCCCGCCCCGCCAGGTAGGGCCGCGCTCACCTGCCCGCCCGCCGGCCCCGCCGCTGCCCCGCGCTCCCGAGGCCCCGGCTGCAAAGGGAGGCCGAGGGGCGCTTATTAATATCTTGACGCCGCAGCAAACATTTGCTGAATGCCTGGGCTGGAGCGGAGCTTCGGGGGGGGCGGCCAGGGGAGGGAGGGGGCCGGCGTTCAGAGAGCCACCAACTTACACAGTACCCGAGGTGGCTCTTAAGAGGAGTTTGCCAAGGACACTCTACAGAAAGTGCAAAAACTTTGCAAGGAAAAAAAGTCAGGATGAGAGAAAGAGAGTCTACTTCAGTGACCTCTCTTAGCCTTTTAATCTATTTAACATCCTAAGCCCACACTGATGTGTAGAAATAAGTAAATGGTACTCTTCAAGCCTTAAGAGCTCTTCAGCATCAAATATTTGCACTTACTCTTAGAGTTTTTCTCAAATAGTGCAAGACACATTCTCCTTGGACGAGCCGAGCTGTCTAAATATACCTACGCATTGTTATCTGCGGGAAATAGTTCGCTTCAAAGGGAGAACGTTAATAACCTGAAATGTTTCATCTCTTGTCTTGCTTGGAACCGACTTGGATACTTTTCAGCCCTGGCTGCCCGGCCTCATTTCGGGGCTTGCCGGTTCGCATCCACCCTCTCCCGCGACACTTGGGCGCTGGGGCCGGGGGGAGCACTCCCCCCCCCCCCGGACCCCGGACCCGCGGTCCCCCTGGGGACGGTATCCTTTGGCCCGGGGGTGGGGTTGCCCCTCGCCCCTCTGCACAGGCCGCCCCGCCGTGCCCCCGGCCGGCGAGTGGCCGGTAGCCGCGGGGCGCCACCGAGAGCCTCCTCTTCCCCGACGGCACCCACGGGGACGAGACGAGGCAGGCATTTCTCCGGGGATGCTACACGTACGCGGCAGCACCCACGCGTGTGCCCCACCCGCAGAGGCGGTGGGGACCGCAGGGCGATCCGATAGCAGGTGACTCCCCGCCCCGCGGCGAGCCCGTCTCCCCAGGCCCCGGGGAGAGACCATGCCCATCTCCGTGGGCCCCCGCGGAGAGACCATGCCCGTCTCCGTGGGCCCGAGGGGGACGGCTGCGTGTACCCGGCTCCTCCGTCCCTCCAGCTAAATCCCCAGAGGCACTTCGGGGTCCCCAGAGCGCTTAAATGAATTTTCACGCTTCCTAGGGGGTACAGAAAAAAAAAAAAGTTTGTTTGTTTGTTTCCACGTAACTCGCAGCGCGCTTTTCATCCCACTCCCCGGCGACCGTGTTTCATCGAGGCTCATGTCAAAGAGGGCAGGAAAACGGGGAGCAGGAGAAACCGGCCGTGCCCCCCGCAGCGGCCGGAGCCGGGCGAAGCCGGGGCGCGGCGGCCGCGGCCCTCCGTGGGGATGCGCGGCCGCGGCCACCCCGCCGCCCGCCTCCCGCCGCCGCCCGTGGAGGCAGCCCTGCAGCGCGGCCGGGCTGCCGCCCCCGGCAGGCTGCGGGGTTTGAGGGGGACCGTGGGGTTTCCAGCCCGAGACGTGACCCGGCCCTTTTGGGATATCCCGGGGCTGGGTCGCACCGTCCCGGCGGGGCTCCCGCCGCGCTCTTGTCCAGCTCCCCTCCCCACCGGCCCCGCCGGGGAAGCCGGGCTCTTAACACCACCTCCGACCACCTGAGAAAATAGCGGCTTTTCCTCTCTCTCTCTCTCTCTCTCTCTCTTTTCTAATGGGTTCATTTATCGTGCTCAGTGGAGGATTGCAAAGCAGATTGACCAAATCGATCTATGTGGAATGCAGAAATCGAGCATTTTCCTAAAATAGTTGATCGTGTCTACACTTCGAGAGAAAAAAAAAAAAAAAAAAAAGATTTACATCAATGCAAGCGGCCGTCTGGCCCCTCTTGCTGGGGGGCTTCCAGGCTGTGCTGCGGGCTGGCGACGCTGGTGTGAGGTTAAATCCCCGGGATAAAAGCTACCGAGACAGCACACCTCGCCAGGCTCACGCCCACGGGTGGGTTGATGACTGGGAACTGAGGCACGGAAAATCAGTGACTTGGCAAAGATCACAAAAAAGCCTGTACGAGAGCTGGCAAATGAACCCCTAACCGAGAGCTTCCTTTCTCTAGAATACTGGATTTTAACAATTTAATCTGTGTAGCAGCGTATCTGCGAGGGAGTTAAACTCAGTACATTGACTTTACTGAAAAGAAAACCTGACCTCACAGAATTCAATGTGAATTTGAGAGTCGATTTTAAAACAGGCAAGATTCCACCCGTCTATAAAAACAAATAATCCTTTACTTCATTTTTCCCAATAATGAATGCTTCCATAACTTTACACCTTTTCCATTCAACATCTCCTGAAAATAATCTCTTTCCCTCCCAACAACTAACCAGCTTCGGACTTTGAATTTTACTATAAGCTCTTGTTTGTCTTTTTGCTTTGCAACTGACATTCATTACGGTACACTTTCTAATTAGGACAATATTGTGGAAGGCGTGGAATATTCCCTACAGGAAGAATTGATTTCTACATATTTCTGTGTGTTGTATTTGTCTCTCTTTCCCCGTAGAATAATGTAATTTTCTTTTCCCACTTCCTAATACTTCCTAACAACATACATCTTCTTCTGCAGCTCCTTTATTTCTTCATTTCATGACTATGTCCTAATCTAAGTACATACATACATCGACTTTAACCTATTTAAAACCTCAACAAACTTAAATTAAACTTCTTTCTTTCAAGGCCAGTTTTGAAGATTCTTATTCTCTGATGTGCTAACTTCCATCCCACCCAAATCATGACTCCTTCTGCTACCAGTCTTCTTTTGGTTTTACAGAGCTCATTACTTAAAAATAAATAATAATTATTAAATCTGATACATGCAAAGCATGCTATCCAAGGCTTACACTTTCTCTGAAACGCTCAATTCTCTATTCTGCATTTAAACAAGAGACTTTACTCCTTGAAACAGGGATTACCCACAGCAGTGGAGGATTCAGGATTGAGCTTTTCATTTGCTCTGTGTGATCATCCTGGAGGAATTATTTTGCAAATTGACTGCAAGCAAAGCAGCAAGGGACAAGCCCTCCCTGCTCTCTAAGTTGGTTTGGGATGAGCTTGTACAGAGCCGAACTGGCGCGGCCATGAGCGGGGCTGCCCAGCTGCCTGGGCTTTCCTTCCCTTGGGCTCCTTGGAGCTCAGGTCTCAGGACGGCTGAGGGGATGGGGCTTTTGCTTCCCTGTGGGCAAGCGGGGAAGGGCCACTGGGGTTACCTGGGTCATGAAACTGCAGCAGTCGCCCTGTTACGAGCTGGCTGGAGTACAGGCTCTGTATCTACCACCACTGCAATGCCATTCCCCTCCTTGCCCCAGTTTCATCCCACACTCTCAGCCTACATGGGATGCACGAGGGACAGGAGCAGGTTCCAGACGAGGGGCAAAGCGTGCCCGGGACAGCACGTGCTTTTGGGCCCAGACTCGGCTGCCGTAGCTGCAGTCTGTGGCCCCTTCCCCTCCCTGTTATAACACATCTGTGCAAGATGGGCGTAGGTGGTATGTCTGGAGCCCAGAGGGCAGCCAGTAGCACCAATGACCTTGAAAGGGGATGCTCTCAGGCAGAGGCACCGACCTTGCCCCAGATACACCTAGTGTTTAGGCATCTAACCACCCTTTACTTCAGTGGGAATTAGGTGCCTAAAGCCCCTTGAGAGTCTGGCCGCAAAACTGAAGTGGGTGGTGCTAGGAAAATGGGGCGAATGGTAAGACAAAAGTAAAGTCCTTAAGCAGTTGTTGAGAAACTGCAATAGAGGACGGGAGTGTCCCTGAGGGAAGCTGTACTGTTCACTAACACCATCGCCTTCAACAGACCTTCACAAAGACAAAAGGCATTTTGTGCTTTCGACAGCTTACAAGGGTATATATTGGATTTCAATTCTTTTTCCTGCACTGTCAGATATCAATTACATTTTTAAGTAGTCATTAAATTCTGATAAATATTCTCCGTTGGTTAAGTTCTATTGAATTTTGATGTATAACCTGTATTAGAATAAAAGTGACAGCCAAAATTGCAGACTTTTAAAAGGTCCTTTTATTCTTTTCCTAAGGCATTATTTTCTTCCTCTGTGACATGCCAAGTCACCAAGAGGCAGCAGTGCTTGGCTAGGTAAACACCGACTGACTGGCCATCCCTTACGGTGACGGGTGAGCAGGCTGCTGCCAAGCCAAATATTTGTTTCCTGTTAGTCAGCCAGTAAGCTGGGCTTTTTCTCAAGCCATTAGGTTTCACAAACCTCCTGTGATCATAACTGGTTTTGAGACTTCTGACCATCTATCAGATTTGGTTGAGGCTTTTTTTTTTTTTTTTTTGCAGATGACAGGCAGAAAATAAGACTGTGTAAGCCTTGCACTTTGGGAAATGAGGCTAAAAAGGCACTTGTAGCTCCCAGCTGAAAATGGGAAGGAAAAAGTGTCTCATGGCTGTTTCCACAACTGAAAGATTTGTCCCTGAAACTGTAGGTAAAAAAATAGGAGCACAGAAAGTCAGTTTTAAAATTGCAGTCATAGTTTCGTGCCACTCTCGGGCTAAATTCTCCTTTCATCTACACGCTGCTGACTACAGCTGCCTTTAAAATGTTGAGTAAAGTAACTCTGCTGACTTCAAGAGCATTCAGCTGGCTGAAGCAGTGCTGGCTCTGGTATGTCACACAATAAGTGACAGAGAGGCTTTGGCTGCACAAGAAGTTACCACAAGGGAGTTTGCAGGGGAAAGAGTCACTTCCAGTCCATAGCAATAAAATCAGCTTTTATATTTGACTGTACACGGGCCAAAGCCCAGATCCAAATGTCCCCATTTCCCCATGTAATTACGAATCTGCATCTGAATTTTTCAGCTTTGCTCTGACTCGATACTGAGCTGCTTTTTTGCTCCTGCAAATATATGTTGTAAAGAGGACTGCTCCAGGTTTGTGTAGCAAGAAGTTATAGTTTATTTTCAGATACAACAAACTTCCAAACTAAGAAGCAGCAAACTACACGCATCTAACTTTATATATTTTATACATGAAAGTGCGTACACACACTTATGCTCATTATTTCACATAATAATGGTCCTTAAACCTCACAGTAGATGATTCATCTTCTTGTCTTCCTTGGTGTCTGTCTCCACAGCTCTCTTCTGGTTTTCTTCCCTTCTCTCAGCCCATGATTTAGCTCTTTTTGCCCTCATTTTTCCCTCTCCACAGTTTCCATTTTAAAGCTTATTTGCAGTCATTTTCTGACAGTTTCTGACAGTGACATCAAGTGCCAAACATACTTTACTATCAATGGTTGCATTAAGAAGCCAGGAGAATATGTGGTAATTTCTCAATCCTGCTGCAGTTTCTTAAATGCCATTAATAACCAAAACTGAACAGCAAAGCTTCAAAAGATCCCCAAACAACCCCAGACTGGAATATTTTATCATGAGACAAGAGCTGAAAGTGTGTTTTCAGATATGACTTATTTTAAGCTCGTGATCAGAGAGTCTGGTAAAGTCACTGGGCCTCATTCTGCTGTCATATTATACATTTGTAGCCCCAAAGGGCAACGAGGACTCCAATGAGGCAGATATAGTTTGGGTCAGGTGTAGAAATTGAGTAATTTATTTGAAACAGATGAAAATCAGTTTATGCAGCTAGTTTTACATATAGTGAGAATATAAATGTCTCCCCAAGTTATTTTCTGAAAGGTTCTTCCGCACAGTAATTATCAAAGTCCAACTTTAGTAAGACGGCAACATGGTCTGAACGAACATGCGTTAGATGAGAATGGAGGAAGATCTGAAACCTCATTTTGGTTCTGCCACTCTCACCCCACATGGCTTCGCTTCCTTGATCTATTTCCTTGCCTATAAAATAGGGTCAGATTCTATTAAATCAAATACCTCATACAACTGCTGTGGTTGTACATGGTGTGACTAGTGAGTATCCATATAGTGCATTAACCATACAAAATGCTGTCAAAACTTCTAAATTAACACTCAGATGAGATTGTGGGGACAGGTATTTCATGAAAGCATTTGTGCTTCATTCTGGACTTGTGTGTGTGCCATGCTTTTGTTCACTGAAGCTATTTAAATGGCCACAGTTCTTAAGGCAGAGAAGTTATGAATCATGTGTGGAAACAGCTGCTGCAAGAACGTTTCAAAAGAAAAGTTATTTGAGGGTTTTACTCACCTGCAGGCCCAGTGACATCGTATTAAGTAACAGCTCCCAAAATGTGACTGCTGAAGTTCCCATAAAAAATCCAGGAGCGGTTTCTCATAAAGTTTTCAGCCAGGCAGTAACACTGTTAAAAAATGAAAGAGTAACTTTTACTGACGGGCAGCAATTAACAACATAGGAAAATCCAATTTGCTTTTACACACTTCAGTCCCACTTGTCGGCACACTCCTCTCCCAGCGCAGCTGCGCACCGGTGCTCAGCTGCTGAGCACGCGACCCACTACCTTGTGAGAAGTTAATGTTTTTGAATACTCACAGACATACTTTTGGTTTTTTTGACTTTGAGTGGACTTGTGTGATGATTCAGAATCATGTACTCGCCTTGAGGTTACTGTGGGCAGGGGCAGTGTGCGCTGGAGAGCAGCTGGAATCCCTGCGGATGCAGAAGCAGGGCAAAGTCTGTGTCTGCCTCTCGTCCTACAAAAACAGCCAGCAAATCCCCTAGCAGGCTTGTCAGAGAAGGAGCTGGCTGAGGCATCAGACAAATCCTGAACACACAGGCTCAGTGAAAAAGGGAGGACAGAAAGCCAAGGGGCTGGAAGAACACACAATAACTAATAGTGAATAAATGACTGCTGACCCTCCCCATCTCTGCCCTCCTTTTCAAGCTGACCCCAGAGTAAGGTTGTACATCAGCTGTTTTCTTTAGGAGTCTTTAGTCAGCTCCACACATAGAGTTTTAAACTCAGCTGAATCATCTTATAACTTCTCTGTTGATTGATTGTGTGCTGACATCTTTCCTAAATTAAAGTACTTGAAATTAGTAACTCTGGCCGTCTTGCCTGTGATAATCTCTCAGCTTTTTGCAGGACAAATACTAACCACTGTAAATACCTAGCAGTCAGTTCTGTTAGAGCAGTTTACTTTCTGAGTACCGCAGCTAAGTGAGAGCTCTCACTGAAATTCTCAAACTTATGATATTCCCAAAATCAGATTTGGGAATATCCCTTCCTGCCTCTGGTCTTGGACATTGGATGAATATAAAAAACCAGTTCCAAGGTTTTCTCCCTCATATTGCAGCACTTAGGCCTACTGACAGGAAGGAAGAACAGTGGATGATTAATTTTAAAACAAAACATTCCTGCCAGCCCTCTGCAGCTAAATGGAAGTTGTGGTGACTGAGGCATTTATGGAGAATATTTCAAAGTGAGATATATTTATCCCATGACAACACTCTATTACCATGACATTTTGCGGTATACCTTTAATAATGAGTAACCTTTGTATAATAGTTTTCATATGATGGAATTTGTTACATCGGTGAAACAAAGCTACTTTACTATTTCTGGAGCAGACACATTCCAATCTTTTTTTTTCTTTTCTTTTTTTTTTTAATAATATGCTTTCTTTCCCTCTTCCTCATCCAGTTAGCGAAAACATCCATTGATTAACAATACAGTTAAAATTCCAGCTTGCATAATCATCTGTATTATGCCCGACATCAAACAGATTTACAGAAATTAAAGTAGTGATTAATAACAATCGCTTTGGAAGGCTGACTTCTGTGAATTCTGATCCGTTGCATTGATTTAGTAGGCATTTAAGGTTAAACAGTCAACGTAAGATTGCACGATCCATATTTAATTTGGTAAATATTTTATGTTTCTTTACAGCAGCAGCTGGTTTATTTCATATATTTAATCAAAGAAGTGCTTTGTAAAGCTATTCTGTGCTCTAGTCCATAATAAATGTTTTCTTTAGAGTAGGAAAAAGTTCGGCTGTGCTTACATAGTTATATGCATGCTATCCTGCTGTACCATGGCGGGAATTACATTTGCAAACAGAAAATAAAAATAAAAATGAAGTGACAGAGGGGAAAGAGAAAACACTCTTTTTAGTGCCTTGTCTCGCAGACACATCTCAAAACACTAAAGAGAAATGACTGAAAAAATGATGTTAGCAATGATTCTTCAGAAATCCCAATTAACTGCTAATGGCCGATGAGCACAACTGTGTCTTGCGTTTGGACTTTAACTGCAGGGAAGGTAGCAGTGCCGGTACTGCCAGGAGGCAGCGGGGCCACGTGCACAATGGCTGAAAGAGCGACCACCCAAAGTGACGCATTTCAGTATTGAAGATGCACAGAGACCTGTATCGGTTGACCTCAGCCTGTGACCAGCGGAGTAAAGAGTCACTAACTCAGAAAGGTAACTTGGGCTCTGCTTTTCAATGGCTTTGTAAATCAGCATAAGCACCTTATAACGAATGCAAAACTTTCCCGGTAACCAAGTGCGACTGAGATGGGTTTGGGAGGCTGGGGGGTTCCTAGGAGCAAACCTCTAGTGGCACGCAGAGTCCCATCTGCTCTCTTTGTACAGTACTGTCTGAAACGCCCTGCAGCGAACAAGCCAGGCTGCTCGGAAGCATTGTAGCGCTCAGTTTAAAAGTGTCTGTGTGTACCTTCTGATTGCGTAGGTCACCAAAATCAGGAGCCGCAGAATCTGCCATCAGGAGTCTTGAAATGGAGATGGAAAAACAGGGCAGAAGTCTCATTCGTACGGTGTCAGCAAGACAGTAAGAAGATGCATTTTAACACCCACAAAATCAGATCTTAAGCTTCCCTGAACCTAGAAAGATATTTTGTGCCACTGGGTGCTCCCAGGCTACCTTTTGACACTCTAAATTCGGCTTGGGATGCAGAGAAAAGATGCTGCTTCACTTAAATCATGTTACAGTTTATTGTGTTTTTTGGTGCTCAGAGGGTTTTAATTTGTTTGGATGTGACAGCTGTATTGCAGCTGCAGGCAGAATATTCTCTTTCTTCAGTGTCAACAGCAACATTTTTAGAAATTTCCTGTACTGCCTTGTTTGGCTCTTTTATTTCTTCCAGCTTTTATTTGATGTAATTAATCTTTGTATGCTGCGTGTTTGTGTTCTTCCTGCCTCATTTTTGATCCTCATATGCTCTGTTTGGTGTTTTATTTGTGCAGTAACCACTACAGCAACATTTTCCCTTTTCCTCTTCCAGATCCAGAAACTCAGGCTCCAGAATTCGCCGATGACTAGCATGTGAAATGCGTGTTACATTTTGGGTACCACACCCAGTGAAGGGGGGCCTGGCTCAGTGCATCTTCAGACTATTCTTCTGCGTCTCCAAGCCAATCATTTGAGCTAAACTAACTATGAAATGTAGTAGTGCAATACAGAATCAGAGCCTGGATTTTTAGTCCATTGTGAAGATGTAACACTCACTGGCCAGAATGATCTTTAATAGATTTTATTAGCATAAGATAATTGCATTTATCCAAGGCGTCTATGCCAACTCAAACACACCAAAATCAATATTGACTAATAAGCCCTCAATACTCTTTTAAATAAACTTAGTGTCTTCTCTTCAAAACAAAACACCCTGCCCCCAGCTGAAACAATAAGAGGGAAATAAAATACAGGTAGACCTATGAAAGCCAGTGAGTACTGAGATTTTTTTACATAAAGCCAGATTCAGAGTGTGTGTATATCTCTATAGCCCCATTGACTGATTTAAACCAGTTAAGTTGCTGGCTCTAACTATTTTATTCCTTCCTTCATTGCCTTACCACTCCAGGCTTACAGAACAGACAGGAGAAATGAAGGCTTACAACACTTGAAAATGAGCTGAAATTTTGCAGTGCTGGTTAAGTGTTTAACTGCTCGTCAAGGTTAACAATGTGTTTAGTGTGCACACATGAGGGAAATCTTAAACAAGTGGATTTACAGAAACAAGCCTTTGCTAGATTGAGAGTATAAAGGTCTGTAGCTACCAGTTGGAAGATAGTTGCTTAAAAATATTGCTATAAAAATAAACCATAAACCTCCATGACCAGCTTCAGACAATGCCATGGGAACAGGCTGCATGCCAAGAAACAGCAGGGAAGGTAAGAGCTAACGCTCGCTCCTCTGCGCCCAGCAGCACTCCAGCACGGACTGTCCACTCCCAGCCCAGCTGGATGCCCAAGGCTGGGCTCGCCTGGCCAGAAAATCGCATCATACAAATGGGAATAACAGAGAAGAGAATCAGGCAGCACAGCATCTAGACTCTACCACATCTTAGAGGAAGGACTGCGCTAAACAGAGTTTCCATCCTCAGTTCAGAAAACTCTCTTGCTCCTTTTAATTTTTTTTTTCTTTTTTTCTTCTTCCCTTCAGTGTCATATATAACTATCCCATGGCACAACAGCTGGCACACAGCGCCAGGCTACAGCTCCTGTGGTCTGCAATAACACAGGTCCATAAACTTTTACTGAAAAATCTGCCTTGTTTGCCCATTCCTACAGAGCTGTTTAAAGATACGCTTGTCATTAACAAGGTATGAATAGACTTGAGCTGGCAAAGGCAGAGTTTGTATTGGCATTTTGGGCATCAAACAGGGAATAACAACATACTAAAGGCTGCAGTCTGGCCACAGCCTGTAGGAGTTTACCTCCAGAGTGTAATGGCAGTAAGTTATGTCCCTTCAACCAGCGGAAAGGACAGTGCCAGGGCTTCTGGTTTTTTCCTACCATCTTCTTGGCCTTTCAAAATTACTTGCCATTCCTTTTCTCCTAGATAGCAGTAAACAGCAAGTAAGCTGCATGGTTTCTGTGTCTGCAGGCTTGATCCTGTCTTCCTCTCCAACTTTTTGCCTGGGACATAATCTGAGATATATTAAAAAAGAATCACTATAATTAGCATTCAGCATCAATATTTTAGAGGAGTTATACAGTTCAAAATTATATATTTACATCAGAAACAATGTATTACCCTCACTGTAATCTTTGTTTAAGGTTACTACACAAGCCAATATTTTCAAGTATTTTCAACATGGGGTTTTTTTTCAGATATAATACAAAAAAACATGCTATAATGTTGCCCCTCATCATGACCTAATTATAATCATGTTGTAATACACAACCTGGTTTGGAAGGTCCTTTTGGGAAATTATATCCTGCAAACACAAAAGCTAGAAATGAACCTTTTTTGAAAGCTGCATTTCTTTTATGTTTATATGATGTCAGGACTTGGGGCTTTAAAGGAAAAAATAAAATTATTATAAATCTGTGAGACTTACTGACCCTACAAAGGCCTCATCCCTTTGCTCCCACAATATAAAATGCCTTTCCAGGGCATCTGCATTGTGTTTTTATCCACTTTAACATACTTTGATGTTTATTGGCAAAGTGAGGCCCTTAGTTTAAATAGTGATCTGCACTTCTATCTTTTACAGTAATACAGTATCACATTCCAGCCTTGAAGAATAAACATTGTTCAGGGGGCTCAAATTAAAAGATAGTGGAGAATCAGAAATATTGGCTGAGCCCTAAAAGCCGTGAGAGAGTGATTTTTAATGGGAATCTACAGTTTTACACAGGAAAAAGTTGGCTGAGGTTTTCCTGCAACTTGGCTGTTTGATCCTGTTCAGAAAGACAGAAAGACATACTGAGCTTACAGGTGATTTTAAGGCCTCTAAAGCCATGTGTTGAGGAAAATATCAACCCTTGCTAAGTCTGCTGGCTCAAACCTACAGCAGCAACATTAAATCCTTCAGGAAATGAAGTTCACTGGCAATCCTCTGATAGTCCCATGGCAGGCGGGTTGAAGGAGATCAATCCAGTCTGACAGTGATTCAAAACTAAACTGTACATTTTTGAGATTTTCAGTAAAATGAGTTGATGGCAACAGCTCTTTTCCCAGTGAGTGGAGGATTAATGGCCCAGTGAATGCTGGAGCCAGTAGCATGTATGCCAGCAGCTAATCCCCTTTATCAGAAGTCAGTAAGGAGCTCAGAGAATGAGGGCTTGTGGAAATGCATCTAGGTTTTTATTGTACATGTTCTGTGCATAGGTATTATGTTGCCTTCTCTAGGGTAAGCCAACTGGCATAAACAGTAAAAACTCACGTAGATGTTAGAGGCTCATACACGGGACAAGGAAGCTGCTGGGACCTGGACATGTGAGGAGAACAGTTTGTTTTCACTCTTCCTGCATTTCTTTCTTTGTAAGAACCTGAAATATTTCATGGCAGCATAAAGACAACAACAGAGAAAGGGAATCCTAGCAATGCTTATTTTTAAATTGTCTTTCCTTCACACACAAGGTTCTTTGAGACTGGCAAGTAAAAAGCTCCTGTCAACCTTCCACTCCATTTATTTCTGTGGCTCCACAACGTGCTCTCCCTCCTTGCATCCTTCTGCAGCTTGCTGCTGGCTCTTTGTTGTCTGGAGACTCACTAGGATTCTAACATTTTACCTAAATTGCTCAGTGGAAAAATATCAGAATATTTCATTTCATCAGTTTGAACTTCTTTGCTTCCCTACGGTTGAAAAACTTCAATTCAGCTGTAATATTTTGACTTTAGCAAAACAACAAAATACCCTAAACTGTAAGCACTGAAGTCAATGCAAAAAGATTGAAGCCTGCTGTGGGTGTCTTTTTGAGGTATTTCATACCATGAGCAATTTTGACTTTTTATTCTGATTCTAAGCAAGAGGAAAATGCCTTTTTTTAGGGAAAAGAAGTTTCCCCAAAAGTTTGAAACAGAATTTCAAATTTTGTTCTGTTCTAATAAAAATAGTTATTGTCCAAACACTGACTGCTCATACCAAAAATATGGTTGCTTCCCCCAGAATTTAGTCTTTTGATTATCATTGACCATACCATGATACATAGATTGACAGGTTTCTGCAAGAGAACTGCTCTCCACAGTCGATTTACCTTTGATTTTAAACATCGTGAAAATTTGCATTTGTCTTTGCCTAACCACATTGCTCTTGGATTTAAAACAGTGCTTAAAACTGAAGTCACTGAACAAAATGGACTCTAAGGTAGCTTGATCTTTCAGTCTACCCAGGTGGATAGCTAAAGCCTTGTCCAGTCTCCCTGTGTCAGCATGAGATTCGAACACACAGCTCCTGTACGCATTAGGGTGCCATGTGCTCCTCTCCCATCTCAGCTGGCCACAGGATCCCCAAACCACAGGAGACCACCCAGGGAAAAGAGAATTGTCTTTCCCTTTTGTTTTAGCCCTGTCCCCGTCATGCTGTCCAACTCCCCATCACCCATCTCCATGCCATGATGCCAGTGTGTGAGCCTGCCAGATCGCCTCTCCTCCCAAGCCCTATGTGGGGACATACAGAGGCAGGTTGGGTAACTCTGGGTAAGCTGTGAAGTCGGTGCCTGGCACCTAAAAGGTCTCTGTAGTTACCAGGGAAAATATAGAGCTCAAGAGCATGTACAGGAGTCAAAACCAGCCTCACTCAGTGATGTAACTTCTATCCCAGAAGGGTCTAGAGGTTGCAATAGTCACATGAAATTATCTTCTAGCTAAATGACAAGACAACTCACATCCTCCCAGTATTCCATAAACTACTTCAGAACCAGAGCTGAGATTTAGTTTGGTTTTTGTCCTCAAATGAGCAAAGCTACATAAGTGAGTCATGCAGGCCACCAGCCTTGTCTCACAGCCTAGAGAAGGTTGAACTTACACCCCAACCTTTTCTAGACTTTTCTCTCCAGAAAAAAATGAAATTGCTCCAATAAACAACTAGTAATTGAAGAGCACCTACTATCTGAAGCTGAGTGGTTGACTGCAGCTCATTAGGGTTCAGAGGGGTGAAAAGACCTTTTATGGGTGAGTGAAAAAAGGTGTATTTGTCCTCAGCTGGTTCACCCTCTTCTAATTTCATCATGACTCAATCCAACAAACACTATATAAAATAAAATGCTTCAAAACCTTAACTGCAGTTATAGCTTCTATGGAATCAGCACTACTTTAAAATAAATTGGACTACATTTATCTTTCTTTGATTTCTGTTTACCTCAAGTCACTTTTCATGTCAAAAAAAGCATATATACAATCAAAACACAAGAAATTCTGAAGTAAATCTGGAAATATTTAGAAACGTTGTAACTATTTTACTTCCTAGGAAGAATTTTAGCAAGCCCAGGAATTCTTGCTGTTGTTGACTGCAATGTGTCTTCTTGGCTTTTCAAGGTCACAAAAGTAAATGTTGAAGGGATATTGTGAAGTTCTGCAACCCAACAGGCATCCCATTCTCTGTAACTGAGATTTTCAACCTAGCAGACTGGGATCAAGGGAGTCAATGTAGCCAAAGATCTGTCCTGATTTCTGTAACGTAACTCTTGACCTTTGAAAGAGGAATCAGCTGAAGCATCAGGTACAAAGATAAGGAGGGAAATCTTTGTGTTGTGGATACAGATAATTGCTTCGAAACCTTACTATGTCAATTGTACTGCACACGTGAGAGAACTACTAAATATGAAAGCCTCAGCAGAAAAATAATGGAGACTTACTTGGTTCTGCTCATGTCTTAATGAAACCAGTTTAAAGCCACAAAACTGCCTCATTGGTGCCAGAAGATCCAGCGGGGAAAAAACGTGGAGGATGAAGAAGGTGAATAAACGCACAAAGATATCCTGAAGAAGGACTTTTGAAATATCAGTTCCAACTGACACGTGTATTATGTTAGCTTCACTTTTTTATTTGGGCAGAAAACCCCCATTGCCAGCGAGAGGACCGTGCTCTGAATGTGCAGCAGAAATGGAGGTTGTTGGAAAGGAGCAGGAGGTGTTAAACTCTGGGGATCAGGGAGGGAAAGCAATGCAGAATGCAACCTGTGTGAGCTGACTTGTCAGGATTCATATGAAAAGAAAGAAGAAAACATTAGGAGGAAACCTTGGTAGTTTCTTTGCTTTTTTTTCTTCCCATGAGCTGAACGGTAAATATTGGAAATCCTGAAAAAGAAAAAAAGTGGGAAAGGACATTTTATGTCTTTTTATTTTTTTTTTACACAAGCATTGAATTTTTAAAAATTTGAAGTTAAATTCATGCTACTCTTGCTGCGTTTCAATCCTTCAAAATGGTATTTCAGGACTTACTTATTTTATTACAGATACTTTGTTTCCTATACTCATAAGGCTTAGAGACTGAGGCTAAATTTTCTATTTTCTAATGTAAGATTTTTCTTAATGTAGAGGTGTGTCAATAGAAAAAGAATTTGTTGATATATTTTCACATGCAGCATAACTCTTTCCATGGTCCCAAGGTATTTTACACTATAAAGTATTTATTTATTTAAAACCTATCCCTAACAGGAGTTTCTAAATGATAACCAAATTATACATAATCCACTTTCTGTGCTTGAAGAGGAAAAAACTATTTCTGATTTTAATTTTTAAAAATCATTTTTCTCTCAATATTTCTAGTTTTTTTCTGGGGCAGAAAAAGGTGAAAAAGGCGTTTTTTTCAGTGTCTTCAACATTTCTAGTCTCTAGTTTTGGATGTCGGTTGGTACTGCCAACAACCTGTGGTTCAGCTTGGGATCTCAAGCAAATACAAGTTGGAAATGTTACCCATGGCCAAGACAGGTCCCCAAAAAATCTGCTGCTTCCACCGCCTGCAAATGGAGGACCTCTTGTCCTGCCAGGGGAATCCAGGTCCGAACCATGGATGCAGGTGCTGTGGTTCAGGTGCTCCTGGGTCCAGCACTTCCAAGGCTGAGGAGATCCACCAGACAGCTGGTGCATAGATGACCAGGCTGTGCATAGTACATGCGGCACATTGCGAATACAGCAGGCTTATTTCATGTGCATAAGCCAACAGCACAGCAGAGATGCACATTGTCTCCAGACACCCTGTGCATGGTCTGCACTGTTAATGTACACATGTGAGTTGTCCAGGGCTTCCAAACATCTGGAAACTCCAAATAAGTGGCTAAATTCCTTTTCCATCTGGAGATCATTTATACACAACATCCACGCTAGCTGTCGTGCTGTTCCCTTATCTCTTGAATGACAGGCAGGAATGAGGCAGGCAAGAGGAATTATTTATATTCATAACTTTTGTTTATATTCCACATAAACAGAATCTTTTACGTTACTGAAACTCAGGATTTCTGTGGAGCTGTGGGACGGACATTCCCACAGGAGCAACACCTCCTCTGCTCTGCTTTCTCTGCTCATGGTAACCCCAATTTTTATCTCAACACCTCACTCCCAGACCACCTGTGTAGGCAAGCGGGCATGCAGTAAAAGTGGTGTCTTAATGTGTTTTTTTTTTTTGCCTTGTTCTCATTGCAGGAGAGTGTGTGATGCCTTCTGGCCTTCGTAGTGTCACAGCGAAGGGGGGCTCTGAGGACAGCACAGGAGCAATTATATGTGAGCAGATTATGGGGACAACTCGTTGCCCCCCGTTCAGCTCTGCCCAGTTTCAAAGCCTGCAATTGCGCTTTAAGCAGAAAATCAAGTGACGAGTCCCCAGCTGGTATCAGAGCAAGGATTGCTACAAGGCTTCCTCAGAAGCCAGCGCCTCCAGCTCCGGCAAAACTATCGTCTGTGTGGCAGGTGATCCAGTAACACTTACAGGGTGTTTGACAGAAAATACTGCCGCGGTGAATGAAGATCTGGCTCAGCTGTCCTTGCCAGAGGCTGAAAGCAGTACGCAGGTATCTACCCCCCTCTAGAGGTAAAAGTCTGAAGCATCTGTTTCATGAGCACAAGCACTCGGATGCTCTGAAGCAACTGCAGCGGTGCAGGCTCTCCTGGCTGTCACACCGCCGCCGTAGCTAGTGGCTTTGTATTTCTTGCTGCGGAGACTGAATGCTCACATCTTCAGCGGTTCCCACCTGTAGAAATCCTGTATGCCTGTGTAAAGCGGGTACAAACCCACCGCCGGTTCAGTGGGCTTATAAATTACAGACCTCTGCTCAGGTGTAAGAAACGGTAAAAGGTAAAAGGCAGTGGAGAAATCAGGTTTCTGACTCAGTGTTCACTGCACAGAAAAAAAAAATCCAGCATAAATAGTGGGGGTTTTAAATATTTCTTAATATTTTGCCTTCTTTTTTTGGTCTAAATCATACAGCCATTGCCTATATCTGAAGGGAACAGCTATATTTTGGGGTTTGCGCATTAATCACAAGACTGCAAAGTTTTGACAAGGCCTTAAGAAAGGCAGCACGTACATAGATACGTATATGTGTGGACCCCCTATATCAGAGCTGCTCTGAGCTCTACCCTCCCGAACAGAATCAGCATTTCATGGATCAGCATCTCCACGCCCTGAAGTGACACAGAAAACCGGCAGTTATGACAATTACTATGCACACACATGTCAGATTTACCAGTACAGATGTGGAAACACGTTGCATGACTGTTGCAAACCCACCTGACCCACCAGAAGATGGTGGGCTGCAAAATATTAGAGGCAAAAGAAACTGTTAAGATGTTTTACCCCATAATGTGACTTCCCTAAAATAATGCAATGTAAAAAAATCATGCTATTGTATTAAAACTGATGTGTCAAAAAGACACCATGGCATTGAATTTAAGCTTTTGAAGGTTTTATTTTTTCACAGGGTTCTGCTGCTGCAGCCCTGAAGTCCCCTGAAGTCAAGGTGAGTTTTGCTGTTGAGTTCTGTTTGGAATAGGACAGGAGGAAGTAATAACCACGGTTACAATGTTAAGGCGTGAAATTAATTTGAAGGACACGGACAGGGATGTCATGATTGGAAGGACAGAAAGGTCTTGAAAGAAGGTGTTTCATCTGTAAGTTTGATTCACAAAGTGCAAGTATGTAATCACAAATGTACAAGCATATGTTTCATTTGAGCAGCTTCTGGTGCAAGTTTTCAGTTGCATATTGTGCTGATGACGCAGGAATTCGTTATGGACATGTAATCGAAGTGTGCAGGTCTGTGAGCATGGGTCACAGGGCCTTACTCTCCCTCTTCTCATGGGGGTCAGAAAGTTTAAAATGAGTGAGGAGAAGATACTAAGCTTCTGGTATGTGTCCCATTTTTTAATTTCCTTTTTTTGCAAGGCCACAGAATGACAGACTAGTTGAGGTTGGAAGGCATCGCTGGAGATCGTCTAGTCCAAAATTAGGCCAACCTCACTCCTCAAAGCAGGGTCAGCTACTGCAAGCTGTTCAGGGCCATGTCCATTTGGGTTTTGGATATCTCCATTGTGGAGAATCCACCGTCTCTCCAGGCAACCTGTTCCCTTTTTTGACTATACTCACAATATTTTTTTTTCTTATGTTTAAATGGAATTTCCTGCCTTTCAACTGTTGCAGTGCAAAGATGAAACAGAGGATGCTGATGTTGCTTTTACCACTACAAGACATTTGTGAGGCAAAAGACTGCAAAGAAAAAAGTGTATCCAGAGGCAGGGGAGGATTTGACATATAGCTGATCATCACATGTCTGTCTCTTCTGTGCTAGCACTGTATGTATTAAATAAGAGTCCTTCATGGTGCTATTTTTCCACAAGTTGTCTGTAAATGCTCACAGCTAACGCTGTAAATCCTTCTTACATGGCAAATTATGGTGATTATTAAATACAAAAAGTCACCTCTGGCAAGAGAGCTCCTAACTCAAAGATTGCTCAAGATCTGGAGAGTATTCTGGGTACATTCTTGGGCTGGGCTCAAAGGGTTATAGTAAATGGGGTTACATCGGGCTGGCGACCAGTCACTAGCAGGGTTCTGCAGGGATCCATCTTGGGGCCAGTGCTCTTCAATACCTCCATAAATGACTTGGATGCAGGACTTGAAGGTTTGTTATCAAAGTTTACTGATTACACAAAATTGGGAGGAGCCATTGACACTTGCGAGGGCAGAGAGGCCCTGCAGAGAGATCTGGACAAATTAGAGAGCTGGGCAATCACCAACCGTATGAAGTTGAACAAGGGCAAGAGCTATATTTTGGACCTGGGACATGGCAACCCTGGATGTACGTACAGACTGGGGAACGAGAGGCTGGAGAGCAGCCCTGTGGAGAGGGATCTGGGGGTTCTGGTCAACGGCAAGTTGAACATGAGCCAACAGTGTGCCCTGGCAGCCCCGAAGGCCAACCATGTCCTGGGGTGCATCAAGCACTGTATTGCTAGCCGGTCGAGGGAGGGGATTGTCGTACTCTACTCTGCATTGGTGCGGCCTCATCTTGAGCACTGTGAGCAGTTTTGGGCACCACAGTGCAAAAAGGATACGAAGCTACTAGACAGTGTCCAGAGGAGAGCCACAAAGCTGGTGAAGGGTTTAGAGGGGAAGCTGTACGAGGAGCAGCTGAAGTCATTTGGTCTGTTCAGCCTGAAGAAGAGGAGACTGAGGGGAGACCTCATCGCAGTCTACAGCTTCCTCATGAGGGAAGGAGGAGGGGCAGGCGCTGATCTCTTCTCCCTGACAACCAATGATATAACCTGAGGGAACGGCAGGAAGATATGTCGGGGAAGGTTTAGGCTGGACATTAGGAAAAGGTTCTTCACCCAGAGGGTAGTGGAGCACTGGAACAGGCTCCCCCAGGAGGCAGTCATGGCACCAAGCCTGACAACATTCAAGAAGCATTTGGACAACGCCCTCAGACATATGGTGTGAATTTTGGGGTTGTCCTATGCAGGGACGGGAGTTGGACTTGATGATCCTTGTGGGTCCCTTCAAACTCAGGACATTCTATGATTCTATGATTCTACATATTGTCACATGAGCTCTTTTCCTCTGTTCCTCTACACACAGCTATTTTGGGCCACTGCTGAAGACGTGATACTTTGGGGTGGTTGGAACTTTGGTCTGATGCAGAATTGTTCTTCCTCATGCTTTTAAAAGCTCTAGTAAATGTGGCACCACTGACCCAGTGTACTGTGAGACCAGGAAACCATGAAGCCCATTAAAACATAACTGGAACCAAGAGGAGAAGCAGGAGCCCATCATGTGTCCCAACAAAGCCAGCTCTGAAGGAAGAAAAGAGCACATATAGGCATGGGGCTCCAGCCTGAGCAGTCTAAAGTAAGAGTGTTTCTGCAATGGCTTTAGGAAAGCTGTATTTGCAGAGTGCTTAGCTCACTGAGGTCATGGTTAAAGCCTGTAAATGCTGTTAAATCACCATTAAATCTCAGCTTTCCTGAGGGAGGTTCATTTTGCTGTTTTGCTTCCGACTGGTATTTAATTCCTTGTTAATCTCCGGGTTTTAAACACAGTGAGTCTTGTTTTATCAGTGATCTGCAGAAGAACCTCACTAGGTGAGCACCTTTGGGTTACTCCCTCCAAATTCCTGGTCTAAGATTTCCTAACAGTGCAGGAAGTGATAGCCTAGGCTTTGAATCACACTGCTTGTGGGAAAATGTGAACACTGACACAAATGCCAGAGAAAAGACGAAAAATCTCTCAATTGACTTCAGTAGGCTTGGTGAGTTCTCTGCGATTACTCATTCTGGCAAATACTGTGTGCCTTCCTATCAGATTTCTGTGCTTTTATTCCAGAAAACCTCAGAAACTTGGGTAACAAGAGTAACTGCTCTATCATCTGTTAATAGGGAATTCTCAGCTCTCTGCTCAAGGTTGAGCCACATTTGTAACATTTATCTCATATTCACCATTAAGAGAAATTTCAGTTAGACTTGGAGCCAAATAATTCAGTGGCTTTGTCAACATCTATTACTCGAGTGTAGGAAGATGAAACAAATTCATTTTGATTAGTTCAATCTGAAGGAGTATTTCTATGCCCCATTTAGTAGTGATTTCTTCTGTAATGGAGAATAAATTGTTTGAGTGTTTTCCTAGAGCATTTTCCCAGAGAAGAGATTAAACTAGGTACAAGTTCATGGTCTGATTGGGGGTATGGAATTCCAGATTGGCCACAAAATTTGATTTTATATGCAGACGCTGGGGGGGGGGGCTCTTCAGAAATAAAAAGAAAAGGAAAAAAAATATTTTCTGCAAGTTACTTCAGAAAATGTGTTCCAAATACACCTACAGGCCTTCATTAATATGAATGACATAGGAAAACATTCACACTTACACATATACCCACCATTAAGACTTTCACATGAAAAGCTTGAGTGCTCAGTTCCAAAAGGAAAAACAAGAACTTTAATTGATTATGACTTGTGGTGCTAGTTTAGCCAAAGGCAAAGTTGTACTTGGGCAGGAAACAGATTGCACAAAACCACACTTTTTCCAAGCTGATCACATGTTCCAATCAGGAAATTCACTTGGTATTTGGTAAAAAATGCTACGGTTTCTATGGACCTTCAGAGGAAGGCTGAGCCAAAAAGCAGTGACGTCCTGCTTATGCAGAGAGTCCTCTCCATCAACAACTTCTTCCTCACTGCCTCTTTTACAAATCATGCTCTACAAGATGTTAAATAAATTTATATGTGTGTGTGTGTCCATATTAAAATAAAACAACAAAACTTTTTAAAAAAGGAACAGGAAAAGAGTTAGAAATCAAATTATTTTTGTCTTATTAGTGTAAAACTGAAAATTACTTTTAAAAGGTCAGATTGCATTAAGTAGGAAAAGAAATGTTTCTTAAAAAATAAATCTAATTTGATTTTCCACCCAGATGAAACATGATTTGTAAAAACAAAATTCTGTTGCTAGGGGCCTGCCTTGTATTGCAGACAATCCTGCCTTCACTTACAGCAAGGCAACGCGCCGGCTTCTTCTCTTTACACCAGTTCTATGTTGCTCTGACCCCACTAGACTTGCAGGTATAAATAACATTTTACAGCTGTGTGAGTACAGCTGACATTCATTGAAGCCAGTGGAAGCAGAGCAAACTTGAACTTGCAGCACAGATTAGAATTTCAAAGCAAAATGCTTCGTGGTGTCCTTTTATAGTGGGCTGGATCCTTGCTGTAATTCACCCTTTTGCTTTTTAGGACTGAGTCCGTCATGGATGATCCCCCATGTCTGTAACTTCAAGCCCTGTGAGATGCAGCGTAGACCTAGCTCCAGCCGTGTCTAACTCGCACACCTGCCTGGTTGCACAGTAAAAGAGTGTGAGCAGGAACATACCGTCTTTTCTTTACATGATGCATTCCTAGGGTACATGGTGACTGAAGAGTTATCTGTGCAGAGACACAAGAGTTTAATGAGTTTCAGAAGGAAGGTGAATTTATTTTAGGTGCATTAACACTGTTTTATGAATAAAGTAGTTAGAAAAGCCAATGCAAACAGTGTGTGATGCTTTTATAAATCTAGCCTGTAATTGTTAACATATGAAGCACACGTATTTTACTGCAACTTGAATTGCACAGTAAAAGCTTGATTCATGATGGCATTATGCAATAATTAAGTGGGTTTTCTGTGAACTTAACCAATAAAAAAGTGCAGAAAGGACATGTCTGGAAGTTTCACTGGTCACTAAAAGTGCAGAAGCTGGCAAGACACAGGTGTTCCTACGGTATCAGCCAGTGCCTCTTTGCATCAGGGAAGGGGGGGAGAAGTGTTTTAGATGCAGCCTTACACACTGCTACATGTAGTTATGGTTGCTTCAGGCAAATTAGGGAAAGTGTTGCAAGTATCAGGCTTTGCCCTAAAATATTAACATGACAAAGGGAATTTGTGGCATCAGCCCTCTTTGGTCACTTTCTGTATACATAAATGTATTGCCTTCATCAAAAAGTACCTCTTGGTGCATTGACCACAATATCTTACATAGGTGTTGGAAGCACTAAAATATAACAGAGTTAGAAGTATCTGCATTGTGCCAAGCTTGGATATTTTTTTCTAAGAAATAACTAACCAAATAGTGCTAGCTTTGTAGTTCTGTTAAGCCACTTAGTCAAAGATCCAATTCCATCTCTATAACTAAAAGAAACTTAAAATAATTGGACCTGTGAGATATGTTAAACCACCTTACTCTTTTCTGGATCTGCAAGGTAAACTAAATCCCATCACAATTCATTTAGTCAATTAGTCATAAATGAGCTGTCTCCTTGTACCTGCCAATCTCCTCTCTCTAATGCTGTGAAGAAGGATGGAAGAATTTCTAGCTCTTTGTTTGCTGCTGAAGCCCTGCACATATCCACGAGGGTGTCTTAACACCTAACACGTCGTCCCTTGCAGCTGGAGTGTGCTAAGAGCACTCGTGCTACAGCAGCTCAGCTGATGGGATGTCACTTGTTACTCAGTACTTTAGACTGTGCAACTACCTCTCCAAACTGGTCATAAATCTGACTTACTGTCTCTCCTGCTTTTGAGAAACTGAAAAAAAAGGAAGCAAAAACCTATTTGTCGTGACAGTCACAGATGCACAGGGTAAGGCTCACACTCTGGATGTGAGCTTCATTGGGCTCAGCTTATACCAGTTCACCACAACCCTGCTATCTCATATGCTGGGCTCATCGTGCCATAAGGTCTCCCTGGCTCTGGACTGTGCTGAACAGGCAAGGTCAGAGGGTGGAAGGGGTTGCAGGGCAGTGCACCGTGCTGGGCTCAGTGGCCAGTGGACTGCGACCAGTTGTTTAGAAAAAAAGGAGTGTAAGCCTTCTGAATGGCTCCAGCAAGAGGCAACAGAAATCCAGGCCACTCATTTTCTTGTTCCTTTTGTGATACTTTTCTGAATGTATTATTGTTGTTATTCATTCTTCTGCTAACTCCGTGGGAGTTATCAGGACACCGCATCACACGTACTGGGTCTGCTGCTGGGGTGGTTACTCTGGGCATAATCTCGGCTATTGTCTGATTGCTAGTTAAGAAATGGATATCAATAATATAATTGCCGACCATAATATACTGCTGCACTCCACACCCATTCCTCATACAGGGAGTGATACAGCTGGTTAGAAAAGAGTGTATCTCAAGATGTTGGAGGCATTAGAACATAGGATAGGAGTAATTTATGAGAAATTTTCCCAGAACAGATTCATATTAAATATTATTTATGTGGAACAGGACTTACAAAAGGCAGTAAGTGCGGAATTGCATTTCTGCCCATTTAAGCTCCTGTGTCCAGCAGCCCCTACCCCTGGCTTTCACAACACCCCTGCTCCATACCCTGACAGCTGGTACCTGACCCTGAAGGTACCCTTTGCACTTGCTGCCTAAATCCCCTGCATGCCCACACTTCTCTTGCTGGGCACGTGAGGAGCAGCTGAAATCTTTTCCATCAGAAAGCGTCTTCCATGTAAACCCCACGGGATTCAAAGACCAAGCATCCTTTTGCCTACCTTGCCTGACATCCCTGACCTCTTTCAGGCATGGGGAGGGCCTGAGGCAGCATTACTGTTCCTAGTGCTGCCAGTCGCAAGGACCCCTCATTAATGCTGGAACTAATCATAGAATCATAGAATACCAGGTTGGAAGGGACCTCAAGGATCACCTGGTGCAACCTTTCTAGCGCAATCTAGACGAGATGGCCCAGCACCATGTCCAGCTGAGTCTTAAACGTGTTCAGCATAGCAGAGTCAACCACTTCCCTGGGGAGATTATTCCAATGATTGACTGTTCTCATTGTGAAAAATTTACCTCTCGTGTCCAATCAGAATTGCCCTGGGAGTAACTTGTACCCGTTACCCCTTGCCCTCACCATGTGACTCCTTGTAAAAAGGGAGTCTCCATCTTTTTTGTAGCTCCCCTTTAAGTATTGGTACATGATGATGAGATCACCTCTAAGTCTCCTTTTCTCAAGGACAGAAATTTCAAGAACATAATTTTTTATTTATTTATTTTTATTTTACTTATTTTAAATACTTTCCAAAACTGAACGAGCTTGATGGTTTTGAAGCTCTTCTCCATGTCACTCATCAGCCATAGCTTTGAAAGCAAATGTGAAACATATTAGCTAAAATTTATCAAACTCTTCTCCTGTGACCTGTGATGTTTTCTCACAGGGTGTTTTTCAAGGTCATTTTTTCTGTTGATTGCTGGCATCAGAGCCAGAGAGGGGCCTCCGCAGAGCAAAACGCAGGGTCCTTGCTCCCCTTGCCACTGCTGGTTATGGGAAATAGGGGACCACAAGGGCTCTCCCCTCCTTGTCAGCACTCCCCACCATCCCCAGCAGCAGACCAGGTCAGCCGTGGCTGTCTGTAGCTCAGCCTTGAAAACTTCTTTGGATGGAGAACCTGCAGCCCCTCTGAGTAATGACTTCCAGTACTGCGCTACCCTCCTAGGAAAGAAATTTGTCTTAAAATATGATCTGAACAAAAGATTTATTTTTTCTTCTACTGAATAATTGAAAATACCTTCAGCAAATGTGATCTCAGCACTGTGTGTCTGTAACATCTTTCAAGTTTTACTGTTTTTTTTTTCCCCCTGGGGTAGTCTAAGATGCTCCTCCCACACAATTTCTAGTGAGTCCATGAGAATGAGGGTTTATGAAGGCATTTTCTTTATGAAAGAATAATATGTGATATGTCACATTTGAAATAATCAGTTGAACTGTCTAGCAGCCTCACTTGTCTGACTTAATCACACTCTCCCCTCTTCATTCCCTTTTGCCTACTAACATAGCTGAGGCATCCCCTCTGGTTCTTCCTACATGCTCACCTCAGTAGGTACTGTGTAAAACCCCTTGGAGCTCCTGCATCTGAAACTGCTTTCCAGTATTCTTCCACTTCAACCTAATTCAACCTTGACTATGAGTAAATATCTTCTTAGTTGTCATCACCTTTTAATTTCTCTTTTCTTCTGCATTTATTTATTGCTAAACAAACAGTGCCTGTTAACTCTGCAAAAGCATTTTGGGATGCGGTAGGTATGAAAGCTGTGATCCCACACAGAATGATACCTTCAGGCTGCTATGTTCTTGAAATTTCTGTCCTCGGTTCAGAAATATCGGGGATGTCAGGTATAACTATTCTGTTTCTAATGGAGGGCCACCTGCCATGTGAACCAGTCTTAGGAAATTTATCAGAGGTGCTTTTCATGGCTTTTTTAGTCAGAGGGAGGTAACGTGAACCCATTTGGAGATTCTCGTGTGAAGTGCCCAGTGTAGCACATATTTTCCCTTCATTACATACAAGTAGCTCCTAGTGATGCTGATGGAAATTGCAGGTGTGTGCAGTTAGAGGAGAATATAGATCTATACTGTGCAAATTACTTCAGAAAACAAACTCAGTTTATGGACATGGACTGTGCAGAGCTGAGCAGCAATATATTTCAAGCAATGTTCCCTGCATACCACGTAGTAAAGGGAAGAGGGGGCTGGGGAGCGAGGGAGGGCAGAGATCTGGATTTTATAACTACTTTTAATAACAATCATGGAGGATAAAACCTGCAGAGTTTTGACTAGCTTCAAAATCACTTCTCACCTCTGGTTTTGAAATCTCCAGCCCAATTATTTGTTTACTTGATAGTACTAAAATCTTATTCTCCATCGTTATTTTCTTGCTAGTAAAGAACCAAAAAGAGCAGCAGTCCAAAGGTAACCACACAACTAAATCACTTCCAGATGATAAGTCACACTCTGATGGTGAAAGCAGACTTTACAGTTTCAGCGTGCCAGGTAATATATGGCAGTCACCCAGTTCCTATTAGGTTTTTGTAACAGTATATACACATACACTTTTTTTTTTTTTTGAGCTGGATTAGGGTTGGCTAATAACACATACATGCAATGTTTAGCTCGATTTCAATCAGAAAATCTCTCCCCCAAAACAAAACACAATTCTAAAGCATCTATTATCCCTAACCCTCCACACACAGAAATCATATTAGCAATTTTTGTTGAGACATTAAGTGTACAGCAGTTTGAATAGCCAGCCTTAGGAGCAGACAGTCTAAATATGCTCCCTCTATATGCATGTTTGTGATGCCCTCTTTAAATACATGACAGCTTCATGCCTTTCCCACAGGATCCCTGTCTCATTCACTGCTCAGGATGGGAAGCATTCATTTATTGAAAACCCATTCAATGTTTTGCTTTTTCCGTGTGTTTAACATGTGGCCTAAACACCTATTTACCACAGTCCAGTCGATCTCGATCTGAAGAAAAAGTTTTGAATTTAATTTGGGAAGTTTCCCATGGTCTTAATGACTGTAGTCTCTAAGCAGTTCACAAACGTGAATTTATTTTCAGATTGCCCCTATGATTATCATCCGTATTTTATAGCTGGAAAACAGAAGAACAGAGAGGTGCAGTGATTTTGGGTGCCCAATTTAAGACTCCAGGACCTAATTTGTCAGGGTATTTACCATTATGTAATTCTTCAGATATCCAGAGCAGAGCTCCCATTGAGTCCTGCTGCAGCTGTGAGTGCTCAGCACTTCTCCAAATCAGACCCTGGAGTCTCAAGTCAGGCATCTGTATACCTGGGAACATGCAATTAATGACCATGTGTGCAAAATTTGGTGTAGGAACTTACTGGTGTTGTGTAAGAGATATGTGGCACAACCAGGGAGGGACGTATCCAGTTCTTCAGATTGGCATTCAATAGCTTTAAGCAAGATAGTCGTCATTGTTTTCCCCAACTCCTCAACTGTAATCAAAACACACCATTTGACCTGAAACAAATGAGTAGGGGGCTGAGCATCTCTCATTACACAATCCTGACTCATCTTGAGCAGGTCTGGGACTGGGCACAGGCTGACACATCTTCTGTGGGAAAAGAGTGTGGCTTCCTCTATTCCTCATGCATATGTGTAAAAGGGGAAAAAACTGCATAGATAACTTCAGCTCAGGAGCTTTCCAACTTCTGCATGTTTGCTTTGGCAGCTCACAGAGTTCTTTTAAGAGAGTGTTTGTAGGTAATTTCCTAGGTTCTTAATGAAGCAAAGTGGAAAAACAAAAATTCTATTATGTGGCATCATATTAACACCTCTATGCCTCACGCTATTGGGGTTAGCTCTTAGCTTCTCCATATGGACTTCTGCCCTCTGAGTTAATAGGGTAATTTGTAGCAATACTAAGTTGCCAACTTCTCTGCAGACCAGAGGACACTTTTGCTAGGGCCTGAAACCAGAGCAGTGCCACGGCGCAGGGTCCTCATGCTCCGTTCCCTGCCCTGGAAGGACCAGTGAAGGGGCTGTAGTCTCTAATAAATGTTTTCCTCCTCTAGCTCTGTCTTACCTGCCTCTAACCATCTCTGGCCCAGTCCTGTTCCTTCCTCATCTCTGGCTCTTTGTTTCCAGCCACTGCTTTGTCTCTCAGCCAGTTGCTGTTTCCATCTCCCAACCAGTCCCAATTGCTCATCCTTTCTCTCTGCCAGCCTCTTACCTGAAGATGCCAGTCCCTCCCATTTGGGTTTCAAGTCCCAGTCCCACTGGGTCCCTAGACCCAGCTCTCCACCTCCTGAACGCAGCCTCTTAGCTCCAGGTTTGTGCCCACATGCTTAGTTTCAAAGCCTCATCCCCATTTCCTCGCCCAGCTGCTCTTTAGTCACGTTTGATACCTGGTCTGTATTTGTCTCTCATCATCCTCTTCTGCTTCTGTCCTCCTGCAGCCACAGAGCCTCCGAAGAAGTGCTGAAGTGAAAAAAACCTTCTACTGGGTTAAAACCACCTGTCAGTATCCAGTATGTCTCCCCTCCTTACTCCAGCTACTTTTTTTTTAATTACATCCCTTCAGGAGGGTCCACTTACATTTTTACCATAAATAAATGAGACATTTTTTACCCTTATAGATATGCTGCTCCTTCTGGAAGCAGTCTGTCAGATTAATGTGACTCAACCCTACAGAAGCTAGCAATCGGGTTTTTAGGGAACATAATTTTCTCTGGCTGCATAAATGCTTATGTACATAGTGTTAATGCCGGTGCTGTGTTTCAGTGGTGTGTAGCTTTTTACCGGGCTTCAGCAGGGGGTTGCAGGAAAGGGCTGAAGATGGGGTCACCGCCTGGATTTCTTTTTGAGCTACCTCTGAAGAACGGAGAACAGATACTCCTGCAAGGGTCTGCCAAGCCAGACGTTGCTGAAAAAAGAAATAGAAAGAAGAGGGTGGGGGGAAAACACATGCTGCTGTTTATGGAGTTCGACTTTTAACAGTAATGCTTTAAAGTTTGGGTGTGGTAAAAAGCTTTTATCTTCAACAAAAGAGGTAAGTAAATAAATATCTATATATACAGAGACACTGATACAGATGCAGACACAGCCAGCCACTGACACACACGCATCTTTATAATTCATTTGTGTTTTAAATCTGCAGTTTTTACTCGCTTGGTTGTTATTGACAGTCATGGGAGTGTTGTCTGCAAAAGGAGTGCTATGTCAAGTCCCTCAGCATAAGCAGAATTTGTCTGTTATGTTTGGAAGGGTTTTGAAGAATCTTCTCTTACAGATTTATTAGTTACAAATGTGATTTAAACTGAGGAGAAGAGGCGGGGATATCCCATACTGCCCAATGCCCCATAATCTCTGTGCTTTCACATTTAGTCCATTGACCCTGGAAGTCAGGGGAAGATTTGCACTCAACTGAGGAAGACCTTGACCATGTCTTCATGTCAGTTCTTCAGTTTGGTCTGTACTGAGCAATGGACAGGATGAAGTACTGGACATGAATAAAAGTTTCTCTTGCCCGTGTAGTTTTCCTATCACAAGCAAAGGAAAAGCCCGGGGACATGGTGGTGTAAAAATCCTCTGGTTTAAAATGGTATCCTATGTGTGTGGCTCTTACCCTTATAGACATGTACATTCATAAATAAAGTCAAATATTAAAAAAAAAAAAATGCTGACTAGTAACAAGGTAATTAGTCAACCAAATGTTCCAGAACTGTCATAAGGAGGAAGAAATAGCGATCTCAAGTTACTTCAGCCCACCGTCAATATCAGCTTGGAGTGTGAGTACGAAGCTAAACTATTTCATATGCTCCACACGTGAAAATGGAGATGGAAAGCGATGAGCTCTTTATATGCCCCTTTCCAAATAAATTTGGAGAAGAGCTTAGGAGGTTAAGCAGGTCCCAAATGGTTTCTGCTGCTGAAATAGCCTATTGATGCTTTATTTTTCCCTTTAGGTTTTCCACTACATTAAACATTTTAAACTACCAAATATTTCTTTTTAAAGGGGAATGGAATGAAAAGATGTCTTACATGATTTATTACAAATTCAGAGGGAAATACTCCCCTTGTAAATAGTTCTAAAAAAATCAGCATCATCAATTTAAATGTTGACATGCTTAATATTAAAGGGTCATATTGTACCAAAGGTCTTTAAGGAGAAATTCCCATTCAAAGGAGTTTATTTCAATGGGAACTGATTGAAGTAGGGCTTGTGTTTTCTGGTAGTTGATTTCTTTCTCTGGGCTTAATTCTGTGATTTTCAGTGCAACTTGCACCTAAATCTTATTTTTTGTGGGTCAAATTAATTCAGTCCCTGTTTCACCCTGCAGGCTCCTATGCCACAGGCACCCTTGTCCTGCAGGCACCTGGGCTGAAACCTCACCAAATGCCAACTGATGTCTTGGGGACACATGGGTGCTGCGGCACCCAGTGGGCGAGGCTGGAAGTCCGAGCCCTGGCAGGGCCTTACGTGGTCCTTACCTGGTCCTTGGCACACGCTTTTCCTGCTCAGGCTTTGTGCTCCGCAGTTTGCATCAGCGAGTGCAAGCAAGCACAAAGGCAGGTGAAATCATGTTATCAGCTGTGTCCAGCACAGCCTCCCAAAATGTTCTTCACCCTCGCAGCCCAGCCTTCCTCCGGCGGCTCACACAGAGAGGGAACGCCAGTCCTTCCAGAGGCAACCGTGGCTTCTGGCCACCTCCACACCCAAGCCAGCCTGGCAGCCTCCCCAAAGGGACAGAGTGATGCGCATTCCCCCAGCCACAGGGTGCCTAGGTGTTCAATATTTAACACATCAAAACGTGTAGAACACCTCTTATCATAAGCACAGACTAACTGGAAAAAAACCCCACACTATTTGGCTTGTTTTATGTTCTATTTATATATTTATGATTCTAAAGTTTGTGTTTATTCAGGGAATTTTTTTACCATTAAACTCAGTGTTCTGGAAAAAAAATACTTCATTTAGAGAAAACATTCAGCCCCTTTTCTGTCTTTCTGTTATTATTCAATATGAAAAGGATATTGTAAGTGCATATTCAGCTGAATATGCGGTTTGGCAGCGAGCGGCTATTCAGCTGCCCTGCTTCTACCTCAGAGTTTATTCAGGTCATAAAAGAGACATATAAGCATTTGAGTTAAGATTTATAGTTACATTAACTGTATCAGAAGCTTTTTGTACTTAATATAAAACACACTCTAGCAGCTCAACATCACTTTATTCCACAATACAGTCAATATTAGACATGTTACCTCCTGTAATTACTGACATTAATAGCCTCAGGAATAATGGAAAGTGAGTTAAGCGCCAATGTGGTAGATGTAAATGGGACTTTACAGTACGTGTCATTTTGAAATATTGTATGAGTAACGAAATTTGTACTTAATATTTCTCTATTTAGTAATTTAGCAATAACCCAGCAAAACAAAGGATGTCCTCACTTTAACGCAGCATGAGTCAGATTTTGTTATAAATTCAATAGAGGTTACCATAAGAATTTAATTTAAATTCCATTAAAAATTCAACCCAGCCCTGACCGAGCAGAAGAGAAGCTCTTGCAGACACTTTTTAGGAGAAAGAAGGGGCGAGGATTTGTACAGCTCCCTCCAACACTTCACAGTGACTCTTGCGAGGCTTTAACCAGCATTTCATGGAACAATGTTCTTCTGGAAAGGAGGCTGAAGTCACCAGCAACTCAGGCAGGAAATCTTATGTGCATGTCTTCAAGCTGCCTTTGATTTGCTAATTTAGAAATGCTATTTTTACCCCAACTACCTCCAATTATAATTTTATAAGACATCTATTTTAGAAGTTCCTATTTCCTTCCTCGTTCATTCTATTGAAAATAGAGATTCGTTCTAAGCCTTTGCACAGAAGTAGCCTACTGTTGCTTCCCAAAGGTCTTGCAAGACTGGAAAAGGATAAGACTGAGGTTTCTTAAGCAAATAGTGTCTCCAGAATGGTACACTGTCTGAAACGTTTAAGATGTAGAATATGCCTATGGTGCATATTTTTTTCAACAGTCGTCGTCTTTTTCATCTATATGTGGATTAAGCTAACATTATCTAAATGTACACAGTCAACATATTAGCACTCAGGTGATCCTGTTTTAGCTTGATGTTAATTGCCTGTTAAGGTGAACAAAGAAGAAAAGAGAACCCATTTTTACCTATAACCCTGATCTATTTTGAGATCCCAAGGCTTTTCTGTTAATAATAAAAACACCAATAAATCCTCATCTCTTTGCTTTTTAAGCCTGACAGATAGTCTTTGAAGCATTATTGCATTTATTTCCTCCAACCAGATGTGCAATTTACATTGTATTTGATAGCAAAACTTAGCATTATAAAAGACACTTGTGCTAAAATAATAACACAAATGTATTTTCCATCACTGGGCTAAAACCTTCCCAGGAATGTTTCCAGTCCCTCCCGTATTCCAGTGCCTTGCTAATATCCTTGCAACAGCTCCTTTGATGCTGGTAAGTCGGGTCACCCTCATTTCACAGAGATCTAAATGGAGGCAGTCTGCAAACAGAATTAATACAGTAGGTTTAAGCAGGGCGACATCTAAGTCCCCAGCATGCATTTGCAAGGAGCACACTGTAAGGAAAATGTTTAAACGTTGCTTTTGAAGAAAGTTGCATTTTTTTTTCCTTAAAAGCAGACTCAAAGAGCCAAATATGTGACTTTTTCTACTCGTGCAAGAAACTTTATGCCTTTATGCACATCAGAAATGTTCAAATAGGATATTCATTTTTTTGTTCTCTTACATACTTATTAGCCTAGCTTGGATCCCTAATTCCAGAATTGAAAAATAAACAGTGATTTTGAACAGTTCAGCTGTGGTTCCTATGACAGAGAAATGCAGACCGATGCTGGTGGAGAATCCGCTGGGGTTTTCAAGCCTGTTATGGCGGGTGGAGGTGACCCAGCAGGGGCTCCTGAGGCTGATATCTGTTGGTCCTCTGTAGGGTCAGCTTCCCACACAGGTTCAGCTCCTAGCTCATACAAGTAGATGACCCTTTACCATCACTGTGAATCACTCAGAGGACTTTTCCCTCCTCTCTCTGAAGAGTGTAGCCAAGCCATTGGAAGATGTTGGCATGTGGCTTGCAAGGTCAGAGATACTGGCAGCTGTACTTTCACCATACGGTATTGCCACCCATCTGCCATGAGCCTACAGGCTGGGAAAAGTGATGACTCTTTCCAGATGAAGAATTTCTAAATGGAAGCAGGAGGGAGTTATGGACCTTTACTCCTGCACCCAGCAGCAGCATGCAGCATTACTCACTACAGGGGCACACAGCAGTCCAGAGGTAAAACAGGAGGCTGAGCCGCAGCCGACTTCTCCAAGGACAAGCCCACAGGGACTTTGGGCTTCCTGAAGGAACATGACAGCATCAGTAACCCCAGAGATCTCCCTCCCAAAGGCAGTCTGCTTCATTACTCACGTTTCTTTTCCTATATTTTCCAACCTGGAGTAGGGTGGCTGCGTGCCATTTTCAGTACCTTAGAGATAGAGTTGTGCTTTTCCTAGGGATGAACAACTGCAGAACTCAAGAAATAAGTACACTCCTGCTCCTGACACCCCATAGCATTATTATTGCTTATTGTTTCTACTGCCGGCGAAGCGCCAGGCAGGATCACATCAGTTGTGCTTGTTGTTGTACAAAACTTACAGGAAGATATAGAAACTCTTTACAAAATACTACAGTCCTACATAAAGTGTGTACGTGATGTGGTAGTTATAGTTACTATCCTCTTGGTGGCAGAATGAAGTCTGTAAAAATAACGTACTGAGAAATCAAAGGATCACAGTAACTTGAGTCAGTTTTACCTTCTGATCTATTTGAAAAGTCTTTATTAAAAAGATAAATGGCAATAGCAAAAATGCTGCCCTGGGACCAGATCTGATGTATACTAATTGCAAACAGCTCTGCACATTCGTTACACATGGTATGGCTCCTCCTAGTGAAACACTGCACAAACACTTGAGGACTAATTTTCCTCCCTTCCAGTATTTCCACTACCTCTTGAACCGCAGTTACTTAAGGGGGAAAAAAAAAAAAGAAAAAGAAAAAAAGATTATTTATAGTTTTACTTCATAAACAAACTTCTGCCTTCAGTTGTGTGTGTTTGGCTGCTGCTGGCTCCTGTGGCTCCTTTGCATGTGTGTTTGCCAGTTACCATTTGGGCCATCATAAATCAAAGAACTGTCTCAAAGAACTCCAGAGTGAAAGCATAAGCTGCTAGAGTTTGAGCTAACAACACAATTGTCATCTGCTACAGAGTATAAAGCCTCTTTCATACCTTCTGGTAGCTCCTACCCTCTCTGGAAAGCAGAGCAGGTAAATTATAAGGCAGAACTTGGCCGTGTGGCTTCTAAAATATTGCACTTTGCAGTCATATGGAGAAAATAAATCTTTTATCTGAGTTACTTCATCTGTTTATCACCATAGCTGGATATTTCATTCAGTTAGTAAATATCATTTTTGCAGCTAGTTTAACCAGTTTTGCTGTAATGATAGCTTAATGTTTTAGTCATAAATAAATGCCAGCAGCAAAAGTAGAAAATAAGGCCACAAGGAGACAAGAATCTTCATTGTCAATGAGGTTAAAAATGGCACTGAACAAGCAAAGGATTTGATAGAATGATGAAGAATTCATGTATTAGAAATTTCTGCAGCCTTCTGGTCTAGAAAATTTTGGAAGTTTGGGTTTATTACAGGAGATGAGAAGAGTTTCACCTTTGAAAGGAGGTGATTAAAATAAGCTTTAAAATATTTTCCCCAAAGTCTATAGGAGGCATTGAAAAATAGAATCTCTTTGTAGCAAAAAATTCCCCAAGCAAAACAAAAATACAACTAATCTCTTTGTCCAGTTAAAGGACCTGTCCTGAGTGAGTTAAAGGCACTATACTCCAGAGTCAGTGCTCTGTAGAGGTACAAAGTAAATTGCACATCCTTAATAAGCTCCCTCATGGTTTGCTCAGTCCTCTTCCATGTGCTATGCTTGTCTCTCTCTGGTGCCAGAGGATGGCATGGAAAAACAGATGTTCAGGATGGAGAGATGCTGCAGTTTAGAAAAAATGGACAGAACTCCTTACACATGGGATATTGCTTATAGTAAAAATTTATTCTTGTCCTGAAGCAGGAATACACCTCAGTGACCAGCTCTCTCTTGTATCCTAAATCTGGCAGCATATCTTTCCACAACTGCTAAGTTGGAAACTGCTAATTGCTGCAAAAAAATGGGCTGTAGGCACAACCCTCACACAGCAAGAGTCTAAAGCTAGTGGCAGTCCCACTGAGCAGGAATAATTGCCACTGGCACAGAGAACAGGATTACACGAATTGGCTCCTCTACTAATGTTTCAGGAACAGGTCCTGAAATAATTGATACATTAAAATCTGAGTTAGAGCTCAGTGCCGGCTGACATTTAGACCCTGAAGACTTCTCCATATCCTTGTTTGACTCTGACTCTGAGTCTTGTCTCTGCCATTTCATTGTATTACCTGTGATGGATGCAAAGCTCCAGTTGATGAACGGTTGTTCTTCCCTTGCAATTAGGTACGAATCTGCTATGGAAAGCCAGCTGGTTATTTCTAGACTTTCCTGAAATGACTCTCTAAACACAGCTGCCTTACAGTCATGGTAAACATTCTTCACAAAGGCCAGTTTGCTCTGCAGGCCCCAAGGAATGTGACAGCTTGATACCTGGATAAGCCTGGGCTCGGTTTCTGTTTCTACAGAAAAGCTGGAGTCTCTAGTGGATGTTGGTAAACAAACCCTGGAGCCATTACTTAATAGGGTTCATGAGCTGTTACTCAGCACCTTTTAATATGGAGCTGGATGTGACCAAAATGGAAGACAACAATTAAATCAGAAAATTATTTCAAAAATACTTGGGATGAATAATCGTACACAGAGCAAGCTGCTACTGAGGCGTTAAGCTCAGTTATTCAGCTGTTACACATGGCCTGAGTTGGCTCACCTTGCACCAGGCTGAGGTACTCAAGTAATTGTACCTGCTGATAGGCACAAGTCCTCTTCCCCAGTGCCCACATATAGCTCTCGCAGACTTCAGTACAGGAACAGAAGGAAGGCTAGGAGGGAGAGAGGTGGGAGACTGAGCCAAGTGTTGTCATCCACTCCTGTTATCAAATACAGAGACTTTTTGTCTAGAAGATGAAGTAATTTTAATTTTTTGTTTCTGAAAGCTGAGGCTAGGGAGATTCAGGTTAGAAGTAGCATGCACAAAAGTCGGTACTGTTAAGTACTAGATAACTTTATTTTTAAAAAGTATTTAGTTCTCCATTGCATAAAAGAGTTAGTGTCTTCCCAGGAGTTCAATACTAGAAAGGAAATGCTATAGCTCAAACTACAGCTCAAGCTCTTCGAGCAAGCACCACCTGGCAAAATTCAAACTGGTGAGAAGCCAGATCTCTCTGAACTTGCTGCTGCTTTCTGGGAGCTTCTGTTTGCTTTTGTGATGGGGAGGCCATGTAGGGAGTGTTGGAAAGGACTCAGGTAAAGAGCTATTATTGTTGTTGTTGTAGGACCAATTCCATCTTCATTACTAAGACTGAGTAAAAATCACTGCTGAATAAGATATTACTTGCTCTGGTGCATGATGGTGGAATTGAGCCCAGAAAGAAAATACCTGACAACCTGGGCTTGACTGTGCAAGTGTCAGGCACCGTGTGTGAAATTCCAGGCGTGCCAGTGCCAGGCAGCTTTCACGCCCACTGGCAGCCCGGGCAGGGCTGAGCTCTGCCCACCGCTGGGCACAGCAGACCACCTGGGTGGCTTTAACGTACTGGTTTGTCTGAGAGGACTTTTCTTTCCATGTACCAGCTGGAAGGGACTGTTTCTCCATAGATTAGTGGAAAGGTTTTCAGGTTTGTGTCCTCACAGGCAGAAAAACATAATGACCTGGAGAAAGAAGAGAAGAAATCAGAGATTCTTAAATGCTTCAAGAGGGGTCAAATGGCTGACTGGATCTCAGGAAGGACTACAGGACTTCCGTAGTACTGAAGGGCTGGTGAGGTAAAAAAAAGGCTTCAAGGACAGAGACTATTAGCAGAGAAGCCCTTTGGTTGTGAGTAATCTCATTCAAGTGCAATAGCGATACCAGAGAAAGAGGGAAAGCATAAAGTTAAAACTGTCATCCTGGGACTGCCAGAGGGAAGAATGGAAAAAGAGAAACCAGCTGTCAGTGAGAGGCACCCTGTTATTTTAAAGTGTATTGATCTTGTTTCCTGTGGTCTTGCTTTACAGCAAATAAGGCACTCATCATCACCACCATCAACATGGAATTCACTGTCTTTCATGTAGATGCCACTGTAAGCCGGATGAATGATAATGCTTGAATTCTGTCTTTCATGGCTTACTAGTTATTCTCAAAATTGTGTGACTGGCTCAAACGTGCAGGGGAGTGTTAGATATAAACACTGCACTTAGCCCAGGATTACCTTCACGCTCAGAGGGGAGATGGGGAAACAGCGACAGAGAGTGATAACCCTTCGGTATATGAATACTCTGCGAATTACAGTGCCTACAGCCTTGTCATGACCCAGCAGAAAATCCCAATCTCAGTCTCTGTCACTGCAATGTCCCATCCCAAATGCTGCAGATGAATGTAATCATGCAGAGGCCTGGAGCACTTTCCACATTGGAAACAACTCGTTTCTGTGACTGAAACGAAAGTGGAAAATTCCCAGCACAGTTAAGCTCAGAGGCTTTCCTCCACCCCAACCACTCAGCCGGCGAGGCTTATTCTAACCACACATCACATCGACTTGAGGGAGGCTGCCGAGCTGCTTCTCTATTTTAAATGAGAAGCCGCACTTTAAGAGGATGGCTAGCAGACAGAGGGGGAAGCCCGACAGCTGTGGCTGCAAGAGCGGTACAGACCAGGTCACACCACAGTCACCGCTGGACGATGGGGTCACCCTCCGTCCCAGCTCTGGGCCTGGCCCCAGCGCCTGGCAAAGGCTGCAGCATGATGGTTTTGGCGGGGCAGGCACACTGACTGTAATTCAATGCCGGGAGAGGGACCTTCCCTTACCCATCTGTTTTGTTCTCCCCTGGAGGTGCTTTCCCAAGACCTGAGGGGAAAAAAAAACACACCACCTCAGCTGGCGGGTACATCTCCCCTCCGGGATGGCCGGGGTCCCCCCGGCACCAAGGCCCGACCCTGAGCCCCCTCCGGGCTCCCCCGTGCCACACCCACACACGGGGCATTTCGGAGGGGAGCGGCTGCTCCCAGAGCGATCTCTGGTAAGCAGGACGAGGCGAGTATTGCTCCAAATCACTAATTACTCTTAATATCAACCTGGCAAGAGAATAAAACTAGGTTTCCCTAAGAAACAAAGAGACAGTGCACCCACAACTCCTGCCTCCCCTCCCGGCAAATTCAGGCAGCCCCGAAGACCGCGGGTGGTGGGCGAAGCTGTGTCCCCCGCCGGGTATTTCACGGTGCTCGTGCAAAGCGGACTTCTTTTTCCTACCGTGCAATGTGTAGAAATACTGTAGAAACAGCACATTAACCTCTCCAGGCAAAAAAACCCCACCTTGGCAAAGGTGCGGAGCGGAGCTGCCCCTCCAGCCGTCGGGAGCTGCGCCCGCCCCGGCGGGGAGGGAGGGACCCGCAGCCGGGCCCGGTGCCCACCGCCCCCTCCTGCGCGGGTTTCGGGCTCCTGCCGGGAGAAGTGTCACTCTCCGGACTCGAGAAAACATGCTTCTCTCGCTCTGTCCACACGGTTGTGGTGTCTTCCCCTACCCCTTTCCCATCCGGCTCAAAGATTCAAGGAGAGGTGGAAAAAAGAGAGGCAGGAGCGCCTGCATTTGCTGCGTTTGCTTCTGACGCCAGAAGGGATTTAGATATATTACCGGCAGCTTATTTAGAGAGTCCCAAAGCACACCAAGAGAAAAATAAACGAGCAGGAACAAACGCGTTGGGTTTAAGCACGCAGTCGGGGAGCACCAGCGCCGGAGCCGGAGGCAAACGTTGTTCTGGTTATTCCGGCAAAGCTCCTGGGGAAGGAACCGCCTCCCGCTCCCAGAAAAAGTCCCGGGTCGTGTAAGACACAACTACGCTGTTATGTGTGTGTCTATATATATATATATGTATATATATAGACACACACGCACATATATAGCATAGCAATATACGGATCGTGTGATGGGAAAGCACTGGCGCTTACCACTGTCCTTCCCGCCGGGAGAGAAAGAGGGGGCATTTTTCGGGCCCGGGGGCTCTCCCTGCTCCCCCGGCAGCCGGGGCCGGGGGTCCCCTCTCCCCCGGCCGGGCGAGACACTGCGCGCAACATCCGCGGGCCTCCGCGCTCCCTGCGCGCAGGCGTCTGCCGCCAGGTCCTGGTGCCGCATCCCGCCTGCTCCTCCCTGTCCGAGGAGGGGTGGGTGCCCCAGCTGAAGGGGTGGGCAGCCTGACACTACCCGGCGTACAGCTTCCCGGTCAAAAAGCTGGCGCCTCGAAAGTGATAAAACCCCGGGCGATCGCGAATTTTACCCCGTTGACAGCCGATGTGGCCTGGCGGTGTCCCCCGCCTCCGGCTGAGGGCCACGGCGGCGCCACCGACCGCAGAGGCTGCGGCCCCGCGGGGCCCGGCGGGCTGCTGAGGGGGCCGGGTACCCCCCGGGCTGGGAGACGGGGAAAAGCCGCTGTCGAAAGCGGGGCAGAAGGGGCTGCCAAGGGCTGCAGGCGTGGGCCGCGGCCGGGGACCTGCTCGCCCGGGTGCTTTCTGCAGCTTTCGTGCGCTCACCTTGAGGCGGCACCGGGCGGGTGTCGGCCGGGGGCTGCGGAAGGGGTTCCCCTGGGCGGGCGAGCCCGTGGGGTCCTGCGGTGTCACGGCGGGGTCGGGCTCCCCCGCACCCGGGCGCTTGGGGCAAGCGGCGTTACCCGCCATCGGCCTTTCCCCCCCGATTCACTAGTGCAGAGCTCCGAGCCTGTGAAGTCCTTTTTGCCACTGAATTTGGACGTCCTAACAGCCGAGCACCTTCCCCGTAGTCCAACGAGTGAGCACTCGTATGCATATAGCCATATACGTATAGCTAAGGGGGGCCAATTTTAATGGGCACCTGTACATTGAAAGAAAATACTCACCGGGGAATATGACCACAAAAATTTTAGCTTACTTTTAATAAAAACATTTCTGAAAGCCAAACTAAAGTTCATCTTTATTGTCTAAATCCGTACCGCGTTCCCAGTGTAACCCTGCCTCTTTTGCATTGTTTTTCGGAACAGTGTGCTCAGATTTGTTTGTAAATGACAAACTGTATTTTGTGTTTATAAGCACAGAAATACTGAAGGTAATAGGCTCAGATGTGTTACACCATTTTTGTTCCTGAAGAAATCATCCACAATTTTTTTAAGAACGTTGTATGGTTATTAACATAGGAAGCTGGTCCTGATAGTGTTTTTTATCTCTACGGTGCTGCAGCTGTCCAAATATAAAATGATCGTTAATTTGCAATAACAATACATTAATAATTCATCTATGACTATTTGATTCTTTTAAATGAATTTTCCACTCAGAACCTCGCGATTATTTGGTCTTGCAACTATTGTGGGATTTATAATGGATTGGGATTGGGATAATAGAGTGGGATTTATAATAGATTTTTTCTTTTGATAGTCACAACTTACTAGTGGAAGATACAGGTTAAAAACTACAAGGTAAAAAGGGCACCTTGTTCAAATCCCATGGAAGCTCCCACCTTCATCCTAAATTGTGTGCATACAAAGAATAAACAAACCCTTCAAATGTGAAGAACAACGGGATGTTGTTTGCTTTTTTTCCCTAAGTGACATTTCATCCTTTACTCCTATGGAGTGGAGGGTGTTTGTACATAAGAGAAGAGAGAGACTATGTGGCTTATACCCTGATATCCAGAGACTAACAGGCTGTTCGCAGTACTCTGGATGACACAAGAGAGAGACAAGAGAGATGTCAGACAAATATCTGCAGGTTTTGACAATGAATGGAAGCAGCTGGACTGAGTTTCCTAAGTTGCTGAGCAGTTGCTGAGTTCCTAGGTGTGGGCACCAATCTATGAACTTGTGCCCAAGCCCCACCTCGGCCCCTTCTCCCTGCCTCTGCCCAGCGACCCAGCGGGTCTGTGCAGCTCAAGGCTCACTGCCCTGGGATCGGTCTCGGTTCCAGGTCCCGAGCCTGGAATGGGGTAAGCAGGGATGCGGTAAGCCTCACACTGCACTGCAGGGAGCTTCTGACTCGGCCTCCCGCCGAGGGCACCCGTGCTTTCCCCGATTTAGGATAAGGATCGACCTTTGTCAGGCAGAGAAGGCCTGGTACAGGGGTGCGGGGAGTCGCCATGCAGCATCTCCAGCAGGGCTGCGTGGAGACCTTCGCAGCAGCTATACTTGGGGGTCTTGCCAGCAACCTTTCTCTGGAGGCCTTGGCATCACCTTTCTTCCCACCATATAGGTCCTAGTCTCCAACAAGCAGCGGGAAAAGCCCATATGTCCCACGGCCCTTCTGTTCCCCTGCCCCATCGCTGGGCACCTTCTGCCTATTGGGCGGTCTGAGACGACCTAAAACGCTCCGAGGAAAAATGTCGCAAAGGGGGATATCTCAGGTGTCATCCTTGGGGAGGAGGAAAACTGTCAAAGGAAACAGCGGTAAGGCCGGGTGGATGCAGCACCCGTCGGTCCCGGGGCAGTGGCGGGGGCAGGCGGTGAGCAGCCGCCCGCTGTGACACGGGGCCCTGCCGCAGGGGCCGGGTCGGTGGCACTGGGATGTCGCCAGGGAGTCTGAGCCGGGGCCAGGCAGCGAGCAGCCCCCGCTGCCTGTCGGCGTGGAGCCGCCCGTAGCCGCTGAGCCCATGCCTCGGTGCTCAGCACAGGGCTGTACAGCAAAATTGCCTCACTTTCCTCCCTCCAGCTCCGCCGCTGGAAGTAATCTCAGGGCAGTGCATGGACCGCAAAGGCTGGATCCGTCTTTCCAGCCTGGAAGCTGCCCCCGTCGGGGATGCTCCGGGGCTCCATTGCCGGGAGCGGGGCGTTTCTGCGGCCCAGGGGCCAGTCCTGCCGCGCCCTCTCCCTGGGGGGTGGCCCGGGGTGTGGGGCTGGCAGCGGCAGGAGGGGGTCCCGGTAGGGTCCCTCGGGGCTGGATGGGGGTCCCGGCAGGGGGGTCCCTTTGGCGGACAGCTACAGGCTCTGGGGGTCGGACACCAGCGCTCGCAGCCCCTGGAAAAGGAGGGGGGTGCAAAATCACAGCACGACGGGGGAAGCCAAAATGCCCCTCAGCGCCGCGGCTGGCCCCGCATCGTCCCTGCGATACTGGCAGAAAACCCACGGACAAGCCACTCTTAAATGTCGTTTTCTGACGCCGCCAGAAGCCCGAGGGAAAAAACCCCTCCGCGCCGAGCGGCATCTGCCTCTCCCCGGGAGCGGAGCCACGTTAGGTGGGCAGTGGCGAGGGACAGCGGTCTTCTTCCCTCGAAACAGCTGTTCTTCTCCAAAGGAAAAAAAAAAGTGTATTTACAGCACTATTCTTCATTAAACGTTGCGGTATCTCAACGTTGTAAATGCGCTGGGTGGGTTTTATCCTCTTATTATACCGCAGTTGCAGGAGAGAAATATTTTGCAAACGAAATGGAGACGGCCCGGTGCGAAACCCGGCCCCCGAGCTCTGCCCGGCCGGGGCCAGCGGCTCCCCGAGCTCTGCCCGCCCGGGGCCAGCGGCTGCCCGGCGGGGGCGAGCTGCCCTGCCCCGGTCCCGCCGGGCGCAGCCCCCGCGGGCGGCCGCAGCCCTCCCGCCCCCCGGGCCGGCCCGCTGCGGGGATTTTCCCGGAGAAGCGGCAGCGCAGGCTGCTGCGGATAATTGCAATCTGGCCCTTGGCTGGTCGGCAGCGTGGGTGTAATGACACTTTCGTTTCCACGCGTGGTGTAAGCGGACTGGGCTCGACCCCTCATCCGCCGTGTAAAAACCGCTGAGTTTCACCGCAGAAACTTTAAGCCGGGGAGGCAGAAATTTGCGTTTACTTTATAAAAGAAAACCAGCAAGCGCTAGCGAACTCCGCGCCCGGTTACGTCTTTGCTATTTCACGTCGCAAACCACTTGTTTTCACGTGCATCGATAACGTCACCGGCCCTTTGGGGAGCGGGGACCCCCGGGGACCGGGCGTCGAGCGCAGCTGCGGAGCCGCGCAGGGCGGCAGGGGACGGGGCAGGGAGGCAGGGCAGCGCGGCTCCCCCCGCCTCTCTTTTTTCCCCGTTTTATTCTCACAACGAAAGAAAACCCTCAGAGCGGGAACGGACGAGTTTTCTCCAGGCTGTAAAACATTAAAATGGCTACAAATCTTTTAGCGTAGGCCAAAAAGCTTGCTTTCTTTCATAAACATGATCACATTTCCTACCCTATCAGGAAAAAAAACCAAAACACCCTCCGTGTTTTGTGACTATATGATGCAAGGGGAGAGGAGGTTTTGGAGGAGAACGCTCACAGCCCTTTTCCTTTGGAAATGCCTCCGTCCTGGCGCGCCCGGCCCCCCGTGTCCCTCCACCCCCCCGGTTTCCACCCGGGTTGGCGGCCGCGGTCCGTGAGCGCCCACGTCCCCACCTGCAGCCGAACCGCGGGTCACCTCGGAGGTGTCTCCTTTCCAGAGCAACAGGGCATCAACGAGCGTAATGCATAGGGTGAAGGGATCCGTATACACATTTCTGGATAAGGGGTTTATGCTCACGTAAATCTATAAGAACTGAAATCCCTTAAAGGGAGAGGATCGAGAGGAAAAGGGCGCCCTTTCAAACCCGATCAGGAAGGATCGCCACCGCCGTTAAGTTCCGAAGACAAACATTTAGGAGGTCGGTTTAACCGTGGGAAAGGCTTAGCGGACACAAAGTCAAGTGAGGACCCTTCCCTCCCCGGCGCAGCCACCTGCGGGAGCGCGGCCCGGGCCGCTGCCCGCCGCCCCCGGCCGCCCCCCCCTCCGGGCTCGCTCCGCGGGACGGCACGGCCGCAGCCAAGGAGAAACCCTGCTGGCAGCCGAGGCCTCCCCCACCAAAGAGGCGAGGGAGGGGATAATTATTCTTCCCCTGGAATTCCGGAGACATTCGTTATAAATCGTCAGGCGAAGGTAAAGCCCCGAGGTGTGCAGGAGAGCAAGGCAGAGCCGCACTTGGCTTGTAGCTGCCTCTCGTAAAAACACAGCCAGGAGATAAACGGGCATTGATTTGAGTCGCTGTGCAGGCGAGCTCCTGAACTCCCCGTGCCTTAGGCGTGCTGGGCTCCGCCGGCGCAAGCGGGAGCTGGCGGCCTGCCGCCCCCCGGCCCCCTCCCCGGCACCGACCGGCCATCGCCAGCGACACCCCCAAACACTGCCTGGTGCAGGCTAACAGCGCTGCCCCCCACCTTCGCTTGCAGCGACCGCCCTGCCCACGCAGGAAGGGCTCCGTCCCTCCCAGCCGCCCTGGCAGAGAGGGCCCGGCGTGCCTTTGCACACATGTGCACACCGGTGTGCGGGGGGGGCGGGTGTGTGTGTGAGCTCGAACGACAGCCACCAAGAGAAACAATGAGTTTCCAAGTCAGGCTTTCTGCTGTGCGTCCAGGAGGACGACGGAGCTACCAGGACTCTCTCAAGCGCTTCTGGTTACTTGAAAGCAGCTCGAAAATGCAATTATTCCTGTAGGTGGCACTGGTACTAGGTGTTGCAGAAGCGAAGGCAGAAATGGAGAAAATTGCCTAGGAATTCCCAATTGGTTCCTATAATTTAATGCAGAACAATAGAGGTATTTTTTTCATTTACTCTAAAGTCATGTAACATGTGACAAAGGAAAATCCGTTTGCTTTATTAGAAGAAAATATGCTTTTAAAATCTGGCCCTCTGTAGCTTTATGGCCTGGTCCATGAGAGTTGTCTATTTCCCTATATGTCATTAAACAAATCCTAGTGCAAAGAGAAATTAACTCAGCACCGCTCATTCAAGTCAAATGTTTGCACCAGGAAAGCCCTAATGAGACACTGTCTGGTTTCCAGAGGGGTTGCTAAGAACAAGTGGCGGCGAAGTTATTAAATCTGTCCAAGCAACTAACACATCATTAAGACCGCCCCCCCAACCCTCCCAACCTCGATCTGAAGATTCAAGAGAGGGTGGAAGGAGCAGGACGGCGGCAGGGCCGCCGCGGGCCGGGCGGGGAGCCCCCCGTCCCGGGGGCCGGCTGGGCTGGGGCAGCCCCGGGGCTCGGCGGCGGGGAGAGGGGCGGCGGGCTTTGCCGGGGAAGCTCGGTCCGCCCCGGCCCTTGGCCCGTTTTCGCACTGCTCTGCATTTATTTCACCTGTTCATCCGTCTTCAATGTATTCCAGCAAAGTGCAGGCGCCTGCTCTTGCCTTCGCTGGAGAGGGTCTGCCACGGTCCTGAGACGGGGGGGTCAACCCAGGCAAGGCAGCCGGGTCTGTCTGTCCCCTCCTCTCTCCTGGGAAGGGGCCAAACGCCCGGAGGCGCTCGCCACGGGTCGCCTGAGCTTTTACAGACCTTGCCAGCTCCTTCTCCCACCGGGCCGGGGGGCGGCTCCCCGCGGCGGGCGGGGGGCTGAGGGCCCGGCCGGGCCGGGCGCTGGAAGCAGCCGGCGCCGAGCCGCGGGGAGCCGCTGCCCCAGCACAGGCGAGAATGTTTGCGCTCCTGCCAAGCCGCCGAGACAACCCCACGCTGCGTGGACATTTTCTAACCGCTGAAACGGGGCTTCTCTGCTCCGGCATGCCAGGAAGGAGATTTGCAGGAGGTTGCGTCCTTACCCCAAAAGCATGACACTCAAAAGCCTTGTGCCTTGATTTCTTGCTCTGTTCCGTTTCCCTTCAGGTTTTGGGGTCTGTCACCGCCGAAGTGACTCCAAAACCTGACTGTATTTTGCCCGCCATTGTTTCCTAAGTGTGCAGGAAATGTTCAGACATGGCTTGTTTGTTTCCGAAGAAACTTTGTTAAACAAAACTTCATCCTATTACATTTCCATTCTCCGTCTCGTCCCTGACGTCAAATCAATTTCTTAGAATTGAAATCACACACTCACACATGGCACTGTCCCCCCTCCGCCCCCCGTCTTGTTTGAGGACGGGACAAAATAAAAAAATCTTTTGTGGGTGTTTCGGAGTTGTTGCGAGTATTTCCGTGCACGTTTGAATATCGTATTAATTCAGTTAACGTAAAAATATCCCCTCGTGGATTCGCGTGTACTTTCGTACATGAACGCAGGCAGTTTATGTGGACACAAACGTATAAGAGTGTCGTTTTTAGCGAGGTAAAATAAGGCAGCGGGCAGCAATAAGAGACGCGACATCTACCATCGAAGGATCGGCAACGTGTCCCGGGGTCATTCTCACAAAGCCTTTTTCCCCCGAAAAGGGGAGAACAAGTGGAAAACCAGGCCTGCCCCTGCAGAAGGGCGGGGGCCCGGGGTCGCCAAGGGGCTCGGGGCTGTGGGGAGCGGCGGTCCCCGCCTGCAGCCCCACGCTGGCCGAAAGGGACATCTCCCCGTGAAACCCCCCCTCTCCTTCGCAGCCGCTTCCAAGCAAGCGTCTGCCCGGGGCTTGTTTGAATTGCGCTCGTCCTAGGCTGCGCGGGAGGGTCAGCACACCCGAGAACCGGGGGGCAGGCCGGGCGTTTGCGAGTCCGCAGGCTCGGGGGGGAGCGGGAGCGGCGGGAGCAGCGGACCGACCTCCCTTCCCTTCCCTCCCCGGGGGAGCGCGGGGTCAGCCGGGACCGGGACCGGCCCCGTACCCGTACCCCCTCCCGCGCCCTGCGAAGGCACGGCGCCCTCGCTAACCTGCCGGGCTCAGCTATTTTATGGCGTAAGGAAACGCAGATGGCAGCCAGCGGTACGGGAAGGCCCCTTCATCCTGCATTTTGCTGCCTTACACGTCTCGCAGAAAATGGGAGCAATCCCGAGAGATCCCGTGGGATTTTATAGGGCCGCGTGTAGGAATAGCTCTGTGCAAAACGAAAGCCCCGCTTCAAAGCTCCGTGGGTCTCATCTCTCTCTACATCACACAGCACCGTTGTTCCGGGATGGGTCACCTCCAGCCACAGCCTAAGGTTGTCACTGCCCTTCCACCTGCCTCTGCCCCGCTTTTCCCTGCCTTTCTTTCCGAGGTGCCCAAAGGCTGCTCCGACACCCCCCCCGCGTGCGCCCCCCCCCCCCCCCCCCCCCCCGCCCCGGCTCCAAGGTGGTCTTTGTCCTCTAAACTCTCCCATCGCTTCCCGGGGGGGATTTCGCGGCTCTGCGCCGCATGGCAGAGGCTGGGGGAGAAGGCAGGGCAGCCGTCACAGTGTGCGACAGTCCCTGCGACAGCCGCACCACGCCTGTGTGGCTCTAACCTCCGCCACCCCAGACCCGCACCCTCCCCACGCCACCTCGAGAAACCCGGTCACCCGCCTACACACACGGGGGGGGCTTCGTCCTTCGAGAAGGGTCGGGGGGGGCTTCTACTTACAAAATATGTTGCCATATGAGCATCCTTCTGCCTTAACAGCTCCTCAGTAGCCACCTCCCCTCGGGGAAGGAGAGGGGTTTAGCTTCCTTCCAAAAAAGAACCACCATCAGAAATCTGCAGCTTCACCGAGGGGCTGGGGCTGCGTGCCGCGGTTTATTGGGCTGATTCCTTCCTACAGCGGGAGAGCGGAGGAAGCTGGGGATCAGCGAGGCACTACATCCCGCCGAGCCCTGCAGAAAGGCCCTCATGGAGGACGGGCTCTCTCCGAAGGCGGCCCAGGGAGGCAGGGGCCGGGCACGCCGAGGTGAGTACGGCGGCGCCGGGCGCCGGAGCCCGGCCGGAGGGGCGGGATGCTGCCGCGCCGGGACCCCGCTCCCAGCTTCAGGAGGGGCCGAAGGGAGCCCGGGGGCCGGGCACTCTCGGGAGGCCCCCCGGCCCCGCAAAGCGCCGGAGAAGGCCCTCATGGGCGGGGGGAGCCAGGGCTCCCCCCTCGGTGACAGCCGCCACCTCGCCGGTACCGGTCGCGCACCGGGGCTGCTGCACTACAGGCGATTTGCCGCAGGCGACTCACGCCAAGCCCGTTTCGTGGAGGGGAGAGGGCGAGCGAGCCGGGTTCGAGGGAAGGGAGAGGCGGGGGAGCAGCCTCTCGCTCCCCTCTGCCATGTCGCGGTGGGGCAGGCAGAGGCGGTGACCCGGGAGGGACGGCGGCTGCCGGCGCCCGGGGCCCCGGCAGCATCGTGCGGGACGGCAGGGCTCAGCCCCTCTCTTCGGCACGGAGGGCAAGGAGCGGGAGGGCAAACCCGGCTCCCGGCTGGCCCCGGCCCGCGGCTCTTTCAGCCGCCCCCGCTTTGCTTTGCCCAGCCGGGGGGACCCCGCGGTGGGAGCGCGGGTGCGTGGCGGGGCGGCCGCCGGCGGAGCGGCCCGCACCTCGGGGCCAGCCCCCTGCCCGGCCACGCGTGCCCTTCCCCGGGTGGGGAAACCCCGACCCCGCGCCCCCGGTCCTCTCCCTGCCGCCTTTCCCCTCCCGTTCTTCAATGATTTCCTACCTGAAAAAAAAAATAATCTTTTTGCCAGGCAGGTCAGAAGCGATCAACAGGCTGTTGTATATTATAATGTTTTCGTATTCCTCTCGGCTCCCCCTGCCCTCTACCGACTCACTGTAGATGTGACCTTTGGTATTTCAGCCCACACTCAGCAGTTGAATGGAAACAAGTTGAGCACGTTCACTTCTGATAAACATTATCCTTAAACCACTGGAGACCCGAGCAGAGTAAACGAGCTTTTCCGACAGGACCACATCAGGAACACACATTGAGAAAGGGAAAGAAACCAAATAACCAGGAGATCAGAGGCGGGCTCGGGGGTGGAGGGGTGGGAGAGGGAAGGAGGGGGAGCAGACAGGTTGGAGGACACGGCGGGGGGGGGGGGGGGGGGAAGAAAAGGACACAATTGTGAGCACAATAGGCACAGATGGGGAGAGAAACTGGCCGGGCAGCGTGGGAGAGGAGCGCGGGGTCACGCCCGAGCATCCCGGCAGCCCTAGGGGAGCTTCGGGGGCGCCGAGCGGGGCCGGGAGCCGCGGGGCCCGGCTCGCACCAGCCGTGCGCCCGGAGGTGGCCCCGGCCACACGCCGCTGCACCGGCTGCGGCAGCGGGAGGGGAGGGGACGCCTGTGCCAAGCGGCCGGGCGGGCAGGGCGCGGGCAGGGCGCGGGCAGGGCGCGGGCAGGGCGCGGGCAGCCCAGGCTGTGCCGGGCGGGTCTGCACGCCTGCCGGGAGGGCAGCCCTGTCGGGGATCCCTCACAGCCGCTCTGCTTCGGGAAGAAGTACGCCGTTGATGCGGATCGGAAGTTTTACGGCCGCGCACCCCCTTCCATTGTTTAATTACATAATTAACTTAATCAGAGGCTGGATCCGGGTACCACTACTTCCATGCCTCCCGCCGGAAAAATATCCAACGCAGCTCGGCCCTCAACACCGAAAAGGACCCTGGCTTCAGCAAATGCCTGCGAGTATTGCCTGCGCAGCATGCCATCGCTTTCGGAGGATGGCATTTGCGCGGGGAGGGGGTGGTATATCCCGTTTCCAGAGGTAATTTTATCTAGGTTGAGGGAGCACAGCAATTGCCGAGTGTGATATTCTGACTGGGCAATTCACGTTTCTGAAATAAGCACAAAACTGCCATAGAAAATTTGTTGTTGTTGGGTTGTTTCGTTGGTCTGTTTTTTTTTGTTTGTTTGTTTGTTTGGTTTTTTTAATCCCTGTGGAGGAAACAGAAGTATCCGCCGATATTCCGATCAAATAAAGAGAAGAAGAACCACCACGATCGTCTTCTTTCCATCACAGAACGTCTGCAACATGCCATTAATTTCTGGGCGATCTCCTGCAACATCCTACTTGCTCCTAACTATGCCCGTTCATTGCGATACGTGCAGGCTCTGAAACCTAGCTCAATTACTTTGATTTTTTCTAAAAATATCTTACAAACCTTTCAATTAAGATAGTATTTATACAGTGTTCATACACACCAGCGACATCAATTTCATGTATTACTCGCTGATATTCCGTGCGCTCCGCTCACCATATTATTTCTTTTCACTTTTTAGTTAATTTTTAGAGCCTGTACCTTCGAGACTCTATTTAAAAAAACCAACCAACCAAAACAAAACAAGCAAAAAAGTAATCTCAGGAAAAAAAAAATAAGGGAAAACAGGATAAATGCTTGGTTGGGGCTGGGAAGCCCATGATCTCTGCGAGCAACATGATGTACGTGGGATGTATGTAAGAGGCACACACACAAGCTCACAGATCAGGATCCGCACACACCTAATGCCAAACCAAACACTTCTTCCACATACACAAACACGCCGTGACCCACACATACTTTAATTCCTACCAGCTTTGTCTGTTTTTCTTTTAACTGTTAATACGTAGCAGCGTCTTTGATAAAGTCGAAATCAGCTGCGAGGCGCTGACATTTTGCAGCTAAGCGCGGTGCAGGAGCTAGCGCGGGGACTGAACGGGAGCCGCGCCGGTCCCCGCTGCTCGGGAGCGCCAGCTCCCCGGCGCCCGGCCGCCGCCAGCCCCGTCCCGGCTCCTCCCGGGGCAAGCGAAGCTGCAGCTGATTTCCCGACCGGTTTGCGGTTTCCACCAACAGTGACTCAGCTCCCGTCGCTCGCAGCCTGCTCGTGCACCACCCGTGAAATATTCGTTAGTGGAAAAGCGCTTTATTACCACAAGACGAAGACGGAAGGACTTCTCTCCCGCATCTGCGACGCCAAGGCGGGGAAACCGCGCCGGCGGCGAGACATCGCCCTGCTCCTGTCAGGGGGAGGGGGAGCCCCTCTGCCAGCCCCGCCGCCCCCTCCCCGGCCGCTTACTGGGGGAGAAGGGCCGGGAAGGGCGGCACGGCGGTCCGGAGAGGGCCCGGAGGGTGCCCGCCGCCGCTGCCGTCCCCGCCCGCCAGCCCCGGTGCCCCCCGGCCAAGCGGCGCCCCGCCACGGCGCCAGCCCCGCTCCGCGCTACCTGCGCTTCCCGCGCCGCTCACCGCCGGGCAGGTGGGAAGCGCCGTTCCCCGGCGGCGGGGCCCAGGTGCGGCGCAGGCCCGGCGGGCAGGGCGGAAGGGCCGCCGGCGCCGCGCTGTCCGTCACCTCCCCTGGCCACTGGGAGGGCGGCTGGGCGGCGGGGCCGCCCCCGGGGGCGGGCTCGGGGGAGCGGTGGGCCGCGGCGCCCTGCCCAGCCCAGCCCTGCCCACGTTGCCCTGAGGTTGAAATGCAGAAGTCAAGGCTCCCTCCTCGGGAGGCAGATTTCCTTGTAGCCCTTTCCCCCGCACGCCCCTGCCGCCTCCTCGGCGGCGATCAGAGAGCCTCGGGGGCGAGCGCGGCCGGGAGCCTGTCGCCGGGCCCAGGTCTCCCTTCGGGATTTCGGGCAGCCCCGGAGGTGCCCTGCTCGGAGGAATGGGTAAGTGGCCGGGAGCCGCGGGAGGCGGCGAGCGCTGTCAGAGGGGGGGAGCGCCGGGCGCCGTCGTGTGCCGCCGCCGCAGCTCCCTTATTGACTTTGCTCGTGTTCCTACGAGTTGTAGGAAGGCGTGAAGGGTCAGGAGCAGGGAAGAGAGAGAAGCTAATGACTGCTCCGTTTATTATTCATGTTATTAGGCGAGTGCGAGGCAGGATTGCAGCCGAGTGGATGGCTGGAGCCCGTGGCACGTTGTATATTATTCCTGACACCGATCTTAGCAGTTAACATTTTAGCACGTTTGGTTTACAGCCTGGTGTAATTGTGCTGTTAAGAGAGAGGCGCTAACAGCACCGGGAACGGTCTTTAAAAAGTTAGTCGCGACTCAGAAGCACCGCGTCGCCCTTGCCTCTCCCAAGATGTAAAAGAATTTCCTCAACTACTTTTCCTTCCTCTCCCTCCCCCACGTCTTCCAAAATGTTTTTCTTTACTTTTTCTTTTCTTCGTGTTCCTTTTTCCTGTGGCAATAAAGCTGACTTGTCTGTTGGGGCGATCCCATTTTTTCGTCTCTGGAATGTGCTTTTTTGGACTATGCTTGATGCGCAGTCCGGAGAGCTCCGACATTTGTTGCTACGGTTTTTCTTTCTTTCTTTTCTTTCTTTCCTTTCTTCTTTTCTTTTTCCTTGCCTTTTTTTTTTTTTTCCCCTTTCCTTCCCCCCTCCCCCCCCCCCCCCCCCCCCCCCAATTTCGGGGGCATCCCGCTACGGAGCGGCTGGGGGTCCCCGAGCTGTGACATCTGCCGTGGGATGAGGAGCCGTTCAGACGCCCGCCTTCTGAGCCCTTCGCCGTGTCCGACGGGTGTGTTGGTGTGTTTGCTTGCAGAACCTGCCTTCGGGGAAGTGAACCAGCTCGGGGGGGTGTTCGTCAACGGGAGACCCCTGCCCAATGCCATCAGGCTGCGGATTGTGGAACTGGCGCAACTGGGCATCAGGCCGTGTGACATCAGCCGGCAGCTCCGCGTTTCCCACGGCTGTGTCAGCAAAATCCTGGCTCGCTACAACGAGACCGGCTCCATCCTACCGGGGGCTATCGGAGGCAGCAAGCCTCGGGTCACCACCCCCACGGTGGTAAAACATATCCGGACCTACAAACAAAGGGATCCGGGCATCTTCGCCTGGGAGATCCGGGATCGCCTGCTGGCCGATGGCGTGTGTGACAAGTACAATGTGCCGTCCGTCAGCTCCATCAGCCGCATCCTCCGGAACAAAATCGGGAACCTGTCTCAGCAGAGTCACTACGAGTCCTACAAGCAGCACCAGCCGCCCCCACAGCCTGCGCTGCCCTACAACCATATCTACTCCTACCCCAGCCCCATCGCTGCTGCAGGAGCCAAGGTGCCCACCCCGCCCGGGGTGCCGGCGATCCCCAGCACCATGGCCATGCCCAGGACGTGGCCGTCCTCCCACTCGGTGACGGACATCCTGGGGATCCGGTCCATCACAGACCAAGGTGAGGAGGGGGGACCCGGGGCCGCAGCGGCGGCCAGGCAGGGCCGGAGCGTATCGCTCCCCGGGCTCCGGCCTCTCTGCGGGTCGGGAGCCGGTGTCGCGGTTTCCCTCGGGAAACCTCTCGCGTTCCCGGCCCGAGCCGGCCGCCGAGCTGACCGGAGGATGTGCCTGGGTACGCGGGCGGACCGGCGGTCCCGGGGCGGGCTGCGGGCGGACCAGCAAACCCTACGATACCGGCCCTCGCCGCTGCCCTTGTGACCCGAGGAGGGGCGACCTCGGCCGGGGGGGAACGGCCCGGGGTGCGGCGGACCCGGAGCCCCCTCAGCCCCGGCCCGGCCCCGCGGCCGGCCCGGGCCCGGGCCGGGTGCCGGCCGGGTCTCGCTGCCGCCCTCCAGTCACCGGCGCCGCCTTGGCGTTACCGAGAAGTCCATTTTCTTTAGTTTTCGCAATCAGGCCAAATTTGCTCCGGCAGGAAGTTCAAATGTCACCTAATTGCTTTCATTCTGATGCTGTATTTTCCTCCGAAGCGGTGGTCCGGGAAAACCAAACCCCTAAGATTTGCTTCTTTTATCCCTTCCACCTTCTTTCTGTTTCTCCGCCTGCAAACCGCGTCGCCTCTCCCAGCCGCTCGCTACGCTTTGCCGCAAAGAAAGGGACATTTTTTCCATTTCGTTCTCTGCCAGTGAACTAACAGTGGATGTGGTTAAAACAACAGTCTAAAATAACCTTCGCCTACAGCGATCTCTGTGTCCCACTCTTCCCTCCCAATTAGCGGAGGGGGTGTGTGTGTGATTTCTGTTTTCATTGCGTTTTTACCGGCAACAATCCGGTTCCAGCAGCACTTCAAATGCAAACTGATCCTTTAGGCACTGCAGAATAATTTTCTTCATCTTTTCTCAAAAAGGTGGTGCTTTTTTCAAGCAATACACACACAGAGACATACGTATGTTTTATTTGTATTCGTACCTACAAAAATATATAAGTTTTGTCCTTCTTCACCCTCTACTTCACGATATAAACTTTATCCTCAGATCACACTGGCACAAACAAATGTGTTTCTGAGTCGATTTTAACAAATACACGCTTGGCAATCTCTGCTCTGTGTTGGGGAGAGGTAGTGTTGGCAGTGAACATTAAAAAGAATGAGAACATTACAATCACATGAGAAACGGAGTTTGTTTTTTTTTTTTAGTGAGTTGCTCTTTTATTAACACCACATTGGCAGGCAGGCAGGCCTCTGCCCGTGCTGCCGGGTGCCTCGGTATCTGCCCCGTCTCCCTCAGACCTCGGAGCTGCACACATCTTTCTGCAGCGTCAAATCTCCCCCCTCCCCTTCCCAGCAGAGAGCCGGGGCTGCTGAGCGGCCGATGCCGCAGATGGGGGCTGCTCGCCCTTGATTTATAGGATAAACTGACCTTGCTGACACGGAAAGGAAGCCCCTATTCATGGGAAAGTGTGAGATCAGCAGAAAAGGGCGCTCACCGAGAGAGCTCAATTTCTTAAGACAACTTCAGATTTGTGCCTTTCCCCAGCCTGGGCGAGGGGCCGAGCGGGGAGGTGTCGCGGGGAAGCCCGCTCCCACGGCGGCTCCGGCGGGCCCGCAGCCCCGCGGGCTCCGATCCGGCCGGGCGCAGGGCTCGGGGGAGCCGCCCCCCCCTCCGGGGTCCCCGGCGGGGCCCGGGGAATTTGCCCACTTGCAAAACGGCCCGGTATTCCCGTGCCGCGGCTGATGCGCCTGTAAATAACAGGGCTTTTATCTTTTTTCCCCTGTTTCTTCTATTCCCCCTTTTTCTTTTTCTTTTCCTTTTGCTTTTCTTTCTCACTTTCTTTCTTTTTTTTTTTTTCTTTAAATTTCTTTTTGTGTTTTGTTTGTTTTATTTTCTTGGTTTTTTCGTCCCAGAATTGTTTGGAGCCTGCTTCCTCTGCAGCCGTGTCAGGGTTATTTCTGACAGGGCGTATCGTTTGTCCTCGGACTCGCACGCACACACACACACACACGAGGCGATTCCCGCAAATCCCCCTTAGGAGATCCCGGGGGACAAGGGCCGGGGTGCAGCTCTATCCCGCCAGTGCAGGGACGCGGGGACGAGCGACTCAGCCAGCTCCGGGCTCGGCTGGCGATCGCTGCCACCAGCTGCACGGAGGGACCCGACTCCCTTGTCCCCCGGGCTCACCCTCGCCAGGGGCTCCCGGGAGGCTCAGCGAGGCGTAGCGGGCGAGGGACACGCTTCCCCTTAGCTCTGCCCCACAGACTGCGTCCCGCGAGGAGAGGGAGCCGTCTCCAGCCGGGAGCAAAGTGCTCCGCATCGCGGCCCCTGCCTCTAACCCCCCCTCCCCCCGTGTTTCCCAGCAGTGAGCGACACCTCGCCTTACCCCAGCCCCAAGGTGGAGGAATGGAGCAGCCTGGGCCGAAACAGCTTCCCCGCCCCGGCCCAGCACGCCGTGAACGGGCTGGAGAAGAGCTCCCTGGAGCAGGAGGCCAAGTACAGCCAGGTAAAGAGAGAGGGGGGGGCGGGCGGTGATGCACAGGGCCCCTGAGCTTGCCCTCGGGCTTGTCGCCCTTGCCCGGGGCTGGCGCTCTCGGTTTGGAGCCGGTGCTGGCCTTCCCTCGCTTTTGGTTTGCAAACGAGTCCGCCGAGACGGGCGACGTCGGGAAAGAGCCTGGCTCCCTCCTGCGCTCCCCTCTCCGCTCCCTCCCCCGGCACAGCCGCCGCAGCCCCCGGCGGCCCCCAGCCCGCCTTTCCGCTGGCCGAGAGGCTCCCGGCGGGCGGAGGGCTGGCGGGGCGGGCAGCGCCCGCATCCCGGCCGCCCCGGGCTCCCGGCGCTGCCCCCGCCGCCGCGACACAGCCCTCCCAGCAGACACTCGAGAATCGCCGCGCACCGGCCCCCGCCGCCCGCCCGCCGAGCTGCCCGGCGACCGGACCCCGCCGCGCCGCCCACCGGGGCTCTGCCCCCGGCCCGGCACCAAGCCCCCGCCTCGGGCCGCGCCGCGCCGGGCCGGGCCGGGCGGTGCAGCCCCGGGCCGTGCGAGCGGGCACGTCCCGCCGCCGCCCGTAAAGCCGCGTTTTACCCTGTCCGCAGCGTGCTCTGTAGGCAGGGGAATAATTTGAAAATGAGGTGTAATTGCTTCCTACATTAAGCATTTTTAAACGCTTAAGTAGACGGCGAATTTCCTACGTTTTAATTGCAACACAATATAACTATTACTTAATAAATCTCTGTCTAAATCTTTGTACTTGCTAATCAAATCCCATGCCAGGAGAAAAGCTATAAAAGGCTCGACTGTTACTCGTTGGGAAAGCACAGGTTTTGAAAACTTTCTTTCCCGTGCAATGGAAACTTCAAAACGTATCAGAGGTGTCTCAGATACACTGACTTCCCGGCCCTTCGTTTGTTACGCTTACGACAAAGTTGAGGAAAAACCACGATCTCTGTTTAGCATGTTCCCATTCAAAGACAGAGGTTTTGGACATATTTTTTCGAGTTCTGCATCTGGTTTTGGATTCCATGTCGAGGAGACTTTTGTAGCTCGTATTTGGTGCTGAGAGTAGCTGAATCAGACCTTTTCAAATTCAAGATGTGGAGCGGAAACTGCGGGAATGCTTGCAGAGGTGAATGAGGTAGAGTGGGAAATATTGTAGGCCCCAAAAGCGAACAACCGCTTTATTACCTGTATTGCCTTACGAACAGTATGCCGCCCTTGATCCTGTCCTATTTATTTTGTATTACATTTTTCTATTATCCCATTATTATGCTTTTCATTTCATATTACAAATAGTGCGCAGTGCAGTATGGCCATGACTGTACAGTTAAAGATAGAATTAGAGATAGATTTAGAGTTACTATTCATCCTTCCACAGTTTTCTTTAAAAAGCGAAACAAATAAAGTGTTAGCAGTCTTACTAAAAATGATGGAAATAGCTTGTCATGATTCTGTTAAGAACAGCTGTACCCTGGCTGTGTTTTCTTAGGTTCCAGGCTGGGCCTTCCGCACACGATTCTGCTGAAATATTCACGGGATCCGGCGCATAGGCTATAAACCATTGCCTCTGTTGGTATCTCATTTACTTCAACAAATGCGTTGAGGAACAATGTTATGTACATCGGGTTATTTTCAATGCTGGTGCTGGAAACTATTTTTTATCTTTTTTCACTCTTTCAATATTTATGCTTTCATCTTCATAACATATGACTGTTGTGCTGTCAATACCAGTCTTACTTTAAAGTTTTGTTCAACCTGAACGATCACCTGATAAATGTAATTTTAACATATTCGCTATTTAAAAATGGAGCAAATTGCTATTAATAAAATGGAATTCATTTATCAAAATACATTGTCCAGAGAGTTTAAAAGTGCAGAAAAGCTAAAAAGTATTTATTCAAAAGGTCATTTTCAGAAACCTGCTCACTAAAAGAAGACACAGAAGAGATTCCCCCCCCTTCCCCATAATAATATGGGTAAACAGAATTTTGCTTTGGAAAGTTCTAACATATAGACCAGTCTATTCCTGTAGTAGTCAGATTTGCTTACCAGAGAATACGTTCACATGTATATTAATTGCTTCATCTGTCACAAGTTTACTACTTTGCTAATTTAGAATGTATTCAGAGAAAATTCATGTCAAATAAGGATGTGAAAATGTGATCTTTTGCAGTTTTTGCAACATTCTTTTTGGCAAAATACTTGTTCCAACCAGGTGCAAGGCGTAATTTATGAATTGAGTTCTTGCTGCACGTAGCACTGACTTACTACTGACTTACTTACTTACTGACTTACTGTCCGTTCGCTGAAGCGCAGTGAGTCTGGGGTGACGGTTTGTGACAGTAAAGTCTCACCAAAAGGCTCTGATGTTCTTAGATCTTTACAGTCTCTTGCGATGTGTACTGCTGTGGGCGTAAATAGATGAGCAGGGGACAGGAGGGAACATTGGTTCATTTGTACGGATCTAGCAAAGGGGTATCTGGAATGGTGGAAAATGGGGAAGCCACAGTTGTAATTTATGTGCCAGAAGGACTATGGTGAAATAGGCTCTGTCTTTGGACTTCAGGGTAAATGCTATTTTCTTCATCTCCTTTGGGCAAAGCTCATTACAAAAGCTGGGTCTTAAGAAGGCAGACAGCAGATTTCCCCCAGAGAAGAGAAGTGACTGTTCTGTAATATTCCGGTTTTATGTCTGTATTACCAAAGTCAGCAGCGCCTAAAAGAGGAGTACAGCAGCAGGGAATCAAACGCGAATGTTTTACTTCGGCTTTCCGATTACACAACAGGACCAGAGGGAATGTGCTCTGAAGCACAGTAACAACAGATTTTGTGTGAGCGATAGGGAATTCTGCTGTTTCCAACAAATATCAGCTACACATTACAAGCATCAGCAACGTTCAAGGTTCACCTGTCTGCAGCCTGCAAATCGTTCCATAGCTAGTAGGTGAGTGAAGGACTTGGTCCCCCAGCCTTAGTGATGGACAATAACATTTTACTTCTCAAGAAACCCCCTGGAAACTCCCTCTGCATGAGAAAGACTAGAAAAATTGAGCCCAAAGAACAAGGTCTGCTGTACTTTTAACATATATTTATTTGCTCCCTCCTTTTAAATGACATACATCTGTTTTAACACACGGGGTCCTGTAGGCTTTTTTCAGGCGAAACTCTTACTGACCTCCCAGACTTGTCAGCCGGCAGCCAAGGCTGATCTCTTCGATGGGTTCCAACGGCTGCATTTCACCCCTTGCCCCACACATCAGTGGGAATTCGGCCCGGGAAAGGACTCCACAAAAGAGGCAGAAGACTTCACGTTCTTGCCTCAGCAATACACAGTCACACTCATTTAACGCGAGCGAAACTGAACCTCTGCATGTAGAACATTTTTCACTTTAAGTATTATGAATTTCCTAGTGTCTCTGGGGCTTTTGCGATGTTGTTCAGTGTTTGGGCTTGGGGAGCTGAAAGCTCTGCCTGGCAGACTGTGATTCTGTACCAAACATTCCCCAGGAAATCACAGAGATGCCTTGTCAAGTTTCTATTCATGTTTAATTACCTGATGTCCCAAGTTGTCGTTTGTATGTAAGCAATTGCATTATATTTTCCCGGTGCATCATATTCACAAATTTGTCATACAGCTTTGCAAACAGAGCGACTGTGAATCAGAGAAACTGAAAAGCAAAATAGATTTTTCTGAGAGCTTGACAGTCTTGGGTCACACGCATTTCATACGGAGCTCAGTTATATTGCAGTATTTATACGGAGAGGCACATTCAATGTGGTATTGGGGGGAAGGCTTCTACAGATATTATTATTAATACAAAGGATGAATATTCTGAGTATTTAATGCATTACACAGCTTATCCTGACAGCTGCATTAGGAAAAAAAATAGCTGAAATCACTGAAATACAAACCCATTTGTACCCTGCATTTGAAATGAAAACATTTAGTAAATACATATCGTATTTAAAATGCAGTTCTCGGGCATCTGACGCTGGTGACTTTCTGGACTAATGTCATGGATGTACAAAGTGACAAAAATTGTGTTCTGTATTTACACGTGTATGAAAATGCAGATCTGACGTATGTCTGTACAATTTGTTGAGAGGCAAATAGCTTTGGAAATATTTTTTTCCAGAATTACTTGCTGTGTGCATTGCAGGAAGCAGATGTGCACGTTGCCAAAGGGAGCTGATGCTCATTAACGGGAAAAGCTTGTAACTGGGCGGGTTGAAGAGCAAGTGGTTATTGCAAGCTCACTCCTGGAAAGGGTCCGCTATTCAGAGGGCCGATCCAAAACCTACCAGAGTTGCTGAAAACACTCCTTTTAATTCAGACAGGCTTGCGAACATGGTTTGAGTGAAGTCTTCCTCTGACATATTGGGCAGACCCCAAAGTAGCAGCCACTTCACCTCTGTCTCAGCTGAACTTCATCAGCAGTTAGCGGCTTGAGTTTTCGGCTTTGCAGGGATAGCACTCCCTGGCCTTTGGTTGCGTTCTGATTAGGGGTCATGAGCTCCATGTGCTGTAAGCACATAAAGGGAAGGCTCTATTTTACGGCAAGTGATTGCAAATAATTGTGGGTGCAATTCTGGACAATTATTTGCATAGAAAATGTAGGCAATGTAAATATTTAGTTCCTGATCTTTGACTGTAGATGAACAATGAACTGTGTATGCGGTGGCCAAAGCATTTGTAATTGTTTTTATCTGCAGTGCTTAGAACCCACAACGGGGGTGGATACGGTAACTTCTTTGGAAGTAAGATGAAAAATGTAACCTTAAATGTTATGGCCAATTACATGAACCTCCTACACAGATTATTTATTGAAAAAAATTAATTAGCAGATTACTTATTTGGCACTTTATATTCTAACTCAGGATTCAGGCAGTTGGATTCCTGCTATGGGTCTCTGCATAAATCCGTCAATGATAAAGGTCCGGACCTCCCGTTCCTCACTGGTACCTGGGGGGGTGGAAGGTGTTGAGGAGAGGTGCTTATTTGCTTTCTTGCCATAATACCTAGCAGAATTGTTAGCAAGAGTTCCTGTCTGGTGCAGGGGTCCAGACCTTGTCTTGGAGACTGTCTGGCTCTGTGTCACTCTCATTAGGATCTCCAGACCAGTGCCTGTTATTAAAATACTGTCGCTAAGCTGGCTTGCTCAAGGTCTAGGCATCCATGTCATTGCATGTTGTGGGTGAGGGGCATGAGCTGATCCCACTACATGCACCCGATTCCTTCCCAGGTGATCTGGATGGCACCCCATTCGAACCCCATTTGTGAGACCTGCCTCTTACTGGCCACCTGCTTCCACGGCCAAAACACAGTGCCCTGCCCACCAACCCACATGGCTTCAGGGCACTCCACCCGGATGAAACTAATAAAGAAAGACAGAGAGGTGAGTGAATGGTACAATGACACTCAAACTGCACTCTGAGCACCCTCTGCTCAAAGGGCCCCAACCCACCAGGAGCTCCGCCATGACAAACAGGACCAGGGACCAGAAGAGTGGTGGGAGATACCTATCACAGCCAAGGAGCGAGTGCCAGGGGCAGGGGAATTAGATAGGATTTGATCTGTTCAGTCTTCTGGTGCTTGCAGTAGAGTGGGAATTAGATGAAGACTGTATGGTGTGTTTGAATTTGTCTGTTGTGGCAATTTATCAGCTCTTAGGAATTGCCTACGTACCTAGTCGTAATGACCATGGGCATTCAATAACCGATGGGCTGTGATTTCACCCTCCTTACCTTACCAGCTTCCCAGTAATTGCCTCTGCAGCATCAGAGATTTGTTAGACAAAGGGGACTGCTGTTTTGGCTCTCCCTGAAGAGGACAAAGTGGACTTTGCCAGTTTGACCCCATATTTGCCAAGCTTCTAGCCACCAAGAATCCCTTTGATGTCTCTGTGTCCCTAAGTCTCCTTCCAACCTCAGTTTCATTTAAATAACACCATATTGAAATTACAATATATCGTTAAATATATTACAATAAGAAGGCATTTTTCATAGAACCTTTTGCTAATACATTATAGTTTTAACCATCAGCATAGAAGGAACGAATGTTTATTCCTTTCAGTGTATTTGCTTTTTTAATGTCCATGTGTGGCTTGCCTGACTCCAGATTTTGCCAAAATACCAAGGGGGAGTTATTGTGCAAATCTGTTCTAAAACTATGGGAATCTGTTGTTAGTTCCTACTCAAGGGAGTTTTCTCACATGGCATGATTTTTTTCCTGAGCTTTCCTTTTGTCCTTGTAAGCACAGTGTATCTGTCTAGGGGCGACTCACGTTGTGCCTTTGTCATCAAAATCAAGCTTTGTGCTCACAGCAAACAGAATTTGTTTTCACTCTACTTTGAGGTAGTCTGGTTGTGACGTTTGTTAAATAATAGAATATATCCTAAGATCCAGCACCTTCACTGGCAAGGCAGTGACTTCCATTAGATCATTCTTCCTAAACTGGAGCATGAATGGAAAAGCAACAATTCAGTGAATGTACAGACCTTGCACAATAATCTACGTTTGGGAGACACTTTAGGTGGACCTATTAGTGTGTCCTTGGTATGCTGTATGTGGTAGATCTCACTTCACCGTGAAAACCATCTAAACCCATGCCTCTTCTGAAGAAGCATTGGAAACCCTTGCTTCCCCCTTTTCCCTCGGAGTGCGCTTAGGTTTTACAACAACCTCCGTCCGCCTTGTCTCCATCGTGCCTTTTTCTCCTACCTTTCTTTTCCTCTGTTGTTTTTGTAGTGGATTCCTCAGTCTCTGAGAAAGAGGGGTTTTTTTTGCTTTTGTTTCTGCTGTAGTTTGTTTTGGAAAAGACATAAAATGCCCCTGGCTCCTTTAGGAAAGGATCGGTGATGGTGTGTAAATTCAAGTTACTATTACTATTTCCAAAACTGGGGTTTTATTTCCCTGAAGAGGCTGAGATTTAAAATTTGATAAGAAAATATAATTAAGAGTGATGTTGATGCATGTCGCAACTACAGTTAAAACACTCAATTGATATTATCTGATTCCTGTGTTATTCAGTGCAGCTGGGGATACCTATAAGTAAAGGAAACAACTTTAAGTTAATAAAAAAGCACATTAAACATGGGGAATGGGATCTGCTCATTATTAAGGGAATGAACATTAATTTAGAAGGAAGTAGTGTGATTTTCTCATGTAGTACATTGTAATGCATTGAATTTAGTAACAGGAGAAATAACTGTAAAGAAAATGGCATCTTTGTAAGAGACCCTGTATAGGATTGGGTAACTAATTATGTTTGGAATCTTAAAGCACTCAAGCATGCAAATAACCCCATTTTAATTGTGACTTCGACTAGAATACCAGCATTGCTTCGTACAACTTACAGTGAAAAAGAAATACTGTAATTCTCCATTCTTGAAAGGTCTCTTTCCATTTTTCAAAGCTCAGTCTTCTCGGAATCAACCCAGCTCAGCTGAGCAACAGACTGTAACCCCCTTGCCCATGTGTTACTTTAAAAGCTGCTCAATTCCAATGTATTACCGCTGTTCAGTCTTTCTTGAAAATAAAAGCATATGTTTCAAAGTAATATCCTACCTACAAAATGTTTCCCCTTCTGTTCAAGATTTTTTGGATGTCAAAATTATTTAATGAAAATGTCCTCATTTTTCCCAGTCTGTTTTATTCTTTTCCGCTTACATTGGAATTAATAGAAAATCAAAGGGGGAATATGTTCAGTAAAATAAATCCATATTCATCTAAGAATATGGATATAGAGTCTAATAGGAAAATATTTTTGCAAGAAATTTTTCCAGCATTATAAAAAGACAGCAAATCCTGATGTGTAGGGTCAGCTCTGACTAGGTTATTCACATTCAGCTTAGCAATTTTATTACATTTTTCTTAAAAAGATTTTTAATAAAAAGTGTTATCATAAACTGGAGAAATTTACTCAGTGCTCACTCTTGTAATCCTTCTTCTTTAGGTAACTCTGACTTACCTGTGTAGGCACATTCATTTTAGTGGGACACTGATCTGAATGAGTGTTTGTAGGATCATGTCATTTTTCCCATTGATGCTGTAGCACTGAATAGCAGCTTCAGAATTTAGCTCTAATTTAGTTAATTACAATTTCTACCCAAATATCATTTAAGGTTATTAATTTTAAAACCTTAAAAGAAACATAGGTGTGTTACTTACATCTTTAGGTAATGCGCTTTCCTAAATGAGATTTCCATTACAGGCCTGCTGCTGATGTTTTACTTGGAAAATTTGTTTACTCTTCCCTTGGGATCCCATATGTTGATTTGATTTATAAATCATATTTAACCTCCAATTAAAAAGGGAGATTTAGCATGTTTGCTTCCTTTATGTTTGCAGTTTGTGTTTGATTGCTCCTAGTCTTGTTGCCATAACCTTTTTGACTGATTATGTGCACGTCACTAAGAACATGAGATATCCTCTGGGTTTTTAAGGTAATTTGCTCTTCTGATTGAAGGACTAGATATTCAGCTCTGCTCCCTGCTATGCTTTTCCCGAGCTATGGAAAAAATGACTTCTCCGGTAGCTGCTTTGTGACTGTGTTTTCAGGACATTCAGAAAAGATTCAGCATTTCCAGAAATTGTTTTAAGTTTTTTACTTTGTAAAATGAGCAGCGAGAGGGTGTCTGCCTGCGGAGCTACAGTAGCTTCCCTGCAGCTAAAGCTACTGCCAGCACTCCACTTTGCTGGGAGCTGCTGCTTTCAGTAAGACGGTTGTGATACTTCTGCAGATTTGTTTCATTTGCTCTCGGGGAAAGGCTCCGTGCCGGAGGTTCAAGGCAACGCGCTGAGCTTGCTGATCCAAGGGCAGGAAGGATTCGTTCCATCCAAGTCAGGGTTAGAATTGAGAAATACAAATGAAACAGCAACCTTATTCACCGGAGGTGCGTTCCCCAAGTCTTGACACGGGCTGAACTTCTGCTGATTTCAGCAGGGGAGTTTGGGCTGAGTCACTGTCTGAGCTCATTAGGGCTGGTGAATTAGGTAACTCCAGCTTGAAGCCTATGTTGTTTCTCCAGAAACGCTTTTTTTTCATAGACATTTAGAATACTTCTACAAAACATACACTCTTAGTCTATGCAATAAATTATCTATTATTGTAACAATTACATTACAACAGGCAAGTGATTCAAATAATTGGAAGTAATAACTTTAAAATAAGAAGAATCATTTACATTCTTTTGGGCTCTTACTTTAGACTATAAAACTGAGGTGGCATCTACCTGTGGCATCAAATCGGCTCTCGTTCGTATTCATGTAAACGTGAAAGGAGATCATTTGCATCATTGCTATTAATGATAACTAACATAAACGCAGGTCTGTGATTTTGAATGCTATGACTCTGGGTCATTTTCTCAAACATTTAGAAGCCACATGGGAGTGGATCGCAGGGAGAGGGTCTACTTTTGATACTCAGAGAACACATGCCTAGGAAGGAAAAGGCAGCGAAGGAAAAGTAGAGAAGGGGATGAAACAAAATAAAATATCAATTAGTTACAAGATAGAATTTGAATTTATACCACAGCATCTGAAAGTGGAATGTAGCTTGTGTGTTTCTCTGGTATTAACACGGCCAAGGCAGGAAAAAAAAAAGTCAAGTAGTTTGTCTGATGTGGATTGATTGGGAAGTTTGTCCGGGAAACTTGTGCCCTCTCCCCTGACAATGCAAGAGAGAGGAGGCTGAAGCTGCATGATGCATTATACCAGCATAACCTTTGTAACAGAAATCAAGGCATGTGTGGGGGTTATCTCTGGTTTGGAGAGGAACTGTTTTGACTTTTAGGAGTCCAAACAGCTAATGGAAATAACATGTTCCAAAGACAATCCAACATAAGCTTGGTTCTAGACTTGCTTTTCATCCACCCACTCCCTCTGTGCCCCAAATCCCAAACAGACTGAAAACAACAACAACAAAAGTCTTCTCTCGTTAGTCTCGTACCTAAAGTGCCTAAAACTAAAAATTCCCTCTGTTAAAACTACCGAACCAACTCCTTCACTGGTGAAAATACACACAGTCCATTTGTTTCAGCACCATCATTTTGTGACCTGAAGAGTGACTTTATGTCCACCTTGGCTTTGAATTCTGGCCTGCATATTCCTTTCACTGGCACTGGTGTGTATCAGCAGAGAGGCACCAGACCCAGCTTCTGATCCTGACCCAACCATTGTTGTTTTGCAGGTACCTTTGTGAGAACGTTTTTAACTGAATTTGTGAATCGGTGGGAGGTCGTGTGTTCTAGGTTTTGAACACAGCTCTAAAATTTGGAAATACTTATTCTGTAAGTTGTTTCAAAACATTGATAGAAGCAGCAATTCAGAGCAAATGTTCTCTCTTGTCTTTGTAGAAGCTGGACAGTAAGTGCTTCAAACAGGAACCCTTATCATTTGCACAGCGGAGGTTCTTGTTCAGTTAGAAGTACATGTTTGTTTGTTTGCTTTAAAAAATTAGATTTCCCTTGAAAAGCAGTGGTTTAAATTAAGAAAAAAAAATATTTATAAAACTTAAAAACCAGGTTCAAGAAGCTCTGCACTTAAAACAAGTTCTAAAGGTTTTAAAAATCCATAAACACCATGGGGTTCTCGCACTCCTAATTATGAATGTTTAGATTTTGGTGTTCATTTCCTCTGATTGAAATACTGCAGGATGAATTATTCATCCAGTATATACAGGGTCATGGAACTTAATCCCCTCCATTTATTTTAAGTGAATGTCATGTTTGTAAAAAGTGCCAGATTGACAGACAAGATTCAACCCTTCTGATAACCTACACATTGTATCTAAAGCTGTTTAGAAGTAAAAACTCTTGCGGTTGAAATTATTGGGTTAAGTCCTTCACTGATGAAAGTCAGAGATGAAAACCAGGGGTTTTTTTGAGTAGCATAGTTTTAAATCACATAAGGTGAGGTTTTCTCTATCCCTTCAGCTTTGAATTTGGACCAGAGGAGGTTGCTTTGCGGGTATGGCTCAAACCTGCCCTGAAGCAGAACTGCGCTCCAAGCCAAGCCAGTCCTTACCCATCCTGGTGCCGCCTGCTTGGCTAGCTGAAGGCACCTACTAGCATTCACATCATCACGGTTTTGAGTGCTACACCTTTGTAGCACTGGAACTAAAATAAGGATGATTCATTAATTCAGCAAAGCGGCGACGACAGCTTTCCAGTATTGGTAGCCTCTGACAGGTCACAACTGGCGGTCCCTACACAACTCTCTCCACGTCCTGCCCTTAGTAGTTAGGTCAAGATCTCTCTCTCATTCAAAATAGTTAGACACTATAAAAACATCAGTTATCGCAGTTGCAATTTATCTAAAAGGTGAGGAAGGAAGGGCAGGTAGAAGGGTTGTTGTGCCTGTTATAAATCTGGATAGGTATTCTTTTAAATTAAGCTTTTACAAAAACTAGTGAATCTTTAGTCGAGTCCCATCTGTTTTATCAGTAACAACCCAAGTAGCACCTCCAGTGTAATTCAGTAACAAACTAGGGCTTCTCCATTAATTATAGTTCAGAGACTTTAATTTTACTTTGTGCCATAAGACCATACTAAGGAAGGCCACACAATGATGAACAGAAGTAGAGGAACATATGCATAATTGGATTAAATATTCCTCAACAGTGCCTGAGTTAATGTGAGCTGTTCAGGAGCTCAGATTTGCCCCAAATCATGCAAAATGATCAGTTTCTGGTTGCTGAGAAACCCCTGGCGGCCTTGTCTGTAGGAGCTGCAGGAGGCCAGGACATGGGCTCGAGCATCAGTGGACCAGCAAAGAGGTGGCTTGTTGGCACATTGCCTGGCACAGATCTAGCCTGTGCCCACTGGCACACGATCAGCCTCTGACCCAGCATGGGGTCCAGCAAGGCACAGCCCACAACAGGCTGCGTGGACCTCCCCAACAAGCTGCATGGACAAGGCCACCCTGTTTCTGGCAGAAGAGAGGAGAGCTGTAGGGCTGGGTATTGCATGGCACTGCTCACCCTCAGGGCCAAAGAATTGGCCCTGGTCTGTTTTATTTACGTGTACAGACACAGTCATCAGCTCCAGGGACTTTTTTTGCCCTGACACAGCGTTTGGGTGTAGCAGGAAGTCATTTCTTGAGGACCAAAAGTTGCCTTTCTCACAGATAGGACTTACCCATGTACTCTTGGCCTGTGATGGTGGGGTGGGGAGAAGTGCTTGGCAAAGTGATTGCGTCAAGCAGTATTTCGCCTTGGCATAATGCAGCACTATGCACAACTTTGAAGGATGCATTTACAGTCTTATTCTTCCTCAGATGAGCTGGTGTTGGAGCATCTGCCTTTTCTAAAGAGCTCTAAGAGGAAGTGCCAGTGGTTGGAGAGCATCCTACAGCATGGCAGTCTGCACAGCATATGGGAAGAATTTTCTCTTCTTCTCTGTGGCAAACGAGGACTCTGGCTTTTCCCAGAGCCACACATGGTAGAGGAGAGCAGTGACAACACAGGAGGCTGGAGGGACATGTGGCTCTTCTGTGGCCTAGGAGGAATCCTTTCAAAAGCACAGCCAAAGGTTCACGGGACACAACCACTCACAGTGAGGAATCCTACTTAAAATGGGGCTTCCAGACACATCCTTGAGCCCACTGCGTGGTACCAGCCTGCTTGGGAGTGGGCAAACCTGGAGGAGCAGGGTGGCCTTGCAGAGTCCAAAAAACCTCTTCTGAGCCTGAGGGGCTGGAGGTTTGTGCTGCCACAATGGCTATGAGACTCTTCAGGGACTTGTCCCAGGTCTTTTCTCCTTCCAGCACCCCTTCGGGGTTTCTGTAGTTCTCTCTGCAGGATCCCTTTGGGTTGTGGCTCTTGATGTCCCAGTATTACAAAATGGCTCTAATGGCTCTACTGCTTCTGTGAAAAGCTTTTTGTTGTTGTTTGTTAGAAAAAACAGAGAGGTGCTCTTTTCTTGTTTCACATTCTTCTGAAAAGCACTTCACACAGTGGAATAGTCAGGGAGCTTGGACAACAGCAGCTTTTTAGGGCCTGTCACACTTTTTATTTTCCAGTAAATTCAGTGAAATAATTTTCCATGTGATTTAAGAAGTGTACTAATTTACAGTGCAATTATTTGAAGGTTTGTATCAATTAGCGTTGTTGCAAACACTGATATTTAGAGCTGAGGCTAAAGTGTAATTCTGAGCCACAGTAGGGGACGTGTAATTGGAGTTGAAGGTCAGGTCACATATTTGGGTTTTCAAAAGAATAAGGCAAGTTCAGCTTCAACAAAGTGTTTATGGATTTGGAATGACAATTATGTTGCTGCTGCAGCTGTATGTTTTGTACTAATTAATATACCTATCGGAGGCTTGTGGCTGGGATCCCGTCACTGCCTCCTGCTGTTTTAGATTGCTGTACACATTTATATTGACTCCAGCAGGATTACTGCTTGGCTTCCCAAGTGGCAATTAGAGGATAGTCCAGCCAGCGGACCTGTGAGTTACAGTGGTAGGAAACTCATGAGCCTGAAACTAGTCCAGTGCTGTTATGGAGGTAAATACTGGAAATTTAGGCAGGTGCAATCCAGATGGGAATTGAGTAAGTGAAATGTTAACATCATGGGAAGTTTTAGCAGAAATATAAGTCTGTTTCATTTCTTAACTCTGCACTGTCCAGGTTAGGTCCAGTTCTACCAGGTGATTAAAAATGACAGATGCTACATGATTTGCTGTATTGATACCTGTTCTCTCATATTCAGCTAGGAAACGTTTCTGGGAAAAAATACCACCCCAAATCCTAACACAGAAACACTACAAAACTGAAGCTTAAGCAATATAAATGATCTTGGTTTGTACCTGTTCTGCTGAAGAAGCATTTACAGGGTGTGAAATAAACCACTGAACACTTTTTATTTAAATAAGGCGTCATTCATTGTGAAATCCTACTGTGGCAGACTGAAGGACTCTCCCTTCTCTATTTAAATAGAAACCCTTCTCCCCAGCCTACGGAAGGACCTAGGAAAATAGCTCGCGGGGAAGGACCCAGCCATGCAATTGTTTTGTGTACAGAAGCTCTACTGAAACCAGGAGAAGCTGTGAGCAAAGAACATTTGCAAGGTTATATCCCAAGTACCTAGAAAACAGATTTTTAAAAGACATCATCAATAATAATACTACTATAGTTCTGACTCATGCTCTGAGCAAACAGTTACCAAAGAGTTTAAGATGTTCCCCCCCGCCCCAGCTGCTTGTTACCTCTCTGCTCCAGGGAGCGTTGCTTTGGGATCCGTGCCGGTGCCTGCCTGCTGCAGCTCAGAGCTGAGCCCACCCTCCTTCGGGGCTGGGGCAGGCAAGGCACTGGGATGGGTCCGTCTCTCCTGCCACTGGTATGGTTGTGGTCACTGCGCACTCAGCTTAAACCACCACAGCACTACTTGCCAGGGGCCTGCCACAGTGGCCAATACCCCATGTGAAATTTGGGAAAGGTGGGTCAATATTACAGCCCACCCGCTCCAACCCATGGGACTCATTGCCAAGAGGATGAAGGTGCTCAGCGAGAGATGAGACAAACTTGTCACAAATAGCTCCAGCAGTAGCTCTCAAACACAATGATTAGATGCAACCATGGGCTTAAGGAGTCCCTGAACAACAGCTTGCTGGAAGGCGGGTGGGCATACGGGGAGGGCTCGGCAGGTCCTGCCCTGCTGTCGGTGTGTCTTCCCTAAACATCTGTGGCTGGTCACTGACTGGGGCAGGCTGCTAGGAGAGGTGTGCAGGGCTGATGCAGGGTAGCTGGTCTTAAAAGCAAAGCACAAGGGGGTCACTGTGCCCCTGAAATGCAGGGGAGTGGTTATGGGTGGCTCTCCAGGTGTCCTGAGGGCATCACTGGCGCTGGTTCTTGTATGAAGTCTCTGAAGGCAGCATCTGAGGGCAGCTTCTTTTGTGGCAGATCTGCTGTGTCTTACTCTCTTAGAAACGTTTTTCCCTTTCCTTTCAGGCACCCAACGGCCTCCCGGCCGTCAGCAGTTTCGTGTCAGCACCAGCCATGCCTCCCTACGCCACACCAGCCCAAGTGTCACCTTACATGACGTACAGTGCCGCCCCGTCAAGCTACATGGCCAGCCATGGCTGGCAGCACGCTGGAGGCACCCCGCTGTCCCCTCACAGCTGCGACATTCCCGCCTCGCTGGCGTTCAAGGGCATGCAGACGGCCAGGGAGGGCAGCCACTCGGTCACGGCCTCCGCTCTCTGATGCAGGAGCCGGTCCAGGACCACCACAAGCCTGCTAGCTGGTCGTCCCCTGAGCCTGGCTCATGGACTGCTCTCTTCGTGCCGGTGATATCTGGCATTTCTCCTCATGACTTGTCTTCCGTAAGGCTTTTGGGATTGAAAAAGCTGAAGACATCAGAAACTGAGAGAAGTGTGGTGTTGCGCTCTTTAAGTAAAGACCTTGCGTCCCTCAAAGGGCTCGTGGAGCCTTGTCCCACTCTTTCCTGGTCAAACCACACGTATTTATTCTTAATCATCACGGACTTTCTAAATGTGCAATTGTTATTAAGATTTGTGTAAAAATCAATAAAGAAAAATCACCACAGAAAATTCTGCTATGCCTCAAGGTGGCTAAATGGGAGGCGTTTGCCGATTGCCGAGAGAACAACCCTTTCATCGACAAGGTTATACAACCCACCGCTATTGAGGGATCACTTTTTGGTTGTTTTGTTGGGTTTTGGTAATCAAATATAGAACCAAGGCAATATGCAGCTCTCAGATTCTTCTGGCATGTCGCCATGGTCAGGCAGTAGTAATACCTTTGTGTTTTTATCCATTTGTAAATATAGCCTTTTGACAGCATTTGTTTTCACCTTCCAGTACATTTATTTCTACTTTTTTTTTTTTTTTTGAAGTTAAAAAGGTGACTTTCTAGCTATTTTCTGTGTCTTTGTGTGGTGGGGCAATAGCCTTAGATGATGAGGTTTAGGTAAGTTTTTTTTCATCATGTTTTTGTGCCTACAGTGGAGGCTTCGACATCTCATGAAATACAGTTATTTCTTTACCAGAAGATTCAAAGGCAGAAATCCAGGCAAGTAACTCTCCCCAGCTATAGACAGCCTCCCAGATTCATGAAACACCACATCTGTGTTATATGTACAAACAGAAACGGGTGGAAAATATCTGAATGAAACTGAAAACTGTAGAGGAAAATACTGTTAGCGTGCAACCTGTGCAGAGATGCTTACAAAGCCATGTCAGTCAACAAACCCACTGCGAAACAGAGTTGTACCATCATTGTCAGCTCACTTGTGTCCAGCATTTTCAGCCCCAAGATTATGTTGTAATTTTTTTAAGAGGAAGTTGCCTAATTTCTACTTTAATGAATGTAAAATATGGCTCTTGGTAAAGTTTACATTGTTGTTCTGAAGCATTTTTTTTCCTTCTAGGTATACTGGTGGTGGTGCTACAAACACAGATATTATTTAATATTAACAGTTTCCCTTTCTACATTTCTGTATCCAGTGGCAAGTACTCTGTGCCAGTTATTGTGCTTTAAACTTTAATCCCAAGAGAGCTAACGTTCTGATCTTTGAAAATTTACCTATTTTCCTTGGGCAATAATAAAGTTCTGACTGTTACTCCAGAATGCTTTCCACATGCTGTAGGTATGTTCAGAATATGAACGTGGAAAAAAAAATTAAGCCCGGTGTGACATTTCATATCCTTCATGGAATATTAATATATTGTGTATTTTTATAAGTGTTGTGCAATAACTTAAATTACACTAGAGCTAGTTAAAGCAGAGGAGAAAACTTCGTTTTTCCAATACTGCTCTATCTGCACACCATATTAAACATTCATTCAGTGGGAAGGTAAAATACAGTTCTCCCTTAAAATACAGTCCTCTCTTTGTGGATTTCCAGCTTTCATCACTGAGACAGCTGTGGGTAAATTTTCATAATAATCTAAGTAACCAGTACAAATGTTGCATACAGTATATCCACTGAAATATAAATGGACTCGACCGGCTGCTGCCGCTTTTGCTTTTTGCATTAAAAAATAGTTAACTGAGCTCTATTTCTATAAAGAACATAGGTATTGTATTATAGCCGTAAGGAAAGAAACATCTAGTCTCGGAAGTGATCCCATATACTTCAGCCTCAGTATAGCAAAGGCATTCGACAGCTGTTTAGCTTTATTGAGATGCTGAAACCCTTGTTATTCAGTAGAACACTTTTTAAAAAAATGTTTCTTTGAAATTATTAAAGGTAACGTGCACACAAGTGCACTTTCACGCTGCCACACTCTTAGCGATGTGATGGATGTTATTCTGCCTTTATGCAGTTGTAGCTGAAATAAGACGAGCCTTAACACCATGGAAAAAGAAACTGGTTTAATTCTAGACAAGCTCTTCACTAAAAATAAAATGGAGAAAAAAAAAAGATAAGAAAATGATCATGAATCAATAAATTATTAAGTTGGCAACAGGATTTTAGCTTTCAACCTAGTTGTTTTTACTGGATTATGGAATTATTGAGTAAGTCTACCTATTGTTACCCATACAGCAAAAACAAGGTACGTAAAGGAAAAAAAAAACAAGAAAAAAAAAGATAAGCCTTCCATAGCACAGTTTTTTGAGCTCCAAGAATTCACAAGCCTCTAACAAAGTGTGCCTATGTTAAAACTTTTCAAAATTTTCCCGAGCAACAAGAGGTAATTTCTGGAATAAAAGTTGTCTTTTCTGAGATTCTCCTGAATGTGTGTTTTGGGAATTACTTAGAGAGAGACAGATTCTTAGCTTGTACGAGTTGTTTGCATTATCTTGTCTTCAGCTAAATCAGGATAATTTGTAAAGCAAGGGCAAGACATGATGTCAGTTATTCCTCATGTGGGAATGCACCATCATGAACCATTTTTATTTTGTTTTGTGTTTAGGTACAGCTCTTTGCGCATCTGCCTGCTGTATATAATACCTTACCTCTGAGTGGAAAGTCAGTGGAGCTGTGTGCAGAAAGTGTTGCTTAGAGTGAGCAAAGGTACCTGGCCTTGGCCCTGGGTGAACTGCCTGTGATGGACTTTTTTGGCATGAATTTTCATAACAGTTTTTTTTTGTAAACCTACAATGTTGAATACTCCTTTGCCCAAGGACTTTTTTTCGTTCTTATACTCATGGGTAAACTGAAAAACACAACATGTTATCTTATTAGCCACATAACTTTAAGCCACTTTACAATAAACAAAAGAGAAAAAGGGAATTGTTTTAATTTTAAATAATAAACAAGAGTCAGCTGCTGCTGTGAGGTACAGGGGTATGAATCTGGAGTGAACCCACTGAGGTGAATGGATTAATTTGGGAAATATGCAGTGTATGTGAGTGCAGAATTTACGTTTTTAATCTGAAAAGCCTACACTCCATTCCCAGAGTGTCAAATGTTTTCAAAGAAATCAGTGAAGCCTAATACTCCCTTCTGTGACAGCCCCACTGTGCTTGCATGGTCCTGGTACAGAAGACCTCCAGTGTAAAACTGAATCAGACCCCGTATTACACCAGGAGTGATGGGGGACTGGGCTGGCACGGTCATGGGTTTGTTTTCTAAAACAATGCTGTGTTTTCTGCTTTCTAATGGTTCTCTTTTTATCAAAGATCAGGCTGAGCTATTAACTGAAAAAAAAAATCATGTTGGAAAGGATGTAAAACCAAAGGCTATATATGTATATACAGTATGTTTAAAGCCTTTTATTTTTATATTTTGAATGCTCTAAATTAATAAAAGACTAATTATAAAGCATTTTGCTTTTAATTGTCAAAATTATCTTAGTGTCTTCTCTTTGGATAAGTACTGATAATGAAATGCAACAAGGGGGAACATTTGCCTTAAAATTATAAACTGTAACAGAGCTAATTTTATTGATTTTAGCTATGAAGTAGCATAGGTATGAGAAGTCGCTGTTGTCAAATTTAGACAAAAGAGAGGTTTATTGAGCATGTCAGTACAAGCATCCTTGAAAGCGCTGAGAATGCATTTCTATTTTTAGCTTTTTGTTGCTTTTCTAATGCATTAAAAACAGTCATGAGATGAGACTTCACATGTGAATTGTCATTTTCAAGTAACAATCTGGAAAGATATTTCTTTAGGATTGCTGGGAAAAAGGTTTGTACCTCAAGAGGAAGAACATTTAAAGTTAACAATGTGAATGTAGTATGGGGTGATACAGAAACTTTCAGCAATTGCAAGATATGCATTCATTTGTCAACAAACCAAGTTTAGATAATGGGAATGTTTTATAACAGAATAATGTGTAATTTGAAGTTGTTTAAAGAGTTCTTGAAAAGAAACTGTGGAGCAGCACAACTGCACGAACTGAAACGATGTCTTCAATTAGCATAGCAGAAATTATCATATTTCACAGAGCTAGTTAGAATGGCTGGTAAAGACAGGAGTACATCACTGAAATATTTACAGTGACTGGGAAAAGCAACAATTTTAGCTTTAGAGCAACATTTTTTAGCTACAGAAAGGTGCATTTCTTTGGGGTGTATGGCTAGCTAATTACAACTGCAGATGTGCTATCAGTCTAGAACACCGTTTATCCATCCCATGATGGTAATGAAAGGCTAAAGAGGCAGTCAGGGTGCATTGAGCACTTTTATCACAGGACAGCTCTTTAAGCAGTAGTATACAAAGGCAGATAAAAAATTCACAGTGAAATCCCATATACCTAAAAGTATTTTTTTCTGTTCATTCATTTACGCATTTCTTCTATGATTCCCACAATTGTTTTGCGCTTTTATGTAATTTGATTCAGACCAATTATTTTCAGTATCTTCTGTGACCTGAGTGAGATTTATACAATATATATGGCTAAGAACAAGTAGGCCAGTTAACAGTATGTGTGTTTTTAAGGTTGTGGCTAGTCGTGCTGTCCTTTTTCTATCAATAACTTAAGAAGCTTCTATCAGTGTTGAAATCATACTGGACTGAATTGAAACTGGACCCAAGATTGACGCAAGAGTTTGCAGGGTATGGGTCATGTTCTTAACCTCGAGTCAACGGAGCTGTCAGTTTACACCAGCTTAGTATCTGGCCCCGCAGGGTTATTTCATTTTTTTCTTCAAAATCTCCTGAAAGTTATTGTCTTTCCATTTCAGCTGAAATTTTTTAAGAAGTGTATTGACTACATAGTATAATTCAGTGTCTAGAATTTTCAGTTTGTCCTTGAAAAACTAACTTGTTCCTATGTCTCCTTTATATTTTCTCTTGATCCAGTAAAACAATTACAAATATCAATTGTGCTATTTACTTATGCACTTACAGAAAAACATGTGCTTAAATGTTTTCCTGGATCAGGACCTGAAGGCCAAATTTGTTTTGAACTGTATTAACATCAGTGTAATCTGAGGACATTCAACACCATAAAGGATGAGAATCACTTTTACTTTATTAAAGTGTATTTTAGAATGCATATAATTTTATCGAGTACATTTTTCAGAAGCACTACTTGTGATCAACTGTGTCCTGAAGCCATGCATAAACGTATTCGTAAACCAAAAGCATCACTGCACCACCTGGAAGAAAAGATATTATTTTACTACATACAAAGTTCAGTATTTTCAAGATTTTGTAGAGCATTTGTAGTGTGTAATCTAAACCAGGATATGGCAAAGCCTTATTTGCAAAATGGATAATTCTTCTAATTCCCTAATTCATTAAAAATTCACCAATTCTTAAACCATACCAATTGCAATTTGACTTAATATTAGACCATAAAGTTGATGTGAAAAGCTTGTATATTAAATCAAAATCACCCTCAGTGTGATTTTTCCTAACATTTTTTCAAGATTAATATTTTTCTTTGTTCTTTTACATGTGAAGCTTTCAATCTGAGTATGTGTATATTTATATGTCTGCTTAGAGCTAGATTTGGCCATGAAAGAGCAACTTGAGTGGTGGCATGACAAAAATCCATCACCAGGGTGATGAAAATGCTTCCAGGTAAGATTCAAGAAAGGTTTTCAGCTGTTTGTTTACCATGTCTAAAGCAGAAGAGCACAGTATGGAAATGAGTATAATCTTCCTGTGCCTGTGCCTGTACCTGGCTATGAATCCACAGGCAAAGTTTTGATCTCATGAAATGAAAGGCTTTGACCAACAAATCAATCATAGACACGATGTCTAAGATGTGGTTTGAACTCAAATCAGGGCTGGTTCCAATTCTCATACTGTGTGATCTGTTTGTGTATCTCTTTTCCTGAAAGCATTCACATATTGAAAGAAGGAATTACCTTTCCAGTCACAATAAAATATTGCATTATTGTTTCATCAGAAATCTGTATTTTAGTCAACGGGACTACAAAAGTGTTTAAAATGAAGTGCACACTTAACTGACTTGCTGGATCTGGGCCAGAACGCATAGTCATTTGTAAGACAGAAAATTTTATTCCAAAATCTGCTGTGCTAACGGGTATTGGGGAAGCAAAACTCTACCTTCTCTTTGTCCTGTATGTAATCTAGTATCTTTGGAGTACAAGGGAAAAGGCTTTTAGCCCCAGAGTTATGCCTAACTGCCTTGTTTCCCCTCCCCACCTTCTTCCTTTACCCTGCACAATAACCAGGCATGGTCTAGCACTTAGCCAGACGGATTGGATATGCAAACATTTACAGACAAACCTAATGCCTCCTTTATACTG